>NC_134400.1:217170043-217488304 GCF_050003625.1 Haematobia irritans
TATGGACCCAGAAGCCAGAGTTTTATACCGATTTGCTTGAAATTTTATACAAGGAGTACAATTGGTAGTATAGTCATGTGTGCCAAAGTTGATTGAAATCGGTTTAGATTTAGATATAGCTTCCATATATATTTTTCGCCCGATATGGACTTATATGGCCCCAGAAGCCGGAGTTTTGGCCCAATTTGGTTGAAATTTTGCACTAGGAGTACAATTGGTAATATAGTCATGTGTGCCAAATTTGATTGAAATCGGTTCAGATTTAGATATAGCTCCCATATAAATGTTTTTCTGATTTCGACAAAAATGGTCAAAATACCAACATTTTCCTTGTAAAATCGCCACTGCTTAATTTTCCTAGACTTCTAATACATATATATCGAGCGATAAATCGTAAATAAACTTTTGCGAAGTTTCCTTAAAATTGCTTCAGATTTAAATGTTTCCCATATTTTATTTACTAACATTGTGTTCCACCCTAGTGCATTAGCCGACTTAAATTTAGAGTCTGTAGATTTTGTAAAAGTCTATCAAATTCTGTCCAAATCGAGTGATATTTAAATGTATGTATTTGGGACAAACCTTTATATATAGCACCCAACACATTTGACGGATGTGATATGGTATCGAAAATTTAGATCTGCAAGGTGGTGCAGGGTATAATATAGTCGGCCCCGCCCGACTTTAGACTTTCCTTACTTGTTTTTTTTTTTGCGTTTGAACAATAAAATAAAAAACCCCAAATGAAGAAATATAATGCTTTACTTTGCTGCATTACATATCAGTCTCCCTGTGGTGCGAATATCTAGAACAATTCTCCTTATATTACGCAATATCCTAACCTTAGGCTGTATCAATACCATTTCTTTCTTCATTTATTAGAGTGTGTGGTATCAGGATACAATCAATATTTTTGTATTGTGAGTCTTTTTTCCCAACATCTTCTTAATCACTGGAAAGTATTCTCGAAGCAAAAAAAACCGAACGAAACTGATCTGAACTGAAGGGAAAATAAATTCAAACTCGCTTGCACTGAGTAATCAAAGCATTCCTTGATTGTCTTATGTTGCTTTGTTGAAGACTTTTCAGCATGTAAATGGCTTTTATGTGTTTATATGTCAATCATGGTATATTTCTCGAACTTTGTATCTGTCTATGGGTCCAATGTCTCAGACATGGCAGGCGTATGTGTGTATATATGCATGTATGTGGCTTTGTCTCATAAGAAAATTGAATTTGAAGCCATAAATTCATTTTTGTGTTTCATTAGGACACATAGCATTATTGAAATTTGCCAATGTGGGTGTGTGTTTGTGAGAGAGTCAAGGAGGCTATGCCGAGGGTCCCCATACATACATACATATGTAAGCGTGTGAGTATACATGAGTGTTTGTGACATGTGCTTACTGGTGACTTGAGTGAATTTGATAAGTCTTTAGAGTAATAAATGTTTTATTGTCATTACTTAAGTTGTAAATTTTGAATAAGACCCCTCTCTCGGTAGCACTCCTATATATCCCCATTGCATCAATGCCTTGTCTTATTCCAACACACCAGCCATAGTAAATTATTAAATTATATATTTTATATAGCATCACCACACAGATATAGCTACGAGTAATATTCGAATGCTTTCATGCATATGACAACGATATAAATGCTCTGCATTGAGAAATCGAAAATCGAAATGACATAAAGTCATTCATTGTCTATAAATGTTGTGTCACTTACCGGACCAAATTGTTCAAAATAGCTTTTGACATCCTCCAGTGTTGTGGGTGCCGATAGGCCACCCACAAATATTTTCTTCGTTCTCGTCACCATCTGCAAAAAAAACGAAACGAAACAGGAAACCATCAGAACATGTACATTCAAATAAATATGGTTGTTTATATATAGAAAATGTTAGCTGAATACGAGTAAAATACAATGTGGTACACATTTGGTTTGTGTGTTTGGTGAAGCCGGTATAAAATATTTCCTAATGTTGCTTGTGATTTGTCATACATTTTTGATGAGTTTTGGGGTGGGAGTGAAATTATATGACATCGATTTTCGAGAAAGTTCACATTTGAGCATTAAGCTTTTATATCTGGAAATAATTTAAAGGATTGCAAATTTTTCCCATCAATGAGGTAAATTGTTCCATTAATCATGACGATAAATATGGCAATTGCAATATTTTTTGAAAGCAGACAATTTATGAGTTAGTGTAGCTTTATCCTAGCCACGGAAATGCAATGTATGCTATGCACTCTTTGCATCCAAAGAGTAATGGAAACAAGTATGATACAGTAAGCAGATGGGGAGGAGAGTATTCACCTTGAAGTCTTCAAGAAACAAAGTGGACGTTTCTGAGGAGCTTGATGAGCATGATCAAGAGTCCTTGAGCTGATATATCATCGTAAGATATGTGTTGCCCTCTCACACTCTCATATTTGCCCTTTTAGATAAGCATAGCTGATCGATTTCATATTAGATTTTAATGGAAAATGGATTGGACGCTTCACTTTTGGAATTTTAGAAAATCCAAATATTGCACCCAGAGAAGGAATATGATCACCTCAAACATGTTTTAAGAGCAAAATGTTATTTTTGGGTGGTGACCATGTAACATGGTTTTCGCATCCATGTTATTTCCTCGGAAATCATATATCTGATTTCGGCAAGCAGGTTATATTTGACGAGAAAATAACATTTTAGTGACAAACATGTTACATGGTCACCATACAAAAATAACATTTTGCTCTTGAAACATGTTTGAGGTGATCATATTCCTTCTCTGCGTGTGGTTTGATATAAATTGGAAAAGAAATCTTCATTGTTGTCGAGTGTGAAAACACTCAAAAAAAGTATAATTGGATCCTAGGATTTAAATTCCCTTAAGGATTTTGGTATTGCCTTCAAGTCAAAGATACGGGGACTACCTTACTTTAAAATTTGATTCTTTGAATCTCAAATTGGTATACAGATTTCATTTATCGGAATTTCAATCACTTTTTGGACTATAATTGGAAAAGATATACACACCCTCAAAAAAAAATCGCTTCTTTAACATATGTTCCAAACATATTTTGCAGGAAGCACATATATTATAGGATACTGCCGAAACAGTAATATGTTTGTTTTATGTGAACATATTATATGTTTGGAAGCATTTTGAGCCCAAAAATATTATATGCTTGGAAGAATTTTCTCCCCAAGAAGATTGTGCTCATTCCCTCACATAATTTTCACTTCCACGAAATTTTTAGTTCTTGGCACCTTTTTCTGTAATACAAATAATGTCGAAGAAATTATTCAATTTTATATTTTTTTATACCCTCCACCATAGGATGGGGAGTATATTAACTTTGTCCCCATAAAGTGTATATATTCTGGGTCGTGGTGAAATTCTGAGTCGATCTAAGCATGTCCGTCCGTCTGTTGAAATCACGCTAACTTCCGAACGAAACAAACTATCGACTTGAAACTTGGCACAAGTAGTTGTTATTGAAGCAGGTCGGATGGTATTGCAAATGGGCCATATCGATCCACTTTTACGTATTGGGCCCATATAAACGGACCCTCCGATTTGGCTTGCGGAGCTTCTAAAAGAAGCATATTTCATCCGATACGGCTGTTATTTGGTACATGGTGTTAGTATATGGTATCTAACAATCATGCTAAAATTGGTCTACATCGGTCCATAATTATATATATAGCCCCCATATTAACAGATCCCCAGATTTGGCTTGCGGAGCCTCTAAGAGAAGCAAATTTCATCCGATCCGGCTGAAATTTGGTACATGGTGTTGGTATACTAAAAGAAGCATATTTCATCCGATACGGCTGTTATTTGGTACATGGTGTTAGTATATGGTCCCTAACAATCATGCTAAAATTGGTCTACATCGGTCCACAATTATATATATAGCTCCCATATAAACCGATCCCCAGATTTGGCTTGCGGAGCCTCAAAGAGAAGCAAATTTCATCTGATCCTGCTGAAATTTGGTACATGGTGTAGTATATGGTCTCTAACAACCATGCTAAAATTGGTCCACATCGGTCCATAATTATATATAGCCCCCATATTAACATATCCCCAAATTTGGCTTGCGGAGCCTCAAAGAGAAGCAAATTTCATCTGATCCGGCTGAAATTTGGTACATGGTGTTGGTATACGGTCTCTAACAACCATGCAAAAATTGATCTATATCGGTCTAAAGTTATATAGCCGATCCCCAATCACACAAAAATTGGTCAATATCGGTTCATAATCATGGTTACCACTCGAGCCAAAAATAATCTACCAAATTTTTATTTCTATAGAAAAATTTGTCAAAATTTTATTTCTATAGATAATTTTGTCAAAATTTTATGTCTATAGAAAATTTTGTTTAAATTTTATTTCTATAGAAAATTTTGTTAAAATTTCATTTCTGTAGAAAATTTTGTCAAAACATTATTTCTATAGACAATTTGGTCAAAATTTTATTTCTATAGACAATTTTGTAAAATTTTATTTGTATAAAAACTTTTGTTAAAATCTTATTTCTATAGAAAATTTTGTCAAAATTTTATTTCTATAGAAAATTTTGTCAAAATGTTATTTCTATAGAAAATTTTGTCAAAATTTTATTTCTATAGAAAATTTTGTCAAACTGAATTATATACGTATTTAATTGGTCCTTTTTAGTTTAATATATACCACGTACGGATTTACAAGTTAGAAGAAGGTGTTAGGAGGTTTTAAGATACCTTGCCATCGGCAAGCGTTACAGAAGAAGTTTCTACGCAATACATGATGGCGGGTACATAAGCTTCGGCCTGGCCGAACTTTCGGGCGTATATACTTGTTTAAACTCTTTAACTGCTCTCAAAATTGGTTCATGATTAAATGGTGAAAAGGTTTTAGCCTAGCAGCCCGATGTATCAGGCTGACTTACTGCCTGTTCATGAAACACCAAATGGACTCGGGGCGAATCGTTCATCTAGACTAAAACTAAAATAACTTTAAATCTATTTGCTACAAAATTCTGAAATTTGTCATGAACTCATTATTTTTGATTTACTATCGAACACCGAATTGGCATTCCACAGACTCTGGTTTACGAGATATCAATATGGGATTTTTGACCAATCGTTCGTCTCGAGGCTAGACTATTCAGTCCTTTGTGATACCATAGTGGTGAACTTCTCTCTTATCACTGAGTGCTGCTTAACATGGAATCGGGTAGCACTCAGTGATAAGAGAGAAGTTCACCACTGTGGTATCACAATGGACTGAATAGTCTAAGTGAGCCTGAACATCGGGCTGCCACCTAACCTAGCTTATCACCTAAAGTGGAATGGTATTTAAACGTTTATGAAGAGTAATATTTTCCAAAAAAAAAAACACTCATAAAATGGAGAAAAATGTTTGAAATATTTATATGAAGTTTATTTCATGCAAATGTTGATCGCGACTGCGTCTCAAATAGCAAATCTGCTTAGTAAAATTTTGGCAAATTCTTTGTAACGGTTCGGCTGGTATCTCACGAATAAATGCTTTAATATTGGATTCCAATGCATTAATTTTCTCTATAGAAATGAGATTTATCATAGTCACACAAAAATAGTCTAAATGTTCACCGAATTTGCCTCTTAATAACTTCATTGTTATGTGTGCTGTGTGGCTTGTGATACACAGAAAGTCAAGCTGGGCAAAAAAAGTAAAATTGGATCTCATGATAGCGCGCACCATTCAAAAAGTATAAACATGAAATAAATAAAAAAAAAAAATTAAATACATAAATAAAGTTTTAGTCCATGTATGAAACGTTTTTACTTCAGGGACATATGGCTTAAATTTTAAATAAATTGGGAACAACAAACAAATCAGGTGAGAAGAAATCCAAGTAACTTCTTAGTGCGTAGTGAAATCATTTTTTTAAGCAAAATTTTACAATGAAATTCCATGTCAACTTAGGCATAAAATCTATATAATTTAAACGTTTTTCTTAAAAGTAGGTTACCGCAGATCTAGGAGAAATCTTTAAATTTATTCAAAAGAATATTTTTTTCTTATGTACTTCATTTTGAATCTTTGCCAGGCTTGGCAAATAAACACTCATGATCTTTCAATAGTTTCTGAGCTATTATTCATAAATGTATTTACGACTAAATAATTTAATACCCAACCATTTTCAGTTCTAGAAGATGTCTTCCAAAAGAACCCATTAAAGAACCCTCATATTCATCTCATTATAATCATCACCCATATGCTTCAGCACAATGATAGTCGATTCAAAAACAAAAACTTTTTGTTTTTGTGAGTAAAATACTTTAACGACACCTATGCTGTGACACTTTAACATTCAAGTGAGTGAACAAGGTAAAGTATCAAATAACACAATCTTGAGAAACTTAACGTGCATTGCGTTTGTCAGGAGTCACCAGTGAAACGGTAAAACATTTAAAATTGTTTCCTTTAATGCTCTACAACCCGCCCAGCTTGTCATATAAAGCTCATATCAACAACATTGCATTGTTGGCATACACTCATGAACAATATGTTTGAGTATGAATGTGTGAGTGTGAGTACGCGCGAATGAGGGTGCATATAGGAGTCATATGCAACTGGAAGAAGGTACCGTCAAAAGGTGTTAAAAGCACCAACAGACAAAAATTAAATGCAACTCTATGAAAGCTGTCAACAATTCTTAATTATATACGCTCACACACACACACACACACACACCAACACGCACGCACGTTTGGGTATTTAAATTGGAGTATGTGATTGTTTGTTTACTCCAAAGAGCATTTGCGTGCATACGCATCTACTTCACAAGTGAAACTGTAAAAACAACAACTACAACAAAGTTGCATATGTTTACAACGGTATAAAATTATACAGCTGAGAACTCACATTCGCTCCCTACGGATACTTGGTTAAAATAGCACTATACCAAACACTATACCTCTCCAATATATGAAGCCCCCCCCCCCCCCCCCCCCACACACACACAGCACTATTTACGTTCTCCTGGTTCTTTGGCTTAAGGCATTTAACTCGTAGCAATAATGGTTAGCATTTTACAAATTTGTTGCTTAACTAAGGGACACACAAACCCAATAGCAACATAATCTCGTAATTGTGGGTGAAAAAGAGAGAGTGAGACAGAGAGTGAAGAATAGTAAACCACCCATGTCTTTTAGGGAGTATGCAGTTGTGTCAACACGAAATGTTAACAACCCATCAGCATCATGATAGTAGAGAGCACAATGTAGACCCCCAGTAACAGAATCTTGAGACCCACGTTAATCTTTTTTTTTAGTACCACAAATACACAAGCACTCACATGCTCGTACTTGGCAAAGTTAAGCTATTGCCATGCATCATGAAATGCAGTAAAGAACTATGCCATCAAGGACCCAAGCACTATCCATTTTTACAGCCAACTCTCACTAATAATATTTCTCGAGACACAAGTATCTTAATGGGATAAGCAGGGTGATTACAAAACGACGTTTTGTAGTCACTTACCAAACTGGTGTGGCAGCTATACATACCACTATTACAGACCTATTATCCCAAACACGCATGCATGTATAGATGCACGCTTTCAAAGAGTTCAAGAGAAGGATGTCCAGAAAACACAAACCACTCACATGAAAGAAATCAACAACCACAGTAATGGACTTTGCTTACTTAGTTGGGCTACTAAAATACAAACAAATATTTGCAACAATATGCGTGATTTTATTACCAGTAGGAGTATCCGCAAAATTCAAGAAACATTTCGACAAAATGTGTCTACGCTAGAATCCGGCATTGTGGTCTCCCAATAAACACAAGCACTGGAGAAATGCTTCTATTCAACTCACATTCAAGCATTTTTCAAAGGATTAGGCTAAAATTCAAATTGAGAAATTGTTGAAATATTTGATATTACCCTCAACAGTAGCAACAAATTCTCAAATTGAAATTCGCCATAATGTTTCAATTATATTGGAGAATTTTTTAAAGCGAGCTATTAGCTATATATTAAGTATAATACGTAACAAGTATATAAAGCAGTAAGTTCGGCCGGGCCGAACCTTAAATACCCACCACCATGAATCAAATATTATAGTTTCCTGTGAAAATTTCAGGGGGATTTGTGACAAGCAGATCAGTTCAACCAGTACACTTCCCGAAGATAAATTCAAAGATTTTACCTATGAAGACTAGATCAGATTGTGGATTTATAAGAACCATATTTGTTTGAGTTTTAGAGGAATCATAAACATCGTGTGCAAATGAAATGAAAATGAAATAACGCCTTGATTTAAAATCTAACATCTGTAGATTACCAGATGTAAAATCTGGAAACTATAATTCAGTTTTAAGCAATTTTCATTATCAGTACACATGGACCGATATTCACCATTTTCGGCACACCTCTTTATGTTCCTAAAATACTTCTAGATTAAAAATTTCATGCAAATTTGATAAAAACTATGGTTTCTAAAAGCCCAAGAAGTAAAATCGGGAGATCGGTCTATTTGGGATATAAACCAAAACAGGGACCAATACACGCCATTTTCGGCTCTCACATTTAAGGTCCTAAAATACCTGTAGATTTCTAAAAAATAAAATCATTTCTTGCACACCTATTTGTATTCCTAAAAACCTCCAGATTTTCGATTTCAGGCAAAGTGGACAACAATTACGGTTTCTAGAAGCCCAAAAAGTAATATCGGGAGATCGGTCTATCTGATAGCTATATCAAAACATGGACCTATACTCACCATTTTCGGTATACCTTTTTATAGTCCTAAAATACTTCTAGATTTCCAATTTGAGGCAAGTTCGATAAAAGCTACGGTTTCTATAAGCCAAGGAATAAAATCTGAAGATCGGTCTATATGGTTGCTATATAAAAACATGGTCCGATACTCATCATTTTCAGCACACCTCTTTATGGTTTTAAAATACCTCTAGATTTCTAATTTCAGGCAAATTGGATAAAAACTACAGATTTTAGACGGCCAAGAAGTAAAAACGGGAGATCGGTCTATATGGGGGCTATACCAAAACATGGACCGATACTCACCATTTTCGGCACACCTCTTTATCGGATTCTATAAGCCCAAGACCCCAAATCGGGAGATCGGTCTATATGGGGGATATACCAAAACCTGGACCGATACTCACCAATTTTAGCACACCTCTTTATGGTCCTAAAATATCTCTAGATTTCAAATTTCAGCCAAATTGGATAATAACTACGGATTCTAGAAGCCCAAGAAATAAAATCGGGAAATCGGTCTATATGGGGGATATACCAAAACCTGGACCGATACTCACCAATTTTAGCACACCTCTTTGTGGTGCTAAAATACCTTTAGATTTCCAATTTCAGGCGAATTGGATAGAAACTATCGATTCTAGAAGCCCTAGAAATATAATCGGGAGATCGGTCTATATGGGGGCTATATCAAAACATGGACCGATACTCACCATTTTTGGCACACCTCTTTGTGGTCATAAAATACCTCTAGATTTCCAATTTCAGGCAAATTGGATAGAAACTAAGGTTTATATAAGCCCAAGACCCCAAATCGGGAGGTCGGTTTATATGGGGACTATATCAAAACTTGGACCGATATAGCCCATCTTCGAACTTGACCTGCCTGCAGACGAAAGACGAGTTTGTGCGAAATTTCAGCACGACTGCTTTATTATTGAAGACTGTAGCGTGATTACAACAGACAGACAGACAGACAGACAGACGGACAGACGGACATGGCTATATCGTCTTAGAATTTCTCCCTGATCAAGAATATATATACTTTATATAGTCGGAAATCGATATTTCGATGCGTTACAAACGGAATGACAAACTTATTATACCCCCGTCACCATTCTATGGTGGTGGGTATAAAAATAAACTACAAAAATACAAATCTGTTTTTAATGGCGCGTTGTTAAAAACACTAATTTATTTAAGATGTGTAAAATCATTCTTGACATACTGTATGTTGATAATGGGGTACACCTTCAAATTGATTGCATATGAAAAATGCTCATCCTTGTGTTTATTTCTGAATGGTGGCAACACCAGAGTTCTTTGTTAACATAGTTGTCACTGTAAAACATTTTGCTCTCTATTTACACACACATAACTGTGGATGTTAACGCTCGTTTCGAAGGTGATCATCGTTGCTTGAACGATAATACCGAAGCATCGGGGTATATGATCCCATCAAATGAGAATATCGCGAAGTCGGGTTAATTTTTATTAAATTTGCACTTTTACAGGCAGTTAATTCCCAGCAAAAAAAAAAAAAAACGTCGGCAAAAAAGTAATGAAAATGATCTTTTTGGATCCGGAAATGGTGCAAAATTGACGCAGAAGCGATGAATTTAACATGGGCTTGTCATAGGACGGAAGTCCTCCATTTCAACAGCCGTTGCACTGAATTTGCATCACTTCGTTAGGTGTCATCCGAATTCAATGTTTTGGATGTAAATTAAAAAATTCTGTGATATTTTGTGAAATAAATAATTTTTATAATTTTATATAATTTTTAATGGATTCTAACGCTTGTCGGAAACGTTTGACCTCAAATATTTTCAAAAATGCACAATTTTTTCAGATTGGATTTAGCATTTTTTTCGACCAAATTTAAATGATTTGTACTATTTTATGAATTCTTAAACTGTTTTTAACCAATTTGAAACAAAAAAAGTTAAAACAAGTATATACGGCCGTAAGTTCGGCCAGGCCGAATCTTATGTACCCTCCACCATGGATTGCGTAGGAACTTCTACTAAAGGCTGTCATCCACAATCGAATTACTTGGGTTGCGATAACACTTGCCGATGGCAAGGTATCGTAAAACTTTTTAACACTGTCTTCTAAATTGTAAGTTAGCCCATACGGGGTATATATTAAACAAAAAAAGGCCGATTAAATACGTATATAATATAGTTTGACAAAATTTTCTATAGAAATAAAATTTTGACAAAATTTTATATAGAAATGAAACCTTGACAAAATTTTCTATAGAAATAAAATTTTGACAAAATTTTCTATAGAAATAAAAATTTGACAAAATTTTCTATAGAAATAAAAACTTGACAAAATTTTCTATAGCAATACAATTTTGACAAAAATTTCTATAGAAATAAAATGTTGACAAAATTTTGTGTAGAAATGAAATTTTGACAAAATTTTGTATAGAAATAAAATGTTGACAAAATTTTCTACAGAAATAAATTTTTTACAAAATTTTCTATAGAAATAAAATTTTGACAAACATTTCTATAGAAATAAACTTTTGACAAAACTTTCTATAGAAATGAAATTTTAACAAAACTTTCTATAGTAATAAAATTTGACAAAATTTTCTATCGAAATAAAGTTTTGGTAGATTATTTTTGGCGATATGGACCAATTTTTGTGTAATAAGTCATCGGCTATATATAACTAAAGACCGATATGGACCAATTTTTACATGGCTATTAGAGGCCATATATTGACAAAATGTACCAAATTTCAACCGTATCGGATGACTTGTTCTCCTCCAAGAGGTTCCGGACGTCAAATCTGGGGACGGTTTATATGGGAACTATATATAATTATGGACCGATATGGACCAATTTTTGCATGGTTATTAGAGGCCATAAACTAACATCAGGTACCAAATTTCAACCGGATCGGATGAAATTTGCCCCTCCAAGAGGCTCCGGAGGTCAAATCTGGGGATCGGTTTATATGGGGGCTATATATAATTATGGACCGATATGGACCAATTTTTGCATGGTTGTTAGAGGCCGTATACTAACATCAGGTACCAAATTTCAACCGGATCGGATGAATTTTGCCCCTCCAAAAGTCTCCGGAGGTCAAATCTGGGGATCGGTTTATATGGGGGCTATATATAATTATGGACCGATATGGACCAATTTTTGCATGGTTGTTAGAGACCGTATACTAAGACCACGTACCAAATTTGAACCGGATCGGATGAATTTTGCTGCTCCGGGAGGCTCCCCAAGCCAAATTTGGGGATCGGTTTATATGGGGGCTATACGTAAACGTGGTCCGATATGGCCCATTTTCAATACCATCCGACCTACATCAATAACAACTACTTGTGCCAAGTTTCAAGTCGATAGCTTGTTTCGTTCGGAAGTTAGCGTGATTTCCACAGACGGACGGACAGCCGGACAGACGGACGGACAGACGGACGGACGGACGGACATGCTTAGATCGACTCAGAATTTCACCACGACCCAGAATATATATACTTTATGTGGTCTTAGAGCAATATTTCGATGTGTTACAAACGGAATGACAAAGTTAATATACCCCCATCCTATGGTGGAGGGTATAATTACCCATTAAAAGTATGAAAAAACCATGTTATAAAAAATTTAATTAAAAGAACTTTCTGGGTAGTTAAAATAAAGAACATCATTGGGAGTGCATCTTCTGGAAGTGCTTTTAAAGTTGTGCCTTTTGAAGAACTTCCAAATTTTTTTTGCTGGGATATAAACTAATCAATAGACTAGAAAACGGTGATTATTACATTCCAGACGAATGAACCATTCTGCGCCTTCTTCGGAGCACGTCCGCAACACGGTTGCCAGAGTTGGTACAATTCTACCAAAAATTGTAGATTTTTAGTGTTTCGTAGAATTCTTGATGTTTTGGTAGATTTTGCAAAATATTCCTCTCCAACTAAGAGGTACTTCACAAATTTTCTATAAAAATAAATTTTTGACAAAAATTTGTATAGAATAAAATCTTGATAAAAAATTTCTGTAGAAATAAACTTTTGACTAAATTTTCTATAGAAATGAAATTTTAACAAAATTTTCTTTAGAAATAAAATTTTGACCAAATTTTATATAGAAATAAAATTTTGGTAGATTATTTTTGGCTCGAGTGGCAACCATGATTATGAACCGATATGGACCAATTTTTGTGTGATTGGAGATCGGCTATATATAACTATAGACCGATATGGACCAACATTTTCTATAGAAATATAATTTTGATAATATTTTCTATGAAAATAAAATTTTGACCAAATTTTATATAGAAATCAAATTTTGACAAAATTTTCTTTTTCAAACTTTGAAAACTTTTTTCAAAACTTTCTATAGAAATAAAATTTTGACAGAATTTTCTGTAGAAATAAATTTTTTGCAAAACTAACAATACAATTTTGACAATATTTGCTATAGAAATAAGGTTTTGACAATATATTCTATAGAAATAAAATTTTGACAAAATTTCCTATAAAATTAAAATTTTTGCAAAACTTTCTATAGAAATAACATTTTGACACAATTTTGTGTCGAAAAAAAAATTTACAAAAATTTTTATAAAAATAAAGTGTTTACAAAATTTTCGGTAGAAATAAAATTGTAAAATTTAAAATAAGATATTTTTGCTTGTGGCTCGAGTGGCAACCGTGGTCCACAGCCCATTGTTTCAAATATTGTATGTTATGTGTTCATAAAATTTACTGTAGAAATAAAATTTTACATTTTAAAATAAAATATTTTTGTTTTTGGCTCGAGTGACAACCGTGGTCCACAGCCCACTGTTTCGACTATTGTATGGTCGCCGATGTTCAAACGTGGATCCATTCAAAACCCTGTTGCTGAAGTATGGTGAAATAAAAAAACATCTATCAAGCCAACACCTTGTTAAAGTCGGCACTTGTCTGCCTTCATTGCTTTATTATTATGAGGCAAGTTATATTCGTACGTCCTGTTAATCCTTTGCATTGAAAGGCATACTCATTTCAATTCTCTGAGAAAATGTCTGCATGGAATTTTTACAAGAGATAACCAAAGTTTGTTTTTTTGCCTTCTTCAATAAAGTCGACAATTCATTTAACCGGTCATCATGGTAGAGTATGGTGGGTATAAATGCATGTATGTGTATGGTTTTGTCCAAGCAGATTCTCCTATAATACACATATTAATATGTCACTCGTACAATTTTATATAATTCATGTGCATTTATAAGATAAACACTCTCTTTCACAAGTCTCCCTCTTTCTCCTACAGTCTCTCTCTCGTTATTTTCTCTATGAAACACATGTCGTCTTCTGCTAGCCAGTACATATGGCCTCTTTTATATTTAAATGGGCATTGCATTTGACAACGGAGTTGCTCTTGCTGATGTGTGTTAGCATGGAAGGGGCAATGTTGGTGAATTTACTCTTTTTCCTTCCGTCCATAAAAATTCAATATGGGACAAGGATAAATGAGAAATGGGCTTTCAGTTGTTAAAATGTCATCAAAACAGAGTTGTTAATAGGATCATAATTTAAAAACGAACGAACAAACGAATGCACTGCACTAGCATTACTCTTGCCTCCACCCCTTTTTTGTTGTGATGAGAACCGAGCAATTCCAGTGAGTTGCATTTCTACAAACAATGGGTAATATATTTTATTTTTATCATTGTTGCTGGTGTTGTTCTTCTTTCCATTGTTCCATTGTTGCAATGCATTGTAGCTAACGTTGTTGATGCTGCATTTGCTGCTGCTACTGCGATTTCTCTGGAAGATTCTTTTTTTTTTCACATAAACCAGTGTTGTTATTTGGACCATAAGTCAATGTGACATATTAATTTGATTTGCCAACAATTTAGTATGGCTATATTCGTTTAAATAGATTTAACTTGAAAATAAGGTTGTTTCTTTTGCATTTTTTTAATGTCTCACATAGTTGTTTACCCTCTCCTGGATTAGGTTAGTAATGTGGATTGTAAAAGGAGACTTCAATACACCAATAATAAAATCTGCTGATATTTTCTAGTTGGGTTAGCTACATTGCTATTTTTTTTTTTTTTTTGGGAATAAAATAAAAGGAAAAAGAATAATATTATAGCAACTACGCTCAGAACGTTTTTTTTTTTGTTTTTGTTTTTTTTTTTTTAAGGAAATCTCTAATAATGGAATACAATGTAGTCAAATTTTCAAACGAAGTGGTTAATTTTTTCCCCACCAAACAATGACATTTCATACTAATAACGAACATGTCGTGGTTTAGAGAAAATATTGCTGACAGTTTACACCTTCGATTGGGCACCAGAACTCAAGCGCCGCCAATGGTAATGGTGTGGGCTGCCCTTATGGTCGATGGTCAAACCCCTATCCTTGTATTCATCGACCGTGGGATCAAACTAAATGCCACATGTTATCAAGAAAATTTCCTAAGGGCAGTATTAAATCCCTGGGCAGACAATCATTTCGGCCGCATAGCAGGTACATTCCAACAGGACTCAGTAAGCTTTAGCCAAGAACGAGTTAAAAAGGAAATTCCTCTCTTCATTTCTGTTGGACAATGGCCACCAAAATCTCCGGAACTCAATCCATTGGACTTTTACCACTGAGGCATTTGGACAGTACCATGGACATTCCAATTGGACTCAGCACGCGTATGGTTGGCACTAAAATATAACAAAATGTCGATCATCTCAAGACGTCATTTCGCTGGGAATCGGTCAAAAAACAGTAGAGCCAGTTTCTGTGCAGCTTGTGATCGCTTTACCGGCCATTTGAAGGCCACGATTCGTACCAAAGGTAGCCAATTTGAAGAAATCTAAACTGATTGTAAAATATTATGTTATTTTCAACATTTGTTAGTTAAATGCAATAAAACTAAAAAAAGAAAATTATATAGTTGCATTACATATCTGACAAACCCGTTGGGTCTCTTCGGAAGGTTGCGAGCAAACCAAGTTGATATGGGATCCCGTAGATCAAACTTTTTTAAGCTTGTTAACAATAGAATAAACTGCCACTGGATGTTGTTTAGAATTGATAGAAACTTTAAGTAGGATATATCATATCAGCCAACATGTATATCCTAAGTTTAATTGTATAGAGCCTAGATTTAAATCTAAATAACTTTTTATACCCTCCACCATAGGATGGGGGGTATATCAACTTTGTCATTCCGTTTGTAACACATCGAAATATTGCTCTAAGACCCCATAATGTATATATATATATTCTGGGTCGTGGTGAAATTCTGAGTCGATCTGAGCATGTCCGTCCGTCCGTCCGTCTGTTGAAATCACGATCCGCAACAACCTATCGACTTGAAACTTTGCACAAGTAGTTGTTATTGATGTAGGTCGAATGGTATTGCAAATGGGCCATATCGGTCCACTTTTACGTATAACCCCCATATAAACGGACCCCCAAATTTGGCTTGCGAATCCTCCAAGAGAAGCAAATTACATCCGATCTGGCTGAAATTTGGTACATGATGTTAGTATATGGTCCCTAACAACCATGTAAAAATTTGTCCACATCTGCCCACTTTTACGTATAGCCCCCATATAAACGGTCCCCCAAATTTGGCTTGCAGACCCTCTAAGAGAAGCAAATTTCATCCGATCCGGCTGAAATTTGGTACAAAGTGTTAGTATATGGTCTCTAACAACCACGCAAAAATTTGTCCATAATTATATATAGCCCCCATATAAACCGATCCCCCGATTTGGCTTTCGGAGCCTTTAAGAGAAGCAAATTTCATCCGATCCGGCTGAAATTTGGTACATGGTGTTAGTATATGGTCTCTAACAACCATGCAAAACTTGGTCCACTTCGGTCCATAATTATATATAGCCCCCATATAAACCGATCCCCCGATTTCGCTTGCGGAGCCTCTAAGGGAAGCAAATTTCATCCGATCCGGCTGAAATTTGGTACATGGTGTTAATATATGGTCTCTAACAACCATGCAAAAATTGGTCTACATCGGTCCATAATTATATATAGCCCCCATACAAACCGATCACCAGATTTGGCTTGCGGAGCCTCTAAGAGAAGCAAATTTGATCCGATCCGGCAGAAATTTGGTACATGGTGTTAGTATATGGTCTCTAATGACCATGTAAAAATTGGCTAACATCGGTCCATAATTATATATAGCCCCCATACAAACCGATCACCAGATTTGACCTCGATAGCCTCTTGGAAGACCAAACTTCATCTGATTCAGTTGAAATTTGGTACGTGGTGTTAATATGTGGCCTCAAACACCCATGCAGAAATTAGTCTAAATCGGTCCATAATTATATACTGGCCTCATATAAACCGATCCCCAGATTTGACCTCCGGTGACTTTTGGAGAAGCAAAATTCATCCGATCTGGTATATAGCCCTCAGATAAATCCATCCCCAATCACACAAAAATTGGTCCATATCAAGTTCACAATTGTATATAGCCCCCATATAAGCGACCCCCATATTTCAATTCTGGCGCTCTACGTATTGTCTAATATATACCACGTACTCTCATAATTTAGAAAACGATGTTAAGAAGTTTTAAGATACCACAACCCAAGTAATTCGATTGTGGATGATAGTCTTTCTTAGAAGTTTCTACGCAATCCATGGTGGAGGGTACATAAGATTCGGCCTGGCCTAACTTACGGCCGTATATACTTGTTTTTTGTTTAAATTAGGAAGAGCTATTTGTCTCGGAATTAATACAAAATTTTCAATGGAAGATCGAAAAATTGAGATCCAAGTGTTTTTTTTTAGTGTAGCTTGGTAGAATTTAACAGCTGGGCTAATTGGCATTTCATAGCTTATTCGAAAGAGCCTATGTCTTTTTAATATTGATAGACTTACTTAAAACCAAAGGGGGCCACTAAAGCCAGTTTGACTGTATTTTAGTTCATGCAAGTGATTGTGCTTTAATTAAAATTTCCTTAATAAGGGAAAATTTTCTTGATTTTCATAGTTTTTGGTTTACTTTAGTTACAAGAACAAAAAATAGTAGCAAATTTTGAATTTGTTAATATTTTTCTTTTTTACCGAACATACATTCACATTTTTACAAATTCTATCTCAAATTTTTCTTAAACATGGAAATTAAATTAAGTACACTCAAACAAAGGTGAACTCTATATGGTACTATAGTCAACTTGATTTCATTTTAGTTCATGGAATTATTATGTTTTTAGGAAATTTTCTTGAAATTTTTTAAATTATTTTTTTGCATACGTTAGTTAAATTAACTAAAAAAGAGGGAAACAATATACACAAATTTAGAAGATTTACAAAATTCGCGTCTTCCACAAAATAGTTCCGAATTTCTTAAAATTTGTAAATTTTACCAATAGTTAGCCCATCTCGAACTTCGTATGGCACTAAAGACATTTTTGCAATTTTTAACTTCAATTTTCTGTAACAAGTAAAAACGTCTAATAAAATTTCTTGAATTGGTCAAAAAATATATACTTATCGACGTGAAATCTGCATTGTTGATACAGTTTTGTTAAAATTTCCCAAAATTAAATTAATTTTCTCAAAATTAGCCATAATTTTCCTTCCTGATGGGGTCACTGGTTTTTGAATGTATGACCAAAAGATGTTCATGAATTAGTAGAAAAATTTTAATTATTTTACTATAAATATTATTGGATTTAAAAACCTTCATAAAATTTAATATAATCCAAATGCTGTCACTCACCCCTAAAGGCGAATGAAAAACGGGTCTTTCCTTAATTAGCACTATTTGTTTTGACTTTGAAATGAAATTTTATGTCGATAATGGCAGTCAATGGCAAAAAAAAAATTCCATTAAAACTCTGAGATTTATGTAAATTATGAAAACTTCCCATACCATTCCATTTGATTTTCATCAGACATTGCCTTTCCGCAAGAACAATATCAACCCTTCACTATTAAAGATATTTTCTTAAAATTAGTCAGTTTTATGAATATTAAAATAATTTGTAATGTTTTTGTTGCTGTTGGCATTGTGGAAATATTCACCATCAAAATGCCCAAGCAAAGAAGAGGCAAATCAATTTAACACTTTGCTGTGTGAATTATTTATTTATTTAGTCATCTTTCATCTTTTCGCTCGCTCTCTCACTCTCTCTCTCTCTCTCTCAGTTGCATTGCCACTCACCCTCTATCGTTGATGCTCTATTATACCAAAGTGAAATGTTGAAATGTCGTTAACAACAACAACAATATTGCATACAACACTTGTATACAACAAATTTGTGTTGGGCAATGTTTCATTATCCACCTTCAACATTCGTTAGTTCCAGTCAATGTGTTAGTATGTGTTGTTTTTTTTTCTGCTCGCAAAGGGGGATAACCCTTCCTGAGGAAATACCCAAAAAATTAACGGCGGTGGGATGAAATGCTACAGCAATGATAACAACTCGATTATGGCGTAAGGGGATGGGTGAAGTGAAACCAGTCATCAGAAGAAACGAAAATCATTATCATTTTGCATATTTTCATTTTTGTTTCCTTTCTTTCTTGGTACATTGTGATGCCGGTGCTACTCTTCCTGTAGCCATGGTTGGCTTGTCGTTGCCGTAGCCGGAAAATCCCTTAACTCTAATAAATGTAAATTCAACTTTAAAACTAACAACACAACAACATCGGCATTGAGATCACAACAACAAGACATAATTTCCATCACTACCTTTCGCGTGATAAGACAGCAGAGAAGAAAAAAAAAAACGATATAACGGCGAAAATTCACTTGCAGAGCTAGAACGAGCTTAGGAAGAATGGGCGTAGGAGAATAAAATTGAAAAAAGAACAGAATCAACAACAGCATCATGACGCAGATGATGAGCAGCTGGATGATGGAACGTTATAAGGGATTATGAACAGTGGGATAAAGAGCAGGAGGAATATGAAGGACCAAAAAATATAGGTGTAAAGTGAGGCAAATGCCAACTTGGTAGGTTAGGTGGCAGGCCGATGTATCAGGCTCACGTAGACTATTCAGTTCATTGTCATTCCACATTGGTGAACTTCTCTCTTATCACTGAGTGCTTCCCGATTCCATGTTAAGCCCAATGACAAGGGACCTCCTTCTTATAGCCGGGTCCGAACGGCGTTTCAAAGTGCACAGAAAACCACTTATAGAAACTTTGAAACCCTCAGAAATGTCACCAGCATTACTGAGGTGGGATAATCGACCGCTGAAAAACTTTTTTGGTGTTCGGTCGAAGCAGGAATCGAACCCACGACCTTGGTAGCCGTTTAAAGATTTTGTGTACCGTCCACCATAGGATGGGGGGTATATTAACTTTGTCATTCCGTTTGTAACACATCGAAATATTGCTCTAAGACCCCATAAAGTATATATATTCTGGGTCGTGGTGAAATTCTGAGTCGATCTGAGCATGTCCGTCCGTCCGTCTGTTGAAATCACACTAACTTCCGAACGAAACGAGCTATCGACTTGAAACTTGGCACGAGTAGTTGTTATTGATGTAGTTCGGATGGTATTGCAAATGGGCCATATCAGTCCACTTTTACGTATAGCCCCCATATAAACGGACCCCCAAATTTGGCTTGCAGACCCTCTAAGCGAAGCAAATTTCATCCGATCCGGCTGAAATTTGGTACATGGTGTTAGTATATGGTCTCTAACAACCATGGAAAAATTGGTCCACATCGGTCCATAATTATATATATATAGCCCCCATATAAACCGATCCCCCGATTTGGCTTTCGAAGCCTCTAAGAGAAGAAAATTTCATCCGATCCAGCTGAAATTTGGTACATGGTGTTAGCATATGGTCTCTAACAACTATGCAAAAATTGGTCCGCATCGGTCCATAATTATATATAGCCCCCATATAAACCGATCACCAGATTTGACCTCCGGAGCCTCTTGGACGACCAAAATTCATCTGATTCAGTTGATATTTGGTACATGGTGTTAATATACGGCCTCAAACACCTATGCAAAAATTGGTCGAAATCGGTCCAAAATTATATATAGCCCCCATATAAACCGATCCCCAGATTTGACCTCCAGAGCCCCTTGGAAGAGCAAAATTCTTCCCATTCGGTTGAAATTTGGTACGTGATGTTAGTATATGGTATCCAACAACCATGCAGGAATTGGTTTCTATCAGCCCATAATTATATATAGCTCCCATATAAACCGATCCCCAGATTTGACCTCCGGTGCATTTTGGAGAAGCAAAATTCATCCGATCTGCTTGAAATTTAGTACGTGTTAAATATCATATCGGATATGATATTTAACAACCGTGCCAAAAGTGGTCCATATCAGTCCATAATCATATATAGCCCCATATAAACCGATCCCGAGATTTGGTTTTGGAGCCTCTTGGAGGAGCAAATTTCATCCGAGTGAGTTGAAATTTGGTACATTGTGCTAGTATATGGTCGTTAACAACCATGCCTAACTAGGTCCATATCGGTCTATAGTTATATATATATCCCTCAGATAAATCGATTTCCACATCAAGTGCACAATTGTATATAGCCCCCATATAAGCGACCCCCATATTTCAGTTCTGGCTCTCTACGTACCGTGCAAAAAGTCCATATCGATTCGTAATTATTTGTAGACTAAATTATACATAACTTTTTTGTCTAATATATACCACGTATGGACTAACTCACTATTTAGAAAACGATGTTAAGAAGTTCTAAGATACCACAACCCAAGTAATTCGATTGTGGATGACAGTCTTTCGTAGAAGTTTCTACGGAATCCATGTTGGAGGGTACATAAGATTCGGCCTGGCTGAACTCACGGCCGTATATACTTGTTTCCTTTAAACTACAAACTTTTTTTAACAAGTGAAAAAAATGTCTATGTCTAAAAAATTTTTCTTGAATTTGTCGAATTCAAGGTGCTTCAGAAAAGAAGATTTCAGTTCTATTTCTTAGCAAACAAGCGGCTGCTACTTTATCTTTGCAAGAAAGGTTAAAGTTTTTCTCAATTTTATATCACTGTTCAACTACAGGTGAACACCATATTACTGAAGGGGGTAAAAGTAATCCAAACACCATCTCGAATATATCCTCTGTGTGTGAATGCGTCTACGAATTAATATGGGGTGGGTGGAACACACCAAAAGAAAAAGAAAATCTTGTTAAATCCTTAATATTTTCCACAAATTGCCAAGTTAAGAACATTTGCGTGTGTGTGTGTGTGCAAGTAAATGTAAATCTTATACAACAACCTCGAGGATAAGAATACAAACCACCATGTCACCAACAGTGTTTGCCAGTTTGTCAGCCATCCAACCATTCAGCATTCATATCTCAATACTATAGATGAGGATGATGGCTCTTACCGAAACATGAATGAATGAATGAATGCTGGCTAGAATCATGGGCCAAGGAAGAAAAACGTTGTTAACAACCATAATACCTTGGCATCTTCTGCGTCTTCATCATTCACGGTGTATGACAATGTCATATAAATCCTTTTAATATTAAATAAACTTTATTTTCCACACTGATATCTTGCGACTGATATTGCGTTAGTGTTTAAGGGTGTCTCCTGTTAGGCAATTGTCTGTCTCCATGCGTTTTTGACTGGGTTATGTTAAAGGACACAAATGGATTTTGGGAAGGGCTGTGGACCGCATATATATTTTCCCCACGTCCTTGTCTTCATTATGTTATCATTCAATTGCTTCTTACTTAGGTCGAGAAAAGGTCGTTTGGAAAATTTAAGGGCCGATTGAAAACATTTAAAGCTGAATATCCTTTCAATCATCTATACGTGCAGCCAACAATTTATTATGGGCCAAAATTTTTAACCATCAAAATTTAATTGATGGGATGGAATGTGTCTTTATACAGAAATGAGTTTCTAATCGATGTCTGAAGGACAAAAATCCATCATAGGTTATTCATATATATAATAATCTAGATTTTAGGCTACTCAACTTACCCAATATTAAGATCAGATTTCTTTAAAATAAAGAATTATTTAATCTTTATTTTAAAGAAATTTGGTTTGATTAAAAGAAAATCGTAATCATAGGATTCTGATAGGAGTCACTAATAGAAAAAATTGTGTTCCGCAATCTTAAACACACAGTGACAAGATGAAATGGAAACGTTGACAAAAAATCGAAACGGAATGTTCACGATTTCGTCCACGAGCGTTCACGATTTCATGAACGGCATTCGTTTTTCTTTGGCCATGAAAATTCTTAAAATAATCCTTAGACGTTGTTATGGCAACTCCGGGGAACCACCGTGGTGCAATTGTTAGCATGCCCGCCTTGCACACACGAGGTCGTGGGTTCGATTCCTGCTTTGACCGAACACTAAAAAGTTTTTCAGCGGTGGATTATCCCACCTCAGTAATGCTGGTGACATTTCTGAGGGTTTCAAAGCTTCTCTAAGTGGTTTCAATGCAATGTGGAACGCCGTTCGGACTCGGCTATAAAAAGGAGGTCCCTTGTCATTGAGCTTAACATGGAATCGGGCAGCACTCAGTGAAAAGAGAGAAGTTCACCAATGTGGTATAACAAAGGACTGAATAGTCTAAATGAGCCTGATACATAGGTCTGCCACCTAACTTAACCTAACCTACCAAGTTGGCATTTGCCTCACTTTACACATTTATTTTTTGGTCCTTCATATTCCTTCTGCTCTTTATCCCTCTGTTCATAATCCCTAACATAAGAAAAACGTTTTCGGTACACGTTTTCCAAAAGTTTTTATACCCTCCACCATAGGATGGGGCGTGTCCGTCCGTCCGTCCGTCTGTTGAAATCACGCTAACTTCCGAACGAAACAAGCTATCGACTTGAAACTTGGCACAAGTAGTTGTTATTGATGTAGGTCGGATGGTATTGCAAATGGGCCATATCGGTCCACTTTTACGTATAGCCCCCATATAAACGGACCCCCAAATTTGGCTTGCGAGGCCTCTAAGAGAAGCAAATTTCATCCTATCCGGCTGAAATTTGGTACATGGTGTTAGTATATGGTCTCTAACAACCATGCAAAAATTGGTCCACATCGGTCCATAATTATATATAGCACCCATATAAACCGATCCCCCGATTTGGCTTGCAGACCCTCTAAGAGAAAAAATTTTCATCCGATCCGGCTGAAATTTGGTACATG
Source organism: Haematobia irritans (assembly GCF_050003625.1). NCBI lineage: Eukaryota > Metazoa > Arthropoda > Insecta > Diptera > Muscidae > Haematobia > Haematobia irritans. The sequence continues at coordinate 217,193,939 of NC_134400.1, forward strand.
GTGTTAGTATATGGTCTCTAACAGCCATGCAAAAATTGGTCCATATCTCTCCATAATTATATATAGCCCCCATATAAACTGATCCCCCGATTTGGCTTGCGGAGCCTCTAAGAGAAGCAAATTTCATCCGATCCGGCTGAAATTTGGTACATGGTGTTAGTACATGGTCTCTAACAACCATTCAAAAATTGGTCCATATCGGTCTATAATTATATATAGCCCTCATATAAACCGATCACCAGCCTCTTGGAAGACCAAAATTTATCTGATTCAGTTGAAATTTTGTACGTGATGTTAATATTTATATGGCCTCAAACACCCATGCAAAAATTGGTCGATATCGGTCCATAATTATATATAGGCCCCATATAAACCGATCCCCAGATTTGACCTCCGGAGCACCTTGGAAGAGCAAAATTCTTCCCATTCGGTTGAAATTTGGTACGTGATGTTAGTATAGGGTATCCAACAACCATTCAGGAATTGGTTCCTATCAGTCCATAATAATATATAGCTCTCATATAAACCGATCCCCAGATTTGACCTCCGGTGCCTTTTGGAGAAGCAAAATTCATCTGATCTCGAAATTTGTGGATGACCGTCTTTCGTAAAAGTTTCTACGCAATCCATGCTGGAGGGTACATAAGATTCGGCCTGACCGAACTTACGGCCGTATATACTTGTTTTTCTTTGCGTGTATCAACTCACATTAAGATTTCATGCATTATTCTGAATTCATTTTTCTGAATTTTAATTTCTTCGAATTTCTTGTATGCGCTTCATGATGGAAGGTACCTAAGATGCGAACCGATCGATATAACTGCCACTCCTTCTTCTTCTGGTTTCCTCTTCAAAATAATAAACCTTGCTTATTATGTATGTATGAATGTCAGCAATTTTTGGGAGTAAGTCCATCCTTATGGGATTTGCATAGATTCTTAAAAAGATGCCAAAAACTATGTTGTCTATAAAGTTTTAGAGGAGCGAGCAGTATGAAAGGATTTGTGAAAATATATTTGGCATAGAGTAATGGTAATTTTTATAGAAGACATACCACAAACACCACATGTGCTTAAGTACCCCTTTTTGAACGAAAAAGAAACTTGTTCGTCTGTTTTCTATTTTTTGTTTTTTTTTTAATTTCCCTACATCATTTTTACCACCAAATACTGTTAGCAGCATTCTCCTCATCGTAGCCATAATCATCATTTTGATGATTATTATTATGATTGCCTTGGTTGTTGAAACTAATGTTGTTGTTTTTCTTGCTATTACTATACTTGTCTGTCCCTGTAGTGGTGGTGGTGGTGGTGGTCTGGTGGTGATTATTACTGTTGTCAACATCATCCGCTCTATCAACATCATCAGCTTTTGCCAGCCAGTTATGTTCTGTTAACCAGCCAGTCAAAACGGCTGCTTTGGCAACATCCGAGAGTCTGTGGCTGCGTCAATGGCAACATGTTCTCACCACAAGGGAGAAATATGGTTTTGTAAATTAAAAACTTAAAATTTAAATTGAATTTTACATTTTGAGTAGACAAACGCAATAAAAGCCATTCACACACATACACACATACACTCACCAAAAAGAAACACAAGAATTTTCACCAAAGCATTTACATATAATCACAATTTATTATTTAAATATTTTTGTAAAACAAACTATTTTTGCTTAGAAAGCCAAACTCAAGCAACATTTGTTCATCTTGCTCTTACCCCAAAAAACAAGAGTGTGGGAGGGGGCGGGTGGACTGCGAAAGTTTACATCTTTTTGAAAATTGAATGGTTGAACGTTTGTATGCTTGAATGGTTTAAATTACCGTCATTTCAAACAACTAAAGTCGATAAAAAATTTTCCAAACCAACGAGTTTATGTCATTTGCATTCATAATAGGGCGTAGTAAAACTAAAATAAAAAATGTATTTTATACTTTTTTTCAAAACGATTTGTATAAATGATATATGTGTGCCCGAATATAAGCCACAATGAGAGGGTGGAACATATGTGTGACCGTATGAAGGCTATAAAAATTAGTGATAAAAAAATATTCGTTGTGGTTTTCACAATGAGTTGGGAGGGATTTTGGTATGAAGTAATTGAAATTTTTGGAATATTGTGTGTTTTAAAGACTTTAAGAGAAATAGAGTTTTGTGCTTCTAAAATAGTCTTTGGTTAGGATGTAACGGCAACGAGAGTTGCCGTTTATTTCCCGGAATTGGGCAACCCTAGCTTTATCGTAAAACCAGGATTGCCGCATTCAAAAAGTTTTGACATACGAGCGTTAATTGTGTTATTTACAGAAACTTAAAAGATTTCTCACGCAAAAAAAAAAAATGCTATGAAATCGTGAACATTTTCATGTGATTATTTTTTACAATTTCGTCGTGGATTAACTCAAAAACCGTACAGCGATGAACCTAATTAAATTTTAGGTGTTAAAACTCCGTCAAGGACAAGTATTCATCGATGATCTGGTGAATGCAGCCGAGAAGACGAATTTCGTGAATACATGTTTAAACGTATGCAAAAGAGTATAGATGTGAATGGGAAGTATTTTGGAAAACAATGAAGCGTTGATTAATATTTGTTTTGGTTCCTTAATCCCCAAAGTTTTTAGTCAAACTTTAAGGTAACAAATTTCGACTTTGCCAAAAACCAACATTTTAACATTTTGCAAAAATAAAATGTCGTCGTTTTCAGATCTTAAAAAATTCGAATTTGGGTTCTCATTACAATTCTTAATCCAAAGACTCAGATTTTCATCGTGATGTACCAACTAAAAACAAGAATGGAATAAGGATCGTAATGAATGAACCAAAAAAAAAAATTTTTTTTTCAAAATTTCAAACAGTCTGCTTTCGACTTTTGCGGTTATTGAAGAGTCGACTCTTAGCGTCGTAGCTTTATGCCTAATTTACCATTTAGAGAAGCTTTGAAACACTCAGAAATACGAGTACCACCAGCATAACTGAGATGGTATAATCCACCGCTGACAAACTTTTCGGCGTTCGGTCGAAGCGTGGATTGAACCCACAACCCTTTGTATGCAAGCCAGCCATTGCATGACAGTGGCTTCCAAACTAGGAATTGAAGTAGGGCTTGTAATGAGATGCAAAAAAAATCGACTTTTCGTTTTTCAAATATTTATAAAGCCAAAAAACAAGTATATACGGCCGTAAGTTCGGCCAGGCCGAATCTTATGTACCCTCCACCATGGATTGCGTAGAAACTTCTACGAAAGACTGTCATCCACAATTGAATTACTTGGGTTGTGGTATCTTAAAACTTCTTAACATCGTTTTCTAAATTGTTAGTCCATACGTGGTATATATTAGACAAAAAAATTATATATAGTTAAGTCTACAAATAATTACGAATCGATATGGACTTTTTGCACGGTACGTAGAGAGCCAGAATTGAAATATGGGGGTCGTTTATATGGGGGCTATATACAATTATGAACTTGATATGGACCAATTTTTGTGTGATTGGAAATCGATTTATCTGAGGGCCATATATAACTATAGACCGATATGGACCTAGTTAGGCATGGTTGTTAACGACCATATACTAGCACAATGTACCAAATTTCAACTCACTCGGATGATATTTGCTCCTCCAAGAGGCTCCAAAACCAAATCTCAGGATCGGTTTATATGGGGCTATATATGATTATGGACTGATATGGACCACTTTTGGCATAGTTGTTAAATATGGTATACTACCACCACGTACCAAATTTCAACCAGATCGGATCAATTTTGTTCTCCAAAAGGCACCGGAGGTCAAATCTGGGGATCGATTTATATGGGAGCTATATATAATTATGCGCTGATAGGAACCAATTCCTGCATGGTTGTTGGATGCCATATACTAACATCACGTACCAAATTTCAACCGAATGGGAAGAATTTTGCTCTTCCAAGGGGCTCTGGAGGTCAAATCTGGGGATCGGTTTATATGGGGCCTATATATAATTATGGACCGATTTCGACCAATTTTTGCATGGGAGTTTGAGGCCATATATTAACACCACGTACCAAATTTCAACTGAATCAGATGAATTGTGGTCTTCCAAGAGGCTCCGGAGGTCAAATCTGGTGATAGGTTTATATGGGGGCTATATATAATTATGGACCGATGTGGACCAATTTTTGCATGGTTGGTAGAGACCATATACTAACACCATGTACCAAATTTCAGCCAGATCGGATGAAATTTCCTTCTCTTAGAGGCCTCGCAAGCCAAATTTTGGGGTCCGTTTATGTGGGGGCTATATAAGTTCTCAAAACTCGTCCTATTGATGATTTTGATTTTGTCCAAATTTCTTTGATTTTCATTGTGATTTATCCCCTAAAGAGTCGAATTAGGGATTACATGAGAAGCTAAACTCCATTTTTTTTTTAGTTTTAAAAAGTCTAGTTTAGACTTTTGTCGTTATTGAAGAGTAGAATTTGGGCATCGTGATTTTATGTTTAATTTCCAAAGTTGCCTTCGTTCAATTTCCAAAAAAAAAAATTTAATTCGACTAGACCATTTGGTCAACATCAAAAGTCGATTTGGTTAGATTTTCGAAAAAATGTTTTTAAGATAACAATAAATCGACTTCGTCTTTTTGGTAATAAGTCGATTTAACGAATATCGACATGTTACTAGCGTCGTAAAAGTCTACGTTCGACTGTTTTTACCTACTAAAGAGTCGACCTTTCTCGTTACAACTTGCCATTTAATTTCGAAAATGGACTTGCTCCGATCAAGGATAATATCAATTTGGTTCTATTTTTAAAAAATTTGTCGATTTTTAAGTTAACAAGCTACCGTGGTGAAATGGTTAGCATGCCCGCCTTGCATACACAAGGTCGTGGGTTCGACTCAGCGGTGGATTATCCCACCTCAGTAATGCTGGTGACATTTCTGAGTGTTTCAAAGCTTCCCTAAGTGGTTTCACTGCAATGTGGAACGCCGTTCGGACTCGGCTATAAAAAGGAGGTCCCTTGTCATTGAGCTTAATATGGAATGGGGCAGCACTCAGTGATAAGAGAGAAGTTCACCAATGTGGTATCACAATGGAGTGAATAGTCTAAGTGAGCCTGATTCATCGGGCTGCCACCTAACCTAACCTAAGTTAACAAAAAATCGATGTTGTGGCAAAAAGTCGATTTTTTGTGAACTATTTTCAATTTGCGAAAATCAAAGGGTCACTCCTCCATCCTGCCTGAAATCTTAGATCTTTACAGATGCCTATAGACTTGCGGACTTCCAGTCTGTCCTTAAATCAAATTATACCTTCATAAGCCTTGAAAGTCAATGGAGTCTACTTCTCCTCCTCCTTTTAAGCATTAGCAAACCATGACTTAATCTATAATGTCTGACTTCAAAATTTTCGTGAAGGATATAAAACGAAAACTACATTAAATATAGCCACAATGTTCGTTAATTCACTATGATAACAGAGTGGAAGTACATTTCCATATTTCTTATCATTTATTACAAACGTCTTAATGCTGAACTTATCGGGTTTATTGCGAAACTCATCTCGTTTCCTTTTTTTTGTTACCTCGAATTTTATGCCATTAAAATGTCTAGAAAGAACATCAATTATTTGCCATTTCGTATAAAATGGACATTGTAATAAATTTCCCCCAAAAACTCAAATGAATTATTATAATCCTACCAGAAATGTTGCTCTTCCCATGCCATTGCTTCCCTCCCCCTCACCACTTGATGAAACGTACACGAAAACCATTACCATCACACCAGGCACGCTTGATAAACTCCCTCCGGTGAAATTATCACCGAAAATAAAGCTAAACGATAATTTGGAAATTATTCAACACCTTCAACACAAGCACGGAGGAGTTTACATAGAAGCCGGAGGCTTAGAATTCCAAAAAAAAAAAATAAGAGGAGCAACAGCAAAAGAAGCTAGAATCGTATTTGGCCATATCGCATCATGGAGCATGTGCTCCACTAGCAATGAAGACACCTAAAAAATCCCTCCAGTTATATGCACGAGTATCGTAGCTTGGCGGTTCATGAATTATGATGATACTTTTATAACTCCTCATAAAGCTGTCTTTTGTTAAATTTAACCAGCATTAACTTCTATGTGAATAAAATCCCAACTACAGCAAGAAACTCTAACAAGTATAAGGGGGGGGGGGGGTAGGTTAAGCATCCCTATGAGTGTAAAACTAGGAATACATTGTCTTTGATATACCAACAAATGTGGTAGTATTAGTGTCTCCCTTATAGATGTGTGGGGCTTAACGCATTTTGTGTGTGTGTGTGTATGTGGGGGAAATGCAAAACAGGATCCACATTGTAAGAGCTATAGAGAAAGATCCGTTCTAACTGAGCCATAGAACATTGAACTGAACGAATTGAACTGAATCTCTAGTCCATTCTCGTGTCTGCTTTATTCACAAATGTGCACAGTAAGCAGATTTTTATTATGCAGACGAAAGTTTTTAATGCCCGAATAGTAGCATCCCTAAACGATGGTAGATACTGGGTTTGCAAACTCACTAATGCACTCACACACATGCACATATACACATAAGGGTGGATCGAAAAATGAGATGAATCTTCTATGTTGCTATAAACAACACAAATAGCACTCGTATGTCAAAACCTCAGAAATGTCCAGCCTTATGATAGAGCTGTCAGTTGGCAGATTGCAACAGTAGGATTTCCCAATCTCGCTAAATAATACCATAGCAAAATCTTACTACCCTAATATACAGGCAATATACATACAAAAGATAGGACACCAAAACGTAGTCATTCATGTGCACTGACTCAGTGAAGTGCGTTCTACTTAGAGATGAAACCAAACTTTAACTGCTGCAATTGCCATCAGCAGAAGTAATCTACACTTTTTGAGGTTGGTATGGTAAGTAAGAAAATTATATATAGCGTATTTATTTATTCAAAAACACAAATGTCGGAAATAACATGAAAATTTTAGAATCGGTTTTGATTCATTCGAAATGGCTACCTTTGGCACGATTTGGGGTATTCAAACGGCCAACAAATCCCCCTGACGCTGCACAAGAGTGGCTCTGCATTAATTTTCTATATACAATTTTGTCAAACTTTTATTTCTATAGGAAATTTTGTCAATATTTTATTTCTGTAGAAAATGTTGTCAAAAATTTATTTCTATAAAAACTTTATCTCAAAAGTTTATTTCCATAGAAAAATTTGACAAATTTGTTGTCAAAATTTTATATCTATTAAAACTTTATCTCAAAAGTTTATTTCCATAGAAAAATTTTACAAATTTTAATTATATAGAAAATTTTGTCAAAATTTTATTTCTATAGAACAATTTTGTCAAAATTTTATTTCTATAGAAAAATTTTGTCAAAATTTTATTTCTATTGAATATTTTGTCAATTTTTTTTTTTTATAGAAAACTTTTGTTAAAATTTTAATTCCATAGAAAAATTTGTCAAAATTTTATTTTTTTGTCCGATTTTTTTCTATAGAAATTTTTGTCAAAATTTTATTTCCATAGAAAATTTTGTCAACATTTTATTTCCATAGAAAACTTAATCAACATTTTATTTCTATAGAAAAATTTTGTCAAAATTTTATTTCTATTGAAAATTTTGTCAAAATTTTATTTCTATAGAAAATTTAGTAATAATTTTAATTCTATAAAAACTTTATCTCAAAATTTTATTTCCATAAAAAAATTTGTCAAAATTTTATTTATATAGAAAATTTTGTCAGAATTTTTTTTCGATAGAAATTTTTGTCAAAATTTTATTTCCATAGAAAATTTTGTCAACATTTTATTTCTATAAAAACTTTATCTCAAAATTTTATTTCCATAGAAAAATTTGTCAAAATTTTATTTATATCGAAAATTTCGTAAACATTTTATTTCCATAGAAAATTTTGTCAAAACTTTACTTCTATAAGAACTTTTTATATAGAAAATTTTGTAATAATTTTATTTCTATAAAAACTTTATCTCACAATTTTATTTCCACAGAAAAATTTGTCAAAATTTTATTTATATAGAATATTTTGTCAGTTTTTTCTATAGAAATTTTTGTCAAAATTTTATTTCTATAGAAAAAATTTGTCAAAATTTTATTTCTATTGAATATTCAAAATTTTATTTATATAGCAAATTTTATCAGAATATTATTTCCATAGTAAATTTTGTCAAAATTTTATTTCTATAGAAAAATTTTGTCAAAATTTTATTTCTATTGAATATTTTTTCAAAATTTTATTTCCATAGAAAACTTATCTCAAGAGTTTATTTCCATAGAAAAAATTTTCAACATTTTATTTATATAGAAAATTTTGTCAGAATTTTATTTCTATAGTAAATTTTGTCAAAATTTTAATTCCATAGAAAAATTTGTCAAAATTTTAATTCCGTAGAAAAATTTGTCAACATTTTATTTATAAAAAAATTTTGTCAGATTTTTGTCAAAATTTTATTTCCATAGAAAATATAGTCAACATTTTATTTCTATAGAACATTTTGTAAAAATTTTATTTCAATAGAAAACTTTGTCAACACTTTACTTCTATAGAAAAATTTGTCAACATTTTATTTATATAGAAAATTTTGTCAGAATTTTGTTCTAAAGAAATTTTTGTCAAAATTTTATCTCCATAGAAAATTTTGTCAACATTTTATTTCCATAGAAAACTTTGTCAACATTTTATTTCTATATACAATTTTGTCAAACGTTTATTTCTATAGGAAATTTTGTCAATATTTTATTTCTATAGAAAATTTTGTCAAAATTTTATTTCTATAAAAACTTTATCTCAAAATTTTATTTCCATAAAAAAATTTGTCAAAATGTTATTTATATAGAAAATTTTGTCGGAATTTTTTTCTATAGAAATTTTTGTCAACATTTTATTTCCATAGAAAATTTTGTCAAAATTTTATTTCTATAAAGACAGTATCTCAAAATTTTAATTCCATAGAAAAATTTGTCAAAATCTTAATTCCGTAGAAAAATTTGTCAACATTTTATTTATATAGACAATTTTGTCAGATTTTTTTTTCTATAGACATTTTTGTCAAAATTTTATTTCTATAGAAAATTTTGTCAACATTTTATTTCCATAGAAAACTTTTTCAACATTTTATTTCTATAGAACATTTTGTAAAATTGTATTTCCATAGAAAACTTTGTCAACACTTTATTTCTATAGAAAATTTTGTAAAAATTTTATTTCTATGGAAAATTTTGTAAAAATTTTATTTCTATATAAAATTTTTGTCAAAATTTTATTTACATTTTACATTTTTTACATTTTTTAAAATTTTGACAACATTTTATTTCCATAGAAAATTTTGTTAAAGTTTTATTTCTATTGAAAATTTTATTTCAATTGAAAAATATGTCAAAATTTTATTTCTATAGAAACTATTGTCAAAATTTTATTTCTATAGAAAATTTTGTAAAAATTTTATTTCTACAAAATATTTTGTCAAAATTTTATTTCTATAGAAAATTTTGTCAAAATTTTATTTCTATAGAAACTTTTGTCAAAATTTTATTTCTATAGAAAATTTTTGGAGGACCTCTGGGTTGTAGAAGAACATAAAAAATTCTACCAAATAGTAAAAATCTACAATTTTAAGTAGAAACAACTCCTAGGCACTTTTAATTGTTTTCCACTTTTTGAAACTTTATGAGCAAGTTTTCAATCACCTTGACGTGGATTTCGATCAAATCTGGCGTTCACTTCCCATTCCAATTTTCATTTTAAAATGCCCAATGTAAAACTCTTAATGACCAAAACGTCGTCTGGATTGATGTTGGTTCAATTTGTGTCAGGCGCTGAGAAAAAAAGAATACCAGAAATTCTGTTATAACAAAAATAGTTAAAACATCCGATGAGCCAGGCGAAGTTTTAAGAAAATTATAGTTTTACTTTTTCCTCCTGCAGATGGAATAGAAACAGGATTCGACACTTGTAAACAAGAGGCATACTGATCCATTAGGTAAAAGTGGCAGCCCGCTTAAGATGCAGGCTCACTTAGACTATTCAGTCCATTGTGATAATACTGACCCATTAAATGTTAAAAAAACATCCACAAATTTTGAAACAAGGAAATTTATTTTGGCATTATAAGTAGAGTGTATGTATTTGAATTAGATAAAACAATAATTTTTAGTTTTTTAACATTAACATGTTTTACTATTGAATAAGAAGACATAACAGTCCAATTTTTTACGGGGCTTATGACCGCTATAGGCAAGGATAGAAAGCCCCAACTAAAATTGACGGATGGATTCCGCGCAAATCATTTTCAGAGATATAACTGCTGGGGGATGTCATCGGTAGTCATTTTCATGCCTCATTTACATTTTGCTGAATCTGGTTGTCCCGGGGCTAACATTCATTATGAAGCGTCGCTCAACATTTGGGTCCTGGTTTTAGGTTTCCTGGGGCCCAATTAGGATTTGGGGTCCATTTTAATGGCACTGATATTAGTAGCGTCGCTATTAGGGAAAATTACATTTTGGAGCAAACATAAATTTTGGCGTCATCATTTAAAGGAAGGATGAGTGGGCGGAGTTAAAAAAAACAATAAAATTGTTTGAATAAATATTTACTGTTTAAAATCATTGGCACTTAATATGTTAATATGTAGTTCAAATAAAATAACTTTCATACATAGCAAAGACATTCGTTTTATGAATAAATCCACTGACCAAATATTTGAAATTCTACAATAAAAAAAACGAACAAACAACGGAATCTAAATCAACCTCTTAATTTTTGGTTTAATGTAACCATATTTTTGGGTTATAAAATTTAAAACAAATTCCATCTTACTACTCTTGAAAAAACAAACGAACTCTCCCCTCGAATTAAACCAGTACTGGCATTCAATGGGTGCTTGTTTTTATGCTCCGGCCGCTTATGGCTGCCTTCCTCTGATCGTTTACAACCCGAAGCCACTAAAAAACACTCATAATATCATAAAATTAAAACACTTTTACCCTCCAGTGCGGTTCGACGAAGGGTGAAATACGACACCAGCCACACGCACACACACACAAATGAATGGTGTTGGTGCAGCGAGGTGTAGGTGTCTTGTGGGGCAGAAAATCTTGGCTGTATTTTTTTTTTGGAAGAAACTGCAGTAAATGTTTGCACAAAGTTAATGGCAAAATGAATTGGTGAATGTATCTGTGTGCGTGTATGTGTGTGTTTGAGTATTTTATGAGACAGTGTAAAAGGCCAAAGAGTTGCTTGCAATAAGGATATTTAAGTGGAAGAAACTTAAATCACATTTACTAGCATTCATTCAGCCATCCATTCACAGTCAGTCAGCCCATTCGTTGAGCCATTCATTTACAAATGTTGGCTACTGGAATTCAATATAGAGCACTCAACTCTCCCACACCCCCCACAGAGGGCTACGAAGAACCGACGTCTGCATACGATGGTCAGTCGAAGACCTATGCATTCCCACTGGTTTTGACCAACAGATGTTTAAGCAACAAATCCTTAAAGTTGGGCATAAATGCAATGCAGAGAAAAGGATAAAAATAATCGGAAAAAGCATTATATAAGCTACACTCAAAAAAAAAAAAATAAATAAATAATTAAAAATAATAAAAACTAATAATAAATAAACAAACAATAAAATAATAGTAAGAATTGTTACACGTACACCAACCGTAAATTAATTTCTTGTTCAACTCAAAAGTAATATGTTGTCCGAGTCCTCACATAGTGGTCCTATTTACCCAAACATTGATCGCCTCAATCGTATAAGCGTTATACTAAAAGTTTACGGGGGTCATTCCTTAAGTATTGCCTGATTCTAGAAAAGTGAAGATGGCTTATGTTTGACAGATGCAGGTGATTCAACTATAGAAATACCAAACTCGTCTTAGACTTTTCAAACAATTTTCAAAAAGTCTTCAAAAACGACAAACCGTGTTTTGCATTTGAAAAACGAGTCAAATAAAATAATCGATTTTCGATGTTGGTAAAAATCGACTAATCAAACATAGCCAAAAAAGTCGAAAAACCGAATTTGAATTAAAAGTGGAATGTTGGGTGGCTTTTTTATCTTGCATATTCATCAAAATGCCGCAAATCGCCAAGCCAAAGTTCGTGAATGTACAGAGAGCTTATTCAGATCGTCCGATAACTATCGAAACCTTTCGATTGCTATGTCCTTACATGTACACAATATAGCTCGACCAAAGGGGTGTTCTTGACCAATGTCGATGTTCGACAAAAAAAATCCAAAATGCTTGTTTTGTTTAATCGAAATACTTCATGTCATTTATTTCCTTCTTTGTATTCCATATATACTCAGTAATTATACCCCAAACATCAATGGTCTAAAGTTTGAATTCGCTTAAAAATCTGGATCAAAATTTTATTAAAAATTGCAAAAATTTCAGTTGATTTGAAAAAGGTTTCATTTGAAATGAAAAGGGTTTCATTTGATTTTAAAAATATTTCATTTAATTTGAAAAAGGATTCATTTGAAATTTAAAAGGTTTTATTTGAACTGAAAATTCTATATATAAAGGGGATGTCTAATACCAATATTTCTGAAGGGACATTTTGACTCAGATCAAATTAATAAAATATTTATTTAATTTTCTTAGTGTAGTATTATGGTAGCAAGGAATCCTTAGTTAGTCTGTATTTTTGCTTTTGCAAAGACTATTCCTATGCTAGTACATAGTCATAAGTTCTATATATGTATGTGTATGCGCAGGGGTACTTGTAGGATTTCACTTTAGTTTTGAACTAAGTATTTTGAAATGTAATTTGAATTATAAATTTTTTTGTAAAGCTAGCAAAAATAATAAGGCCTCAGTCTCGATACCCATAACATGCATAAGAGGAAACAGAGATTCATCATCTAACAGAGATATTATAAATGTGGCATGATAAATACACTCAAAAAAAAAAGTGAACCCTATATGTCACTAAAGCCAATTTAATTGTATTTTAGTACCTGGAATTATTCGGTTTTGAGAAAGTTTTCTTGACATTAATAATTTTTTGCGTAGATTAGACATTCACTAAATAAGGGGAAAATTATGCAGAAATAAAGCATACACATTTTTTAATTTCGTGTCTTCCACAAAATAGTTCAGAATTTCTTAAAATTTATAAAATTTACCAATAATGAGCCCATCTTGAACTGCGTATGGCTCTAAAGAAATTTTTGCAATTTTGAACAACAATTTTTTTCGTTCATACTAAGAAATTTTCTTTTACAAGTGAAAACAAATAATTATGTGTAATAAATTTTGTAGAATTTGTAGAAAAGTATTTACTTATTTTTGGGGAATCGTCGTGTTATTTATCTGAGTTACAGTTTAGTTACAATTCTCTAAATTTAACCTATTTTTTGATTATCCACTTTTTTCGTGGTTGGGTCCTTGTTTGTTCAGTAAAGATCAAAGGCCTGCACAAGCCTATTCGAAGTAATCGATGTTCTAGTGAAGGCAATACACTCGACGAATACTCGATTAATGAATAAAACAAAACCACTGTAAAGCGATTACAGTGTCAAGCATTGTAGAGCCATCACATTCAAAGGGAATCGTTTTACAGTTCTTTTCAATATTTTGGTTTTGAAGCATCGTCACGATACGAGTAAATCAAAACATTTTTAGTGAAGATAGAATACTTTGCTTTAGCAACATCGAAACTTCGTATGAGACACGAAGTAACTATCAAACAAAAGCAAAGCACAATCGTCGATCAGTTGATTGACAGAAGTCAATGAATACAGGCTGTGAGCAGGTCTGTGATTTTTATTGTATGCGCCAACAATAAACAAAATAGGAATGGTGTGTATGTGTGTGTATAGCATACTCTTATAGTTGAGAAAACGAAATAACTTCATCTACACAGAAATGGAAATTATAAAACGAATGGATTTGGAATTCCGATTACATTCGAATACTCCAAAATATTTTTTGGTGCTGGGTTCTATTTGTTTTAGTTCACAATGTGCAAGGTTTATATTTCACTCGTTTGAGAAATGGACAATGAAGTTACTACTCGAATTGTGTGGCGTGTGCTTGAAGTATTCGCTTGTGTATTCGTTGCAGAGGTTTGGTGTAGATATAGCAAATACTACTTAAAAAACCTTCACTGTGACCGATCACAGGAGCTTTGTATCGAATTCAATTGATGCGTTTGAGCCGAACCTTGCTGGATAAAAGGCCACCATATTTTGGAAAAGCACGACAAGGTGATTTTGCAGCACGTTCGACCTTATGTTGGAAAATCTGTGAAAAACTCTATGGTATCACTCAAATGGGAAGTCCGTGCTACCCCATTAGCCATATATCCCAGACATAGTTCATTCTGAATACCACTTAATCCGATGGATGACGCATGACAGGAACACAGGAATTACTCAATTAACTCAATTTTTATAACCTCCACCATAGGATGGGGGTATATTAACTTTGTCATTCCGTTTGTAACACATCGAAATATTGATCTAAGACCCAATAAAGTATATATATTCTGGGTCGTGGTGAAATTCTGAGTCGATCTGAGCATGTCCGTCCGTACGTCAGTCCGTCTGTTGAAATCACGCTAACTTCCGAACGAAACAAGCTATCGACTTGAAACTTGCCACAAGAAGTTGTTATTGATGTAGGTCGGATGGTATTTCAACCGGGCCATATCGGTCCACTTTTACGTATAGCCCCCATATAGACGGACCCCCAAATTTCCGATCCGGCTGAAATTTTGCACATGGTGTTAGTATATGGTTTCTAACAACCATACAAAAATTGGTCCCCATCGGTCCATAATTACAAATAGCCCCATATAAACCGATCCGTCTGTTGATATCACGCTAACTTCCGAACGAAACAAGCTATCGACTTGAAACTTGCCACAAGAAGTTGTTATTGATGTAAGTCGGATCGTATTGCAAATGGGCCTTATCGGTCCCCTTTTACGCATAGCCCCCATATAAACGGACCACCAAATTTGGCTTGCGGATCCTCTAAGAGAAACAAATTTCATCCGATCAGGCTGACATTTTGCATATGGTGTTAGTATATGGTCTCTAATAACCATACAAAAATTGGTCCCCATCGGTCCATAATTATATATAGCCCCCATATAAACCGATCACCAGATTTGACCTCCGAAGCCTCTTGGAAGACCAAAATTCATCTGATTCATCTGAGCTGAAATTTTCTACGTGGTGTTAATAACATATATGGCCTCAAATACCCATGCAAAAATTGGTCGAAATCGGTTTATAATTATATATAGCTCCCATATAAACCGATCCCCAGATTTGACCTTCGGTGCCTTTTGGAGAAGCAAAATTCATCCCATCTGGTTGAAATTTGGTACGTGGTGGCAGTATATGATATTTAACAACCATGCCAAAAGTGGTCCATATCAGTCCATAATCATATATAGGGCCCATATAAACAGATCCCGAGATTTGGTTTTGGAGCCACTTGGAGGAGCAAATTTCATCCGAGTCAGTTGAAATTTGGTATATTATGCTAGTATGTGGCCGTTAACAACCATGCCTAACTAGGTCCATATCGGTCTATAGTTATATGTAGCCCTCAGATAAATCGATCCCCAAGTTCATAATTGTATATAGCCCCCATATAAGCTATCCCCATATTTTAACTGTGGGTCTCTACGTACCGTGCCAAAGTCCATATCGGTTCGTAATTATTTGTAGACTTACCTATACATACACACAAAAAAATAATTCATTTATTTTATGAATAGTGTTCCCAAAAATTTTCCAAACACGGAATTCATAAATTGTATGAAAAAAGTTCATAAATTAAAAAAATACAGGTTTTCATTGACTACGAATGTATACAAATTATTAATGAAATTTGTAACATTATAAATGAAGTATACATAATTTTCGAAAAATATGTATTTTTACATAATATATATTAAAAATGTCATGCATTAAATATAGCTCTTCTTTTTTTCGATTTTACCCTAATTCTTAATTGGTCAAAATGTATGAACCCATTTATTAAAAACCGCATTAAAGTCCTGCGAGTAAAAAACATTTTATAATATTTTTTATTACTTATAAATATGAACACCAATGCTTCCAGTTAATTAATAAAATTGTTTTATTTCGTCAACCTTCTTCAGCAATAAATAATCTTCGAATCGCGACGGCGACTCAAACTGAACTGAAAAAACCAAACACAGCAAAGCCACGTGTTGCCTTCAAAAACGTTATGTTTGGTTTTGGTATTTTATTGTATGCTTGTATTGTATACATATGAGAGTTACTCTATGTTGTGGCTCTCTCATGCTAAGAGAAAACCAGTATTTTTGGATATATTATGTAAAGTTTCATTAATTTTATGGAAGAATCCATGCGCATTATTAAAAATTGCCTAATTTAATAACAAGTATTTACGAATAAAAAAATACATCTATTTCATGAAAGAGTCCATAAGTTTTCAAAAATGTACACATTTATGTACAAATTCATAGTTTATTTTTTTGTGTGTACCTTTTTTGTCTAGTATATACCACGCATGGACTAACTCACAATTTAGAAAACGATGTTAAGAATTTTTAAGATAACACAACCCAAGTAATTCGATTGTGGATGACAGTCTTTGGTAGAAGTTTCTGCGCAATCCGTGGTGGAGGGTACATAAGATTCGGCCAGGCCGAACTTACGCCCCTATATACTTGTTATAATTCGCTATTTTCATATTTTTTATGGGAAATTTTAACTTTTTTGTTTCAAATAGGTTAAAAACAGAGTACGAATTCATAAAATGGTACAAATTATATTACATTTTTGGAGATATGTGAGATCAAAGGTCTTAGACAAGCGTTGAAATGCATTAAAAATAATAAAAATATAAAAACGATTTATTTGCCAAAATATGAAAACATTTTTTAATTCACATTCAAAATACTGAATTTGGATCACACCTTATGAAGTAATACAAATTCAGTTCAAGAGCTGTTGGACATCTGTCCTATGACGAGCCCATGTTAAATTCATCTCTTCTGACCCAATTTTGCACTACTTCCAGATCCAAAAAGAACATTTGCACTACTGTTTTGGCGAGGCTTTTTTTGCTGGGTAGCAATGCGTCAATAGATCAGTTTGCTACATTTTTTCGGAACTAATCAAATTGTAAAACCTTTGAAGATATCAAATTTCTATCCCGTAATTTTAATTTTCGTTACCAATAAAAAAAACCAGAAAATTTCTTAATCATGTGTTAAGTCATTCTTGAACCTTTTACCCCAATTTACTCACTGATATTCTGAAATATTATTTCTTAATATAATTCTGTAAATTTATATCATTCCCCATAAATTCTTCTGCCAGTCTGCACAAGAACATTTAAAGATATATGAATAATTGTCATATATATTTTTTTTTTAAATTCTACCAAGGTATTCTCCGAAATTGTTGAAATATCAACCCCACCATTACACCAAAATGAAATCGAACAATAAAAGAAAAAACCATAACAAGCTAAACTGCAATGTAATTTAAGATACACGACATGTCAAACAACACCAAAAGCTACAATGAAATGTTGCTCGATGTCAGTTCCCTAACAATACAATCACACAATGGCAAATACACACACACACACTCACTCAAACACATCTAAACCAAATAAAGTACATAGATGTGTAAATGTAGGATATGCACTCGCAGATAGATCTACAAATACGAACAGATGCACAAGATTCATTTTATTCCTTTTACAGACATTGAAAACATAATTCATTTCCTTTTAAAGAGTTGAACGGGAAGAGAGGGGAGAGAGAAAGAGCGAACAAAACACGTACACATTCTCAACAGCAGAATTCACATCGACAAACAACCAAAACGAAATAAATGAAAATTGCAAGAGAGCAAATAGAGTAGTAGTTTGATAATTTAGTGCACATATCGAAGGCCCAGTTTTAGTTTTTTTTTTAACTTTATTGCACTTACATACTATGTAAGTTAATGTAGCCAGAATCTACGTAGCCATTGATCAGGATTTTGGTATTTAGTAGATCGTCTTAGAATACAATTGGGAGCCACCGTGGTGCAATGGTTAACAAAGAGTCGTGGGTTCGATACATGCTGTGACCGAACACCGGTGGATTATCTCCTCGCAGTAATGCTGGTGACACTTTCTAGTCAAAGCTTCTCTAAGTGGTCAAAGCTTCTTTAATTGGTTTCACAGCAATGTGAAGCGCCGTTCGGACGTGGCTAAAAAAGGAGGTCCTTTGTCATTGAGCTTAACATGGAATCGGGCAGCACTCAGTGATAATAGAGAAGTTTACCACTGTGGTATCACAATGGACTTATTAGTCTAAGTGAGCCTGAAATATCGGGCTGTCACCAACCTAGAATTCAATTCTAAATAAAACAACAAAAAACTCACAACAAAAAGTAAAGAATTCAGAGAGATAAATAAACATAACAAAAAAAAAAAGCAAGTACATACGGCCGTAAGTTCGGCCAGGCCGAAGCTTATGTACCCTCCACCATGGATTGCGTAGAAACTTCTACTGAAGACCGTCATCCACAATCGAATTACTTAGGTTGCGGTAACACTTGCCGATGGCAAGGTATCTTAAAACTTCCTAACACCGTAATATATACCACATAGTCCATACGTGGTATATATTAAACTAAAAAGACGGATTAAATACGTATATAATTAAGTTTGACAAAATTTTTTATAGAAATAAAATTTTGACAAAAGTTTCTATAGAAATAAAATTTTGACAAAATAAAATTTTGACAACATTTTCTATAGAAGTAAACTTTGGAAAAAATTTTCTATAGAAATAAAATTTGGAAAAAATTTTCTATAGAAATAAAATTTTGACAATGTTGTCTATAAAAATAAAATTTTGGTAGATTATTTTTGGCTCAAGTGGCAACCACGATTATGAATCGATATGGACCAATTTTTGTGTGATTGGGGATCGGCTATATATAACTATAGACCGATACGGACCAATTTTGGCATGGTTACACCTCGTTGCAAATTTCAACCGGATCGGATGAATTTTGCTGCCCCAAGAGGCTCCGGAGATCAAATCTGGGGAAAGGTTTATATGGGTGCTATATATAATTATGGACCAATCCTTGCGAGTTTCTTAGAGACCACATTCTAACACCATGTTCCAAATTTCAACCGGATCGGATGAATTTTGCTCCTCCAAGAGGCTCCGGAGGACAAATCTGGGGATCGATTTATATGGGGGCTATATATAATTATGGACCGATATGGACCATTTCTTGCATGGTTGTTAGAGACCATATACTAACACCACGTACCAAATTTCAACCGGATCGGATGAATTTTGCTCCTCTAAGAGGCTCCGGAGGTCAAATCTGGGGATCGGCTTATATGGGGGCTATATATAATTATGGACCGATATAGACCAATTTTGGCCTGGTTGTTAGAGACAATATACTAACACCACGTACCAAATTTCAATCGGATAGGATGACTTTTGCTCCTCTAAGAGGCTCCGGAGGTCAAATCTGGGGATCGGTTTATACGGGGGCTATATATAATTATGGGCCGATGTGGATCAATTTCTGCATGGTCATTAGCAAACATATACCAACACCATGTACCAAATTTCAGCCGGATCGGATGAAATTTGCTTCTCTTAGAGGCTCCGCAAGCCAAATCGGGGGAACGGTTTATATGGGGGCTATATATAATAATGAACCGATGTGGACCAATTTTTGCATGGTTGTTAGATACCATATACTAACAGCATGTACCAAATTTTAGCCGGATCGGATGAAATTTGGTTCTCTTAGAGGCTCCGCAAGCCAAATCTGGGGATCGGTTTATATGGGGGCTATATGCAATTATGGACCGATATGGACCAATTTCTGCATGGTTGTTAGAGACCATATACTAACACCATGTACCAAATTTTAGCCGGATCGGATGAAATTTGCTTCTCTTAGAGGCTCCGCAAGCCAAATCTGGGGATCGGTTTATATGGGGGCTATATATAATAATGAACCGATGTGGACCAATTTTTGCATGGTTGTTAGAGACCATATACTAACGCCATGTACCAAATTTCAGCCGGATTGGATGAAATTTGCTTCTCTTAGAGGCTCCGCAAGCCAAATCTGGGGATCGGTTTATATGGGGGCTATATGCAATTATGGACCGATATGGACCAATTTCTGCATGGTTGTTAGAGACCATATACTAACACCATGTACCAAATTTCAAAGAAACTAGCTTTGCGTAAATATCGTGTCATTAAATTTAGATTACATAAGCTTCACATTAGGTAACTAAACCATCCAACGTTACAGCCGAACCTAGAATAGATTTCCAAAGCCTTGTTCTCCTGCTTCGCTCGTCGAAGCCTTCCCATTGGTTTTCTCAGAACAAGTTTTAGAGTGTCCTCCCAAGTTGAAGGTAAAATTATCCTCACAAGATGAGCATAAAATCTTCTCCTTACATGCCGAGGTAACGTTCTTTCATTATATTTCATAGGAAATTGGAAACTTTTATGCTGCCGGAACAAGCACTGGAACCCCACTACTGACGTAGCTATACACACGAACCGAGTTACCGATGACTCAACACCGCCACCGATTTACCCACCGATTCTACCAGCAGTAGATCAACCCTACAGAACCCAACTCAACCCAACTGAACGTACCACAGCCCTCAGAGTAAAAAAAAAACAATAACTTGTAAAGAAAGTAAACTTTGTTGCTAGGCTTGAATCTCTCAGAAACTCCAAACACTACTCACCATCACAAATTTTGTGAAACCTCCCAAACTTGAACACTCTAACGATTTCGGTAAGACGTTACCACATTTCGGTGAGACGTTACCACATCTAAATTAATATCTCAAAAGTAGACAAATTGAGTTGAAATTAGGACATCAACCAGTTCTGAGAGGTTTCACTGCAGTATTGGAGTCTTTTAGAGAGCTACAGATGGCTCGCATTGACATAGCGAGAGTTAAGCCACCTCCGACATGTGAACAACCATGGGTGTTCACTTCTGAGAAATTGCAATATATGGCTCTCATTGACGTATCTGCACACAAAAAATATGTTTGTTTTCAATCACTAAATTAATTGAACCAATTAATTTTTAATTGAAATGTCTTCAATCACTGAAATGATATTATCAATTACCGAAGTCAATTAAAAAATTAAGTGATACAACAAATGTTTGTGATTGATTTTTGCTTCCATTACAAAAATTTGTTGAATCAATTAAAAGTTTAATTGAATATTTTTTAAAAATCAAATAAAATTTTAATTGGCCCTAGCCCTTCCGAAAAATTTTAACCATCCCTTGTCAAATGTTAACGAATCTTTGAATTTTTAATTCCCTTCGCTTCAATATAGCTCGATACGTACGATATAGCTCGATACGTACGATATAGCTCGATACGTACGATATAGCTCGATACGTATGATTTTCGTCTTTCTGGAGGGTTCCGATTAAGTATTATCTTTTCTCCTTAATAGCAATCAAAAAGGCCCTATATTTATTGCCCTATACTGCTAATTCAAGAAAAAAACGCAGAAAAAAAAAAACACAAGACAACAACAAGATGAATGACTTTGAGAAGCAACAAGAGATGCAATAGAGGCAGCGGCATACTTTCCAAATGGAAGCACCAGTCAAAGCATCTTGTACAACTGTAGCTAGGATAACGGCAATAGATATACGGACAACAAAAGGATCCAAAAATTTAGTTTGTATTTTTTTTTTGCTCCTGCTTTCAGATTTAAGGATAAGCAAAGAAATTTAGAATTTAAGAGGCTATGCCGAAATAGAGAAGCATGCGTTTGTACAGCCGGATGAGATGTTCGGTGTAACTTACAATGGCACATACACCACCCACCGAACAATTCTCCTCCGCAAATTTCACCCAAACACCCAAAAGATATATGACGAGCCGTTTGTAATCTCCTTAATTTCCAAGCTTAAGTTCAGATCATGTTGTACTTTTTCATTACATCAACCCGAAAAGAGTAATAGATCCATGGTACCCTCGGCGTTTTGGCCATCCTTTGGCTTTGTTCGCTAGTCTGTTGCCGGTAATGCCATTTGTCTCGTCGACTACAACGGCTCCATCACAAGCACAGTGAAACACTTAAAGGCAACCTCGCCTACAATTCCATCTACTGCAGCAACCATGGAAAGAAGCAAACAAAAAGTAGACGGAATCGGCTTTTGTGTATTTTCGGTGGAGATAATTTGCTGCTTGTATTGCTTTTTTAGAGCTTTAAGTGGTTTCCAGTGAATTCTTAAGGGTGTGGAGGAGTGAGACAAAGACTTTGTTGCGGAGGGGATGTAGAAGGAAAGCCAAATATATTTCCAGTGAAAAGCCAAAGTAGAAAATCTGATGAAGGTGGTACTGTTGCTGCTGCTGCTGCCGATGACGATGATGATGATGACGAAAGTGGCAATGATGATGAGTATATGGTGCTGCTGATGCTGGTGATTTTCTTTCATGCATTTTGATGCTGCTACTGCCACTTTTCTACTTGGTCATAATGTATGGCATTGAATAATCGCTACGAATTTATTTCCCTTTTTATTAAATTAAAAAACTTGAACACACACACAGACGTACTCTCATATATAAAACGAGAGCCCAAGAATGCAACTTGAGATAAATGAAAGTGTAGAGAAATTTTGGCATGAAACGGAATGTTTTTTTTTCATAATTTTTCCTTTAAAGAAAACTCCAATATAACGAAAAAGAAAAAAAATAATATTGAGCAAAAAATAAATTGTCTGGGCTACTAAAAGGAAAAATTTAATATCTCATCTATACAAAAGTCTGAAGATTCACCAGGGCACCATTGGCACCCACGGTCGTCTAAATTTTGTCCACATTAGGGAGGTATCCTTTTATGGGTGGTTACATTTAATGTGATATAGCAACCGATCCACGAAAATTGTCCACTTTTCAAAGTTTCCAAATATGAGAGGTTTCAGTCTATGGCAGAATGAAATGAAAGATTTTGCATTTTGGATCCATAGAATTTCGCATTGATTCCGACCCAAAGATGCGACTACTTTAAAATAAAAAAAAAGACATGCAACAGAGTAAGGAGCTATATTTTTTCCTTTCTTTTAAATTTTACTCTTCCAAAGCAAAAAATATGGGAAATAACATTAAGTTTTTGAATTAGTATTGACTTGTTGACACGAATTATGGTCTTATGTTAAACAGCCGATAAAGTCATCATAGGCTGTACAAAAGATGCTCTGCGGTAATTTGTTCCATTCCCGACAAAGCGCCTTCTTGATATGGTATTTTTTAGTGCTAACCTTACTCTTCAAAGAGCCCCAGGCGCAAAAGTCCAACGCATTGAGATGCGGAATTATTTTTAAGGCATTCTTAGTGGACCCCGATTTTCTTTTTGGGATTGTGCTCACTCGAGCCAAAAATAATTTACCAAAATTTGGGGAAAATTTTACCACCAAAAAAAAAAACCTCAATGTGAAAAATTTAATTTCTAAAGAAATTTTTCTCAAAATTGTATTTCTAATGAAAATTTTCTCAAAATTGTATTTCTATATTTTTTTCAAAATTTTATTTATATAGATAATATCCTTAAAGTTTTATTTATTTAGAAAATTTTATTAAAATTTTATTCCTATAGAAAATTTTATCAAAATTTTATTGCCAAAATTTGGAGAAAATTTTTGCACCAAAAAACCTCATTGTGCAAAATTTCATTTCTAATGAATTTTTTTTTCAAATTTGTATTTCTAATGAAAATTTTCTCAAAATTGTATTGCTAATGAAAATTTTGTCAAAATTTTATTTATATAGATAATATTCTTAAAGTTTTATTTATTTAGAAAATTTTATTAAAATTTTATTCCTATAGAAAATTTTATCAAAATTTTATTCGCGTAGAAAATTTTATCAAAATTTTATTTTTGTAGAAAACCTTTTTCAAAATTTTATTTCCAATGAAAATTTTCTCATGTTTTTAATTCTATAGGAAACTTTCTCAAAATTTTATTTCTAATGAAAATTTTCTTAAATATTTATGTCTATAAAAAATTTTCGCAACATTTTATTTATATAGATAATATCCTTAAAGTTTTATTTATTTAGAAAATTTTATTAAAATTTTATTCCTATAGAAAATTTTATCAAAATTTCATTCGCGTAGAAAATTTTATCAAAATTTTATTTCCGTAGATAATTTTAACAAAATTTTATTTCTGTAGAAAATTTTGTCAAAATTTTATTTCCAATGAAAAATTTTTGAAGTTTTTTTTTTCTATAGGAATTCTCAAAATTTTATTTCTAAGAAAAATTTCTCAAAATTTCATTTCTAATGAAAATTTTCTAAAAATTGTATTTCTAATGAAAATTTTTTCAAAGTTGTATTTTTATAATTTTTTTTTTCAAAATTTTATTTATATAGATAATATCCTTAAAGTTTTATTTATTTAGTACGTTTTATTAATATTTAATTCCTATAGAAAATTTTATTTGCGTAGAAAATTTTATCAAAATTTAATTTTTGTAGAAAACTTTTTTCAAAATTTTAAAAAAATTTAAAATCCAATGAAAATATTTTCATGTTTTTATTTCTATAGGAAATTTTCTTAAAATTTTATTTCTAATGAAAATTTTCTCAAAATTGTATTTCTAATGACAATTTTCTCAAAATGTTATTTCCAATGAAAATTTTCTCAAATATTTATTTCTATAAAAATTTTTCTCAAAATTTTATTTATATAGATAATATCCTTAAAGTTCTATTTATTTAGAAAATTTTATTAAAATTTTATTTCTGTAGAAAATTTTATCAAAATTTTATTTCCGTAGAAAATTTTAACAAAATTTTATTTTTGTAGAAAATTTTGTCAAAATTTTATTCTATAGAAAACTTTTTTCAAAATTTTACTTCCAATGAACATTTTCTCAAGTTTTTATTTCTATAGGAATTCTCAAAATTTGATTTCTACAGAAAATTTGTGCAAAATTTTATTTCTAATGAAAATTTTCTCAAAATTTTATTTCTAATGAAAATTTTCTCAAAATTTTATTTCTAATGAATATTTTATTCTACAGACAAAACATTTCTATAGATTTTTTTTTTTTAATTTTATTTCTAGTGAAAATTTTCTCCAATTTTAATTTTACAATTAATTATTTTTCGAACTTTATGGACAAATTACATCAAGGAATTTTATCTATGGAACCATTGAAAGAAAACGCAAGATACAAATCTATACACGCCTAGACTGTACATGTTTCAGTTTGGGCGAATGAACTTTTCCACAGCCTTTAGTATAGATCTGGCTGGGAGAGATAACTCAATTTTGTTCCCTTTATGCTAACTTCTTATGGAGAAAACATTTGGGAATTTTCTTCTTACAAATTGAATCATCTTAACTCCCACTGTGCATCATCTTGATGCAATCTATAGAAAAATTTCTACAAATATTTTTTTCTAATGAAAATTTTCTCAAAATTTTATTTCTAATGATTTTTTTTTTTAATTTTATTTCTATAGAAAATTTTGTCAGCAATTAGTTTTTTAATGAAAATATTCTTAAAATTTTATTTCTATAAAAATTTGGAAATCGAAAAAGACGCCGTCACCACAGCCAAACCAGCAAAAATTTTTAGCTTGTATTGGATATATAACATCAAAGGAGGATTATTTTCCAAAAACCGAATCCAGATATTTGGAAAATGGTTCTGGAAAAATGTTTGACGCTCATGTTGGTCAAATATTTGCCAAGTGTGTCCATACCCTTAGTTGCAGAGAAATATTTTGCAAAATCTACCAAAATATCAGGAATTCTAACAATCTACCAAACAGTAAAAAAAATCTACCATTTTTGGTAGTACTCTACCAAATGTGGCAACAGTGATTATGCTTCGTTATCAAGGTGGGAGGGGATATTTTGGCATTCTGGGATTTGGCAATGGTGGGAACTATACACAATTTTTTTTGTTCCGAATAGCATTTACTGCGTTTTGCGTGGCCGTCTTTCGACCGGGGTTTAAGACTCTCTTCTATGGACAGGGTTCAAAGTGGGACTAACCGAAGAGATTTGTAGTCAGGAAAATATATTTAATCTTTCTCTTAAACCTTATTCCAAAGAGATCCAAAAAGAACATTTTCACTACTTTCATGGTGACGGAAAGGGATCCAAGGACAGCCACATGAACCCTCTAAGGCCCCAATTTTTTTTTGCCAGCTGATTAATTTTTCAATGTTAACGACACAAAAGCAAGAGAACTAAGCAAGAAAAATTTATACCGTAAAATTCAGCATATGCTGCAAAGCCTCTTGAATAGTTTCAAATAAATTTTCTTTTTATTTTGCCCATTTTTGATGGCTTAAGGTGTGTTTTACTAAAAGCTTCCTTATTAAATGAAGTTCGCCTAAAGGCGGGCTTGGGCATTAGAGGGTTAAATTTCCCAGCCAAATGTAAAGCAATCACACTATCATGCTTGAATTCTATCATAAATAACTTTATTTCTGAATGCCATAGATCAAAGTGTTTTTTTCGCATGTGTACGAAAAAAAAAATCATCGTTTACGACGATCAAATCCATATATTATGGAGGCTAATCCCAATATTTGCAAACAAATATTTATTTTTTACATATTTCTTGGTTTTTGTTTTTGTACCTATAGCAATTAATTTGTTTATAGTTGAGTATGTTTCTCATGTAACTTTATTACAAAGTAAAGTTTAAGCTTTTCAACGAATTGTATTTTTTTAATCCTAAAAATATGCAACAACAAAAAATCCATTGTAATTATATGAAATCCAAACCACATGTCTACCTCTAGCCCTACATATTTCTTGGTTTTTGTTTTTTTATCTATAGCAATTAATTTGTTTATAGTTGAGTATGTTTCTCATGTAACTTTATTACAAAGTAAAGTTTAGGCGTTTCAACGAATTGTATTTTTTTTAATCCTAAAAATATGCAACAAAAAAAATCCATTGTAATTAAAAGAAAAATCCAATGTAATTAATTTGTTTATAGTTGAGTATGTTTCTCATGTAACTTTATTACAAAGTAAAGTTTAGGCTTTTCAACGAATTGCATTATTTTTAATCCTAAAAATATGCACAAAAAAATCCATTGTAATTATATGAAATCAAAATCACATGTCTACTTCTATGGCCCTATGGATTAACATTTCTTCTGTGACACATACTATACTATTTTACCTTTGACAAAACATTCCCTTAGTTAATTTCGGGCAGAAAAGAAAAGAAACAACTTCATACAATTTTTGTTTCTCAATCATGATAATCCTTTTTTGAGAATGGCCTTTGAAAGCAACTTGAAAGTGAATCCAATAGAATAATCTTAAGCAATAAGGAATGGAAAAAGATAGCTACGAATATCCTTTTAATATCATAAATACTTCAATGACATACACATACGTGGCGAACTTTTTTGCATATACTGACAGAAAAAAAAACACAGCAAAACTATATAACCCTATAAGCCTGAAGAGTAAAGTTCGATTGCCACTTAAACCAAAAAAAAAAAAGAATGAAAGAGTGAGAGGAAAAAGGCATAGATGAAAAAAATCAAAGCTGATAAAACATCGATGTTCTTGCCTAAGCAGAAAGTAGAAATGGCAAAATATTGAAAATAAAGTACATGGCGTAGATATGCACACGTATCATAATAAATCTCTTTCTTTCGCAACTGCAAAGGACACTCGCACATACCTAAACACACACACATGAGTATGAGTTTACAAGGTCTTATTATTCTTTGTGATACAATCCCAAAGTTTTAGTCCTATGATAAGGCTATAAGAGCTCACAGTTAGACTGACATACAATGAAGCCATCCATATATAGGCATCAGCTAGAAAAAAAATCTGACAAATCATGGATGGCAATTTTCATTTAACAGAGGATTATAATTTTTTTACGAACGTTTAACATGACCTGCTACTTTTTTTTATAACTGAAATAGATCTCAATAAGCATATTCGGCAAAGAGTATTAATAAATTTGGGGAGATAGAAAAGAAAGTTTGATTTTTTCAAGGGTCGCATTTTGTAAAAGAAAAATATATTTTATATACACACAAAAAATTATTTTTGGGTTCAATCACGATATTAATTGATGCAATTAATTTTTAATTGAAATGTCTTCAACCACAGAAATGATAGTATCAAGCACCATAGTCAATTAAAAAATTTATTGATACTATTTAGTTTTGTGATTGATTTTTTATTTTTAATTTAATATATTTGAAAATTCTATTAAAATTTCAATTGCAAATATTTTGGTTTCCTTCTGTTTTTTTTTTTGTAAATTCAAGCTCGAGGTCAGAGTTTTATTTTTTTTTTTTTATAACTTGTCAGAGTTTTTTTTATTTTTTTTATAATTCGATATTCGATCTCCTTCGGAAATCATCGACGGAAATAAAATTAATTTTATTTATTTATTTTTTTTTTTGGTAAATTTTTTTTCTATGTAATGAGTTTGGTGTATGGCTTAAATCACACTGCTTTGCTCTTCATACTATTTTTGAATATGGTGGCTAGCCTGGGCTGTCTGTTAGTGGGATGCAATAAAGTCTTGTTTTATTATGATTTTTTTTAAGTATAGTGGCAGTGTGTTAAGTATAGTGGCAGCCTGATATTTCAGGCTCACTTAGACTATTCAGTCTATTGTAATACCACAGTGGTGAACTTCTCTCTTATCACTGAGTGCTGCCCGATTCTATATTAAGCTCAATGACAAGGGACCTCCTTATAGCCGAGTCCGAACGGCGTTCCACAGTGCAGTGAAACCACTTAGAGAAGCTTCGAAACACTCAGAAATGTCACCAGCATTACTGGGGTGGGATAATCCACAGCTGAAAAAATTTTATTGTTTGGTCGAAACTGGGTTTGAACCCACGACCCTGTGTATGCAAGGCGGGCATGCTGACCATTGCACCACGGTGACTCCTGATCAAGGCTCGTTGTATACCAAATATGGCACAGTTCCATACAGGACTACAATAAGTGTAGATTTAAAATTTAAAGTACATCGGAGGAAAATTGCGGTTTCTAAGTTCGCAAGAAATCAAATCGGGAGATCAGTCTATATGGGGCCTATATCAAAACATGTCATTCCGTTTGTACCACATCGAAATGTTGCTCTAAGACCACATAAAGTATATATATTGTGGGTCGTGGTTAAATTCTGAGTCTATCTAAGCATGTCCGTCCGTCCGTCCGTCTGTTGAAATCACGCTAACTTCCGAACGAAACAAGCCATCGACTTGAAACTTGGCACAAGTATTTGTTATTGTTGTAGGTCGGATGGTATTGCAAATGAGCCATATCGGTCCACTTTTACGTATAGCTCCCATATAAACGGATCCCCAGATTTGGCTTGCGGCGCCTCTAGGAGAAACATATTTCATCCGATCTGGCTGAAATTTGTTACATGGTGTTGGTATATGGTCTGTAATATCCACATCGGTCCATAATTATATATAGCCCCCATATAAACCGATCCCCCGATTTGGCTTGCGGAGCCTCTAAGAGAAGCAAATTTCATCCGATCCGGCTGAAATTTGGTACATGGTGTCAGCATATGATCTCTAACAACCATGCAAAAATTGGTCCATATCGGTCTATATTAATATATAGCCGATCGCCAGTAACACAAAAATTGGCCCACATCGCCAAAAATAATCTACCAAAATTTTATTTCTATAGAAAATTTTGTCAAAATTTTATTTCTATAGAAAATTTTGTCAATATTTTATCACTATAGAAAATTTTGTCAAAATTTTATTTCTATAGAAAATTTTGTCAATATTTTATTTCTATAGAAAATTTTGTCAAAATTTTATTTCTATAGAAAATTTTGTCAATATTTTATCACTATAGAAAATTTTGTCAAAATTTTATTTCTATAGAAAATTTTGTCAAAATTTTATTTCTATAGATAATTTTGTCAAAATTTTATTTCTATAGCAAATTTTTTCAAAATATTATTTCTATACAAAATTTTTTTCAAAATTTTATTTCTATAGATAATTTTGTCAAAATTTTATTTCTATAGTAAATTTTTTCAAAATATTATTTCTATACAAAATTTTTTTCAAAATTGTATTTCTATAGAAAATTTTGTCAAACTGAGTTATATACGGCCTGTTTTATATACCCTGTATGGACTAAGCCAGCAAAAAAATTTGGAAGTACTTCTAAAGGCACAACTTTAAAAGCACTTCCAAAATGTCCTTCCGTATATATAGCCGATCGGGCAATTTTAATATTTTTTGTTTCAAATATGTTACACACAGAATAAGGATTAATTATTATTTATTATTTATTAATAAATTTATTTAATACACATTTACAATATTACTTATGACGCCAATTATAATCTATATATGACATAGCTGATACGCTGTTGCCAGTGTTAGTGTATAAATATAAATTTAATAAGAGTAAGAGGATTAATAAAATGGTATAAATTATGTAAATTTTGCCGAAAAAAATCTAACTTCATTATAGAAAAATTGCAAAATTTTGAAAATATTTGAGGTCAAGGGTTTCAGACGAGCGTTAGATTGCATTAAAAATCATAAAAAATTATAATAATTAATTATTTATATATACCACAACATTTTTTAATTCACATCCAAAATACTGAATTCGGATCACATCTAAAGAAGTGCTGCATATGCAGTGCAACTGCTGTTTAAATGGTGGACATCCGTCCTATAACAAGCCCATGTTAAATTCATCGCTTCTGCGCCAATTTTGCACCACTTCCGGATTCAAAAAGAACATTTTGACTACTTGTTTGGCGACGCTTTTTTTTGCTGGGAAGTTACAATTTAGAAGACCGCGTTAAGAAGTCTTAAGATACCTTGCCATCGGCAAGTGTCACCGCAACCCAAGTAATTCGATCGTGGATGACAGTCTTTAGTAGAAGTTTCTACGCAACCCATGGTGGAGGGTACATAAGATTCGGCCTGGCCGAACTTACGGCCGTATAAACTTGTTTGTGTTCATTTTATTTCTATTTAAAAATTCGAGTTTTCATCCATTCAAAAAATATATACAAGTGATCACTGTCTCTCTCTCTCTCTCTTCTTTACTCTCTCAAAGTGTTGTGAAGTTTAGCTTAATTAGTTTCCGTTTATTACGAGAAACAAGGAAAATTTTAAAGAAAGATTTCTACACTGAAAAATAAAGAAAGTTAATTTAAATTTTTTTTCACAAATTGTACTAAAACCGCCAATATGACAATGTTTTTCACATTGAGAAATTGCAAAAAAATGTCTTAAGCGCCAAACAACGTTGATGATGGACACATTTCTGAAAAATTTTTCAATTTAGGAAATTCTGAACAAATTTGTGAAAGAATCGAGTTGTTTTCTTTTTTATACCCTCCACCATAGGATGAGGGGTATATTAACTTTGTAACACATCGAAATATTGCTCTAAGACCCCATAAAGTATATATATTCTGGGTCGTGGTGAAATTCTGAGTCGATCTGAGCATGTCCGTCCGTCCGTCTGTTGAAATCACGTAACTTCCGAACGAAACAAGCTATCGACTTGAAACTTGGCACAAGTAGTTGTTATTGATGTAGGTCGGATGGTATTGCAAATGGGCCATATCGGTCCACTTTTACGTATAGCCCCCATATAAACGTACACCCAAATTTGGCTTGCGAGGCCTATAAGAGAAGCAAATTTCATCCGATCCGGCTCAAATTTGGTACATGATGTGAGTATTTGGTTTCTAACAACCATGCCAAAATTGGTTCACATCGGTCTATAATTATATATAGCCCCCATATAAACCGATCCCTCGATTTGGCTTGCGAGGCCTCTAAGAGAAGCAAATTTCATCCGATCCGGCTGAAATTTGGTACATGGTGTTAGTATATGGTCTCTAACAACCATGCAAAAACTGGTGCACATCGGTCCATAATTATATATAGCCCCCATATAAACCGATCCCCCGATTTGGCTTGCGAGGCCTCTAAGAGAAGCAAATTTCATCCGATCCGGCTGAAATTTGGTACATGGTCTCTAACAACCATGCAAAAACTGGTCCACATCGGTCCATAATTATATATAGCCCCCATATAAACCGATCCCCCGATTTGGCTTGCGAGGCCTCTAAGAGAAGCAAATTTCATCCGATCCGGCTGAAATTTGGTACATGGTGTTAGTATATGGTCTCTAATAACCATGCAGAAATTGGTCCACATCGGTCCATAATTATATATAGCCCCCATATAAACCGATCACCAGATTTGACCTCCGGAGCCTCTTGGAAGACCAAAATTCATCTGATGCAGTTGAAATTTGGTACGTGGTGTTAATATATGGCCTCAAACTCCCATGGAAAAATTGGTCGATATCGGTCCATAATTATATATAGCCCCCATATAAACCGATCCCCGGATTTGACCTCCAGAGCCCCTTGGAAGAGCAAAATTCTTCCCATTCGATTGAAATTTGGTACGTGATGTTAGTATATGGTATCCAACAACCATGCAGGAATTGGTTCCTATCAGACCATAATTATATATAGCTCTCATATAAACCGATCCCCAGATTTGACCTCCGGTGCCTTTTTGGAGAAGCAAAATTCATCCGATCTGCTTGAAATTTGGTACGTGGTGGTAGTATATGATATTTAATAACTATGCCAAAAGTGGTCCATATCAGTCCATAATCATACATAGCCTCATATAAACCGATCCCGAGATTTGGTTTTGGAGCCTCTTGGAGGAGCAAATTTCATCCGAGTGAGTTGAAATGTGGTACATTGTGCTAGTATATGGTCGTTTACAACCATGCCTAACTAGGTCCATATCGGTCTATAGTTATATATGGCCCTCAGATAAATCGATCCCCAATCACACAAAAATTGGTACATATCAAGTTCATAATTGTATATAGCCCCCATATCTCAATTCTGACTCTCTACGTACCGTGCAAAAAGTCCATATCGATTCCTAATTATTTGTAGACTTAACTATACATAACTTTTTTGTCTAATATATACCACGTATGGACTAACTCACCATTTAGAAAACGATGTTAAGAAGTTTTAAGATACCAAAACCCAAGTAATTCGATTGTGGATGTTAGTCTTTCATAGAAGTTTCTACGCAATCCATGGTGGAGGGTACATAAGATTCAGCCTGGCCGAACTTACGGCCGTATATACTTGTTATACTTTATTTAACTAACGACAAAAAAATATTCAAGTGAAGAAAAATTTCTCTATATAAAATATAATAATTTCCATGAACTAAAATAAAATTAAATTGGCTTTAGTGCACTGGAGGGTACACTTTTTTGTAGGTGGAGTAAAAACAAATTCTATGAAACATTTTTACGCAATAAATGCATTTTATGTTTCTGAGGAATTGATACACTTACGCTTCCTATGTTAGATTTAAAATTTTGCACTTACCTAAAAAGAGAGAGAAAAAAATAAAGCCATTAGTTAAATTGATTTTGCAAATATGTTTTGTGTGAAATATTAATGGAAATGTTTTGTAAGGACAAATATCCCTTAATATAAAATCTTTCAATTTACTAAGACATTGAATCTTTAGATTAAAGATAAAGAATGTTTTAATTTTTCGAGAAGAAAATTATTAATACTTCCTAAAAAGACAATGGAAAATTCGATATAATAGATCTGGTTCCCCTTTCTATTTTTTTTACAGCGGGCCATAAATTGGCTTATACGGACAGTTCTATACCGGAATTTCATTCTAATTTTATATACTGCTCTGAAAACACTGTTTTGATTTTTGATAGTAGTAGAAAAGTGTACAAATATTAGAATTGCTAAATGGTCAAAAGTAAATGAATATTTTTTGTTGCTGTCTTTTCGACTTGAACTTTTTCTGCTGTCACTTTTTCCACAACCCCCTCCCCCCTCTCCCATTCACGATACAATACCCAATTTTTACAAGCATTCATCTTCGACCTAAATCTAAGGGCAAAAATGAATTCCAACAAATTGAGTGATACGATAGATAAAATATTTAGATGTGGGTTATATTCCTTTTTTGCTTCTTAACACCGGAAGAAAAAACTCAAATGCTCAACCATCTATAGAAAATCCATTCAGTTTAGTTTGATAAAATTTACTGGAATGGATTTCCGTTCCAAGTATGTTAGATTTTTTCGCCCCATGGGGGGCGACCCTTGTTTCTGAGTTGCTATTGCAAGTTTTTCATGGAATTGTTGGTGTGTTTTGAGAGTGTGTTTAATTTGATGGAAAAACAAAACCAATAATCTAAAGGAGAAAAAAGACCAAAAAAGCGAAGGATGATCTTATTTCCTTTGAAAGATGGATTTTTGGATGAATGGGTAGATGTATGAATTGTTAGGTGGTTGCTTGGTCGTTGGCCGTTTGCCTTGTCAGGATGAATTGTTGGATTGATTACTTATTGATTTATTTACTTTCATTTCCACTTTCACTTTTCTGGTTTCCACCACTGTGGCTTGCTTTCGTTTCAATTGTTTTTTTTTCTGGTTTGCCCTTCTTCTCTCACACAATTTGGTGTTCCTTGTTTATTTTGGTTTTTAACCCTTTTAGCCTGGGAAAGTCATGACCACAGACTATCTGTGAGTGTGTGCGTGTGTGTGTGTGATGATGGTATGGCTTTTAAGCCAATTCTTCCAAGGTAATGGGGTCTTATTGCCTTTGTGTGTAGATGGGCATGTGTATTTATATTGCCCTCAAACTTTTGGCATTAAGGAAATTATGGTTATTTATTTTGATTGTGCGTTCATTATTGATTTAGCAAATTAAAATTATTTCTTCATTGATTGGATTTAATTGGGAGGTGGGGAAGGAAAGGGGGTTTGGTGCTTGGAATGAGTGTTTCTAAAGACGGGAAGCTACATTTCCCTTATAATCACGTAATGCCTTAGAGTATAACTGGGTTAATGGATTGCCTGTAATAGAAAGCCGGAAGGGGCCAAGAGATTAAATCTCTCTGGAATTAAGTTTGAAAAAGAAAACTAATGATTTTCAAAAGAAAAAAAGCAGAAAGGTTATCAATCTTAAATTTCCAATAGACTTTTGGGTCATAAAGTGACATGACATTAATATTTTAAGATTAAACATAGCAAAAGGGTAAACTGTGGTTAAGCGGAAATGAGGGAATGGTGATCTATAGATCGATGGAGCTATTTTAAAAATTACTTTATAAACTCATATGAATGGAAACAGTGCTTGAAGTCGACAAACATTAAATTCGATTTTCGATATATTTTCTTAATGGTAATATAGTTGGGGAGGACTTCGTAACAACTCTAAGGCGTGTGTTCAATATCAAACTCGTATAAAATTTGGAAAATCAGTCTCGACATGGCTGTATCACATCAACTTTATATAAAAATTAAATTTTGTAAAAATTGTCTATTTGCCAAAAAAAAGTTTTAACTTAAACTTAAATGTAACAAAAACATAATAATTTCCATGAACTAAAGTAAAGTTAAATTGGCTTTATTAGGGATCTTTCCCCAAATTTGGGACATTTTTCGTGAATGGGGACGTAATTTTTTATGGTTGTGTACATAAGGAATTTGTGGGGAATTTCCATAAATTTGGGGATTTCTGCGGGAATGTTTTCGAATTGCGATATAAATGGAGCATTCGGACTAGAAACAGATACAGAATTTTATTTTTGGGGGCTCATTACTAATTTACTCAGCTCGGCATTTTCCTACAATTATGAAATCATTTCGTGAGGACACAGGCCTAAATGTTCCCCCCGATTTGGATAATATATCCCATAGAAATAGATGTTTCATCTTCATATTGATCTACCACCCAATTTTATTAATTGGGTATTTAGAAATAAATTCTCGTTCATAAAAATTTGGTGACCGAACTCCCATTTTCATTTCTTGAGAATGTGGAAGACGAATTCCCATCCTAACCTGACACAAATTTTATTATTTTTTTTTTTCAATTTTTTTTTTTTTGTAGGTTCACTGAAAAAAGTATTTACGTGATATTAAAGACAATGCAACCTTAATTTTAGGATGCGCAATTAACAAAATATTAAGGACAAAATTCTTTAAAATAAGGCAATTTTAATTAAAATTAAGTGTATAATATTTGCATCAAACATTTTTTTAAATTTAAGACATAAATTTTGAAAGTTTGTGTCACTCTGTTAAAGCAGCATGTCTTTGACCTAAGGCAAATTTCCTTAAAGTAAAGAAACAAATTTTTGATTTAAAGAAATCGTCCTTAAGTTAACTGAAATATTGAATATTTCGATTTAAGATAAAAACGCTTCAAATATAGGCTAAGACTTATTTTGAGGATTAAACGTCTTTGGTTTAAAGGGTTTTTTCTTTTTTTTTAATTAAGAAAACATGTTTTACTTTGACGTATCCGCTATAATTTGGATTTTTAAGCTGGCATTTGTTTGTACATGACTAGCGTTATTAATACACCGCGAAAAAAGAATTAGAATTCGTTGAATGAGATCTTAGTCCTAATTTTAATTTTATTAATCCTGGATTTAAGGCCAAATAAGTCGCTAAAAAATGTATTTATTATAAAAAAAGCCGCGTCTTTGGCTCGGAATCAATACCAAAAACCTCAGTGAAGGTCAAAATCTTTGGATCCAAGAATACTTTTTTTTTCTAGGTTGAGTTGTAGAAAAAACAAACTGTTGTCCCATGAAATGTATTCTCCAAAATTTGAGCATGGGCTTTTTTTCCTAATTAAAAAAACCAGCTTTCATTGAAACGAAAAATGGGAAGATCAATGTGGCAGTCACTGTAATTTTATATGAGTGGAAATAGATGGCCATTGGAACCACAAAGATTTCTTTTCCAGGTCCAGCAAAAGCATATTTTTATACCCTCCACCATAGGATTGGTGGTATATTAACTTTGTCATTCCGTTTGTAACACATCGAAATATTGCTCTAAGACCCCATAAAGTATATATATTCTGGGTCGTGGTGAAATTCTGAGTCGATCTAAGCATGTCCGTCCAACCGTCCGTCACGCTAACTTCCGAACGAAACAAGCTATCGACTGGAAACTTGGCACAAGTAGTTGTTATTGATATAGGTCAAATGGTATTGCAAATGGGCCATATCGGTGCACTTTTACGTATAGCCTCCATGTAAACGGATCCCCAGATTTGGCTTGCGGAGCATCTAAGAGAAGCATATTTCATCCGATCCGGCTGACATATTGTATATGGTGTTGGTATATGGTCTCTAATAACTACGCAAAAATTGGTCCACATCGGTCCATACTTATATATAGCCCCTATATAAACCGATCCCCAGATTTGACTTGCGGAGCCTCAAAGATAAACAAATTTCATCCGAACCGCCTGAAATTTGGTACTGATGTTGGTATATGGTCTATAATAACCATGCAAAAATTAGTCCACATTGGTTCATAATTATATATAGCCCCCATATAAACCGATCCACAGATTCGACTTGCGTAGCCTCAAAGATAAACAAATTTCATCCGATCCGCCTGAAATTTGGTACATGATGTTGGTATATGGTCTCTAACAACCATTCAAAAATTGGTCCACATTGGTTCATAATTATATATAGACCCCATATAAACCGATCCCCAGATTTGACCTCCGGAGCCACAAAGAGAAGCACATTTCATCCGATCCGGCTGAAATTTGGTACATGATATTGGTATATGGTATCTAACAACCACGCAAAAATTGGTCCACATCGGTTCATAATTATATATAGCCCCCATATAAACCAATCCCCAGATTTGGCTTGCGGAAGCAAATTTCATCCGATCCGGTTGAAATTTGGAACATGGTGTTAGTATATGGTATATGGCCGCTAACAACCATACCAAAATTGGTCCATATCGGTCTATAGTTATATATAGTCTATCCCCAATCACACAAAAATTGGTCCATATCGATTCATAATCGTGGTTGCCACTTGAGCCAAAAATAATCTACCAAAATTTTATTTCTATAGAAAATTTTGTCAAAAATTTATTTCTATAGAAAATTTTGTCAAAATTTTATTTTTGTAGAAAATTTTGTAAAAATTTTATTTTTATAGAAAATTTTTACAAAATTTTATTTCTATAAAAAATTTTGTAAAAATTGTATTTCTATACAAAATTTTGTCAAAATTTTATTTTTATAGAAAATTTTGTCAAAAGTTTTCTATAGAAATAGAAAATTTTTTCAAAATTTTATTTCTATAGAAAATTTTGTCAAACTCAATTATATACGTATTTAATCGGTCTTTTTTAATTTAATATATTTTATTTATTATATACCATGGACTTACTTACAATTTAGAAGACGGTGTTAGGAGGTTTAAGATACCTGCCATCGGCAAGCGTTACAGCAACCCAAGTAATTTGATTGTGGATGGCAGAGTTTAGAAGAAGTTTCTATGCAATCCATGGTGGAGGGTACATAAGCGTCGGCCTGGCCGAACTTACGGCCATATATACTTGTTTGAAATGACATTTATGGATCCAAAGGTTTTGATCTTTCTTTAAGGAGTTTTGTATTGATTCTTAGCCAAAGATGTGACATTTTGGGGACCCATCTAGCGTTATTGGTTTGATTTTAATTTAAAACCATGCGTTAACTAAATTACAAGAGTAGCTTAAACAACTGGGGCAAAATATATTTGTCAAATTGATTTGGCAAAGCCCTTTAGACTGCAATATGGTTAGATGGACGATCGTTTCGGAACTGTCACATTCCTCATCAGCAGCCTCTATCAACCAATTATCGGAATAAATTCGGATAAATTCGAACCTCCCGAAAAAAAAGCTTTTGTATTTTTTTAATTTTATTTAGCTTTAAATTAAAAATATATCATCTGAAAAATGTTATTGAAACATCTTTATTAAAATAATAATAATAAATCTTTAAACCAAAGATGCAAAATTCTCCAAATGAGTTTTAGCCTATAATTCAAACTTCTTCATATTTAATCAAATGGGACAATATTTCTGCTTATTTAAAAATTATTTAAAATGTCAAAATGGTTTTCTTTACTTTAGGCAAAATTTACCTTATCCCAAAAATAAACAATTTTGAAGATGGAAGGCCTAAAATCAAGGTTATGAATTTTCGTTTAATTGAAACTTCTTTATAATGAAGACATTTGTCCTTAATTTGAATAACTTGTGTGTCCTAAAATTTTGGTTGCATGTTCTTTCATATGCTAAGGTAAAAATTTTTGAGTATGGTCGACTTGTCTGGAATTATAAAGAGAATTATGTTATAAAAAACCCCCAATTTTGCGAAATTGTTTCCCCATGTTATTTTTAGATTTCCTTAATGGACCACAATGGTATGGTAAAGATTATAAAAATGGGTTTCGATTTGTTTTCAAATACATTAAAATCGCGTATTAAAATATTCGAAATGTTTACAAATGAAATTTGCTCTGTGCAAAATGAATGGATTACGGTATCACACGAAATAATTCCTCGCACACTACAAAAAAAAAAGAGAATTCTTCAAACAATGAATAACAAAATATTTTTGGAATATCGAAATTCTGTACTCGTGTGTCGGAAAACATAAACATTGAAATTTTTGTGTTTTCGATTTCCCCGAATAAAAACACCAATGTTGAACAACAACGAAATGAACCAAAAGATAATAGAAACGCCCTCATATCTATAGACTCTATCACCGATTGCTCGTTTGTATTTTGTGGTAGGCAAAGGTAAATCCAACTAATCGTCCGATTACGAACTATCACTATGGTGCTGATGATGATGATAGCTGGGAATAAACATTGCTATATTTAAGCATACACACGCACACACACATAAATGCAATTTACCCAAAATTTCCATTCTAACATATTTATAAATAAAATGGATAGATACTCACACGTAATTTAATATGAGCATGTGTGCGAGTGCAAGTAAATCATATTTACTCGTGTATGGAGGACTCAGTTGGTGTTGACAATTGTATGTAAATTGTTTTGTTGTATGAGGGGTATTTACATTTGTATTCCCTCAGGTTCCTGCTGGAATTTAAACTTGACTCGTAATACCCACAACTGCTGGTGCTTCTGCTGCAGCTACTACTGATTATTATTTGATTTTGGTTTATAGATTATTTGCATTAAATTAGCCCAAATGCCAATGTTGAGGAACCATTCCCATAAATGCAACACTGTTGATGAAATTTTTATTTTACTTGAATTCTCTTCATATTTTAACTCTCATTTGATCTCTCTATGTTCTATTCTCATTTGAGCTTTATATTTACTCTCATTGAATTTTATATGCTCACTCAATTGGATTTTATATGTGTAATGGCATCTCAACTCTTTTTGTATATGTTTAAAATCAGTATCATTAGGATATTAAATCAATACAGTCCACTCGGAATAAAGCATGAATAATGAGCAAAAAATAAATCATTTTAAATGTGTTTTTATTTGCAATATTCAACATTTGTTGGTCCTTTCTCGCCAGATAATGGAATAAGTGGATTTTTGGTTACAAATTAAGTGGAGTTTGGTTACACATTAATGTATTAGTGAATCATAGCAGAACAATTCGGTTTTAGAAGCTCCTCTGGACAAACGTAGCTCCATTGGACACGGCTTATCAGACTCTTTCGGGTTCCAGGGATAATCAAATTACTACTTTCGGGCGTTCATCTAAACGCAATACGCATTTGTTTTATTTCGTGGAGTATACATTAAAAGCATTTAAATATTCGTAAACATACATACAGTGCAAGACATACAAATAATAGTGAAGAACACAATTCGTGTGGTTAATGAAGTACGTGTGTTTGTAAAGAAAAAATAAAAATATCAATGGTATTTTATACAAGCATACACACAATGGTAAACATACAAAGTAAAGCACACATTTGTAACCAAACATACATACAAAACATAAAATAGTAAGGAAAGCAAACATTCATACATACGTACGCATGAGCAAGCGGCTAAGCATACAAACATGCACAATTGGTGAAGTGGTAGAAAATATTATGAACGCAGTCGCGCAGTGAGCGACTCAAAATTATATATATAAATATTGGCAAAGAAACGCCACATAGTTTTAGAAAACAAAAACAATTGTGTTGTAATGAAATTCATTCGGTGTGGCTACAACATAAACAACGAAGTTTAAGAAGTATATGAAAAAGAAAACGACGCACACAACTGAGGTCGGTTCGGTATACTCCTTATGAGGAAAATAAATCAACACAAATACTATCGCAAGTGTGAATGTGTACAAAGAGCTTCAAATTTGCTTTACGGCGAAAAGCACAATTTTGAATTTTAACCGTCGTTGTGAAATTCTTGAATGGTAAAGCTTTGCGACAAGCTATTGAGAGTATAAAAAAGAGAATACATTGCTGCGCTTGTACATATTACTCTGCGGCAGATCTATAGTTGTGCGAGTACACAATTGGGCAGTGAGAGAAAGCTCGGTTTATTTACATTCGGGTTGTGAGCTCTGTATTAAGAAAAATACATTCGAGTAGAGAGAATAAATTTTACTGGTGTTTTGTTTTTGTTTTATTCTCAATGTTTCTATGTGAGAGCTCGGTTTGTTTATATACTTCGATGTTAAGGGTGTTTTTTCGGTTGTTATAATTGGCGGTGGATACCTGATAAAACACATAGACACAAACAACAATCGATAAAAAGAAAAAACAAGAAAAAATAGTTTGGTTTGTATATCTACATACACAAGACAACAAGGATTATAGACTTTGAGAAAAATATACATAACACAAAGCAACAAGGTTTTTGTTTAAATACACTAGACAACAAAATTCATCGCAAAGTAAGTACGCATTTGAATATTTGTTTCGTTTTAAGATGACAATGACAATGAAGGCCATATTATCTAAATGTCGATTAGAAAAGGGTGCGATTACACGGGCATGTACATTTGTAGAAAATCCCCCTGAAGAGATATTTTCTGAGCAGATTGAGTCTCGCCTGGCCCGGTTGGAAATAGCTTGGAATGAATTAATGAGATTGGTAGGCGAGTTATATGCGTTTGAAGGAGAAGAAGGTTTCGTTGATCCTGAGCGTGATATTTTGGATTACGAGGAAAAATATCTACATAGTCGTGCTATGCTTAATCGAATGTTAAGATCACTTGGACCTCGTCAATCAACACCAGAACCACAGAATGAAATGTTTTCACGTCTCATGGAACAACATTCAAATTTACTACAACGGCTGGACACACCTGTGACTACTCGTAACATGGACGGGGAGTTACCAAAGTTAAGAATAGAACCATTTACGGGAAATTATAAAGAATGGCCAGCATTTAAAGACTTATTTGTTAGCGCAATAGACTCCAAACCAAATCTTTCGAATGTACAGAAATTTCATTATTTGAAATCTTTACTCAAAGACGACGCGGCAAATCTTGTTAAGCACATTCAGATTTCGGACGCATCTTACACAACGGCATGGGATCGTCTTAAGGAGCGTTTTGATAGGCCTCGCCATATCGTAAATTCATATATAGAAACATTTATGGCTCTTTCTCCAATGAAAGAGGGAAATGTATTTAAGTTGCGGCAGATTTCTGATACGGCAAATGAAGTTTTAAGAGGTTTGGACGCCATAGATTATAGAGAGCGTGATCACTGGCTAATATATATACTACAGAACAAGATTGACTCAGAATCCCGTCGCAAAT
Source organism: Haematobia irritans (assembly GCF_050003625.1). Taxonomy (NCBI): domain Eukaryota; kingdom Metazoa; phylum Arthropoda; class Insecta; order Diptera; family Muscidae; genus Haematobia; species Haematobia irritans. The sequence continues at coordinate 217,236,672 of NC_134400.1, forward strand.
GGACTGAACATTCCCGTAATGAATCGAAGCCAACTGTAGATAATTTTTTGAAATTTTTGGATAGATGCTGTGAAGAATTGGAACTTGATAAAAATATTACACCTAAATCTACGGTACACAAACGAATCTCATCTTCTGCATTGGTTTCCACAAATGTTCAACAAAATTGTAATGATTGCGGCTCAGATGCCCACCAAACGCACAAATGCTCACATTTTCTTGCATTATCAGTCGAGCAACGTCGTAAGTTAGTTAAGGATCATATTCTTTGTTTTAATTGCCTTCGTAAGGGGCATAGTGCCTACAATTGTAAATCACAACAAAAGTGCCGTACCTGCCAGCGGAATCACCATACATTACTGCACTATGGTCAAGAAGCCTCATCTCAGCGGGCTCATATTGCGGTTTCTTCTGAAGAATCAACTTCAGAAAACATGAATGCAGACTCGGAGGATACCCATCAAATTTCACTGAATACAATCATATCTCAAACGGCTAGGACATCGTCTATCAAGAAAAATCTTATATTTATCCTACCTACAGCGTTAGTTTTTGTCCGAAATTGCAAGGGAGATTTAATAACATGTCGTTTATTACTTGATACTGGGTCGGAATTATCATATATATCTGAGGATTGTATTAAACGTTTAGGATTACCAAGAAATAGCTCAAGAATCTCACTTTCCGGAATTTCATCGGTAAAGGCTGAATCAACTCATGGTCATAGCAAGCTTCATATTAGGTCAAGGAATTCATCTCATGTTATTAATGCTCAAGTTCATATTCTAAGTCGTATAACATCATCATTACCTAGAAATACCATTACAAATTATGATCATAAACATTTGGATAAACTTCAACTGGCTGACCCGGCATTTTATCGGTCAAATCCTATAGACATTCTACTTGGAGCAGACTACATTTGGGATATATTGACACAAGAGAAGGTTCTGAATGATGATGGTAAGACTATAGCAGTTTCAACAGTCTTTGGATGGGTGGTAACTTCATTGGATACCTCAAATCAACGAGGTAGATCGTCTTCGGCATTACTGTCATTGGTAGATATAGACAAGTCCATAAAATCTTTTTGGGAAATTGAGGAAACCGGCGATTTTAAGAAGCAAGATAGCGAATTTGCTTTGGTGGAACACCACTTTCAAAAAACACATGCTAGACATACTGATGGGCGTTATATTGTCGAATTACCTTTCAAGGATAAGGATATTACATTCAACGATACATTTCAAGGTGCGCTCAAGAGGTTTAACGCCACCGAACGAAGATTACTCAGAGACCCGGAATTGCGGCGAAAATACACAGAATTTATGAAGGAATATTATAATTTAGGACATATGCGTGAACTCTCACCACAGGAAGTAGACGTGGAGGATGGTCGTCTATTTTACTTACCACATCACCCGATTATTGGGCCTAAATTACGTGTAGTATTTGACGGATCATTTCAGGATTTGGACAATAATTCCCTGAATGACAGCCTCCACATTGGGCCCTCGATCCAACGTAATTTATTTGCTGTATGCTTCCGGTTTAGGCTTCAAAAATTCGTTTTCTCGGCGGATATTATCAAGATGTTTCGCCAGATATGGGTGGCGGAGAAACATCGAGATTTTCAGCGAATTTTGTGGAGAGAGGATCCCAGTGAAGAACTGAAACACTATCAGCTATGTACCGTTACGTATGGGACGGCTCCTGCGCCGTATTTATCGGTCCGAGTTTTGGAACAATTGGCCATGGATTACAGAGAATCTCATCCCAACGCATCAAGAATCCTACTTGAAGATTTCTATGTTGACGATGTGATAACTGGAGCCCCAACGCGGGACGAACTTATGGCAAATCGTAAGGAACTAATTGATTTACTTTCACGTGCCGGACTTGAGCTCAGTAAATGGGTGTCTAATTGCGAGGAAATTCGCCCACAAGCAAGGAACGAGGAACATTTTCTAATCCCAGGTCAAGACAGCTCAACAAAAGTGCTCGGAATTTATTGGTGTTCGAGCGAAGATAGCATTGGATATAAAGTAAATCTGGACAATTCTCGATGTGCAACGAAGAGGAAGGTCATATCCGACGTCGCTAGAATATTTGACCCCTTGGGCTTAATTTCCCCAATTGTGGTGAAATTCAAGATTTTATTTCAGGAACTGTGGCTACTTAATTTGGAGTGGGATCAACCTCTACCGACAAACTTGGCAAACACTTGGCTTAGATATAGAGACGATTTACGGAATCTTACAAATTTGAAATTACCCCGATATGTACCAAACTCAACCGCCATCATTGAGCTACATGGATTTAGTGACGCCTCCATCAAAGCGTATGCAGCAGTGGTATATTGCAGGATGGAGGACCAAGATGGAAATATTCACGTATCATTAGTCGCATCAAAAACTCGTGTGGCACCATTGAAGCAAGTCTCGCTACCGAGATTGGAATTATGCGGTGCGCTGCTTTTAACACGTTTAATGTCAACAATAATTGCATCATTGCCTCATCAGCGGAAAACAATACATGCATGGTGTGATTCTACTGTGGTCCTATCATGGCTATCCACTCAGCCAACCAAATTGAAGACGTTCGTAGGAAATCGCACTGCTGAAATTTTAGAGACACTGCCAAGAAATATATGGAAACACGTCAACACCAAGGAAAATCCGGCAGATGTTGCGTCTCGAGGTTTAATGGTTGATCAACTTTTCGATATGGATCTGTGGTGGAATGGTCCATCATTTTTGAGGAACAGACAACAAGACATGTATATGGAGAAATTACAAGCTTCATTTGATAACGCGGACGTACTAGCAGAGATGAAAGCCACTGTGGAGAATGTAGTAAATCTCACTACTATAAAAGCAACTCATCCCCTGGAAACAATTGCAAAGAATATTTCACACTGGTATAAACTTATACGAATAGCGGCATATGTGAAGCGATTTATTAACCTGCGTGTACATAAGATTAGAAATCCTGCAGAATTTCTAACATCTGAAGAGATCCAGGAAGGAAGAATTATATGTCTTAGAATGGCGCAGAGAAGTTTTTCCGCGGAAATTACATGTTTGCATAATGGAAGGGAAATTAGTAAAAGCTCTGAACTGGTTAAACTCTCGCCATACATCGATGAGAACGGACTGTTGCGAGTTGGTGGACGCATTTCAAATTCAGAACTTTTATCTGAGATTCAACACCCAATAATTCTTCCGAAGAAGCATGAAGTTACAATTCTGATACTTAAAGAGGAGCACATAAAAAATTTACATCCTGGAGTTTCAACGCTATTTGTGATAGTTCGCCAAACTTATTGGATTATGGGAGCAAGAAATTTAATTCGGCAACTTACGCATAAATGTTTGAAATGTTTCAGGCACGCTAGACATATTACACAACAACGTATGGCTGATTTACCAAAAGTGCGTGTCAGACAAGCTTTTCCGTTTCAAAATACAGGATGTGATTATGCGGGTCCCATCACACTACGAATACATAGTGGAAGAAATTCTAAGACATCAAAAGGATATATATGCCTCTTCGTGTGCATGGTGACATCGGCTATCCACTTGGAATTGGTGACCGACCTTAGTACTGAAGGTTTCTTGGCCGCCCTACGCCGATTTATTTCGCGCCGAGGCAAATGCAGCAACATTTATAGCGACAACGGAAAGAATTTTGTCGGCGCAAAGCGGAAACTAAATGACATGTTTAGACAACTTCAAGCGGATGACCACAACCAGATAGTAACTGAAACCTTAGCAAAAGAAGGCATAAACTGGATTTTCATTCCCCCTTATTCACCACACTGGGGTGGAATATGGGAGTCGGGAGTACGCTCGGTCAAGCTCCACATCCGACGAGTTATTGGTACAGCTATATTGACGTTCGAACAAATGCACACCCTCCTAGCTCAGGTGGAGGCAGTCATCAATTCACGACCACTGGGGTTCGCCTCAGACACCGATACTAACTATTTATCTCCTTCTCATTTCTTAATAGGCAGGCCGACTACCATGGTACCTGAGGGTAATTTGATTGAACTACCAACGAATCGGCTTGACTATTGGCAACAGGTGCAGTGTATGTACCAAGGCTTCTGGCGAAGATGGAGTCGAGAGTATTTAACCTCACTTCAGCAACGCCCAAAGTGGAGAGATGTCCAACCAAATATCAAGATAGATGACATTGTCCTCATGAAAGAGGACAACACACCCCCTGCTATGTGGATTACGGGTCGTGTTACTGATACATTCCCCGGAAAAGATGGCCTTACAAGAGCGGTGCAAGTAACAACTTCTCATGGAACGATGACCAGACCAATCGTTAAGATAGTCAAGCTTCCCATATTCTGAAACGCTGTTTCAGGGCCGCCCGGGATGTTGAGGAACCATTCCCATAAATGCAACACTGTTGATGAAATTTTTATTTTACTTGAATTCTCTTCATATTTTAACTCTCATTTGATCTCTCTATGTTCTATTCTCATTTGAGCTTTATATTTACTCTCATTGAATTTTATATGCTCACTCAATTGGATTTTATATGTGTAATGGCATCTCAACTCTTTTTGTATATGTTTAAAATCAGTATCATTAGGATATTAAATCAATACAGTCCACTCGGAATAAAGCATGAATAATGAGCAAAAAATAAATCATTTTAAATGTGTTTTTATTTGCAATATTCAACAGCCAAAGAGGATTAGCCAGAGAAAAGGAATGAGTATGTGTGTGTGTGTGAGTATCCATAGAGTGTTAGCGGAGGGATGATACCAAAGAGAATAGCGGAAATTTTGCCGCAAGCCAGCCACAGGAAGTTACTTAAATTGGATGGGTTGTACATTTTGATTGATTTCTAAGGGGTAATAACAACAAAGACAACATCAACAATCACCAACAATGGAAATTACCAGCAAAATGCTAGTAATCAATAGAAGTGTGAGAAAGTGTGTGAGAGAGAGAGAGAGTACTAGTATATGTGAGTATGTTAGTAGTATTGAATAATTCTGTTATTCTAAGCGACTTTGCCATACCAATCAAAAATTTATGATTTGTTTGTCTACCGGTGTTTATTTTCTTTTTTCGTCAATGGGGATTTAGAAAATTTGCGATATATGCTTGTTTTGAAGTTATCTTCCTTAGTGGAAGAGATAACAGTTAAACGAGATCTATGAAGTTTTCACCGTATTACAAGAATAACATAAAAACATATCAACGCAATAAACAAACAACACACAAGAAATATCGCAGATGAGTATTTATTTTTAATTTGCCCTACTCGCTTTTAGTCAATGTCGACGCAAAATAAAAGAAGTAAGGGGACGAAGTTTTTGTATTCTACACTCAAATAAAAAAGTTTACTTAGACCCAACGACGTTGACCGTGCCGTTAGTATTTTGGTATTGATTCTGAGGGAGCCACCGTGATGCAATGGTTAGCATGCCGGCCTTGCATACAAAAGGTTGTGGGTTCGATTCCTGCTTTGACCGAACACCAAAAAGTTTTTCAGCGGTGGATTATCCCACCTCAGTAATGCTGTTGACATCTCTGAGTGTTTCAATGCGAAAAACGCCGTTCGGACACGGCTATAAAAAAGAGGTCCCTTGTCATTGAGCTTAACATGGAATAGAGCAGCACTCAGTGATAAGAGAGAAGTTCACCACTGTGGTATCACAATGGATTGAATAGTCTAAGTGAGCCTGATATATCGGGCTGCCAACTAACCTAACCATTGATTCTGAGCTAAATATGTGCTTTCTTTGAAATAAAGAATTTTTAGGGAACTATCTCTACTGAGAAAAATGCTTAGTCACATCCAAAATTTTCGACCTTCTCTTAAGGATTTGGGTATTCATTACAAGCCAAAGATGTGGCTTCTTTGAAATAAAGAAATCTTTTTGGAAACTATCTAGCTTTAACTCTAGGCTCTAATCTCTTTTAAAAAAGGTATATTCTTGTTTTGGAAATGTATTAAAAAAGCTATTCATAAACAAATAAATGCCAGATAAAAATGCAAATCATAACAAAGTAACCAGTGTTTTAGTAATTAGAAAAAAAAATCCAATCAAAGATAAAACGTAAATTTTTTATTTGCACATGTGAAAAAAAATATTGTGCCTAGACACAATTTTTTTACGATTCAAACACGTAATTAATTGATTAATTTTTTAGTTAAAAATACAAGTAAGTAAGTAAGTTCGGCCCGGCCGACTCTTACGTACCCTCCACCATGGATTGCGTAGAAACTTCTACGAAAGTCTGTCATCCACAATAGAATTACTTGGGTTGTGGTATCCTAAAACTTCTTAAAATCATTTTCTAAATTGTGAGTTAGTTATATAGTTAGATGTGGACCAAATTTTGCATGGTTGTTAGAGATCATATGCTGACACCTTATACCAAATTTCAGCCGGATCAGATGAAATTTGCTTCTCTTAGAGGCTCCGCAAGCCAAATCTGGGGATCGGTTTATATGGGGGCTATATATAATTATGGACCAATTTTTGCATGGTTGTTACAGACCATATACTAACACCATGTACCAAATTTCAGCCGGATCGGAAGAAATTTGCTTCTCTTAGAGGATCCGCAAGCTAAATCTTGGGATCGGTTTATATGGGGGCTATATATAATTATGAACCGATGTGAACCAATTTTTGCATGGTTGTTAGAGACCGTATACTAACACCATGTACCAAATTTCAGCCCGATCGGATGAAATTTGCTTCTCTTAGAGGATCCGCAAGCCAAATTTGGGGGTCCCTTTATATGGGGGCTACACGTAAAATTGGACCGATATGGCTCATTTGCAATACCATCTAACCTACATCAATAACAACTACCTGTGCCAAGTTTCAAGTCAATAGCTTGCTTCGTTTGGAAGTTAGCGTGATTTCAACAGACGGACGGATGAACGGACGGACGTACATGCTCAGATCGACTCGTAATTTCACCACGACCCAGTATATACTTTATGGGATCTTAGAGCAATATTTCGATGTGTTACAAACGGAATGTCAAAGTTATTATTCCCCCATCCTATGGGGGATTTTCTAAATTGTGAGTTAGTTATATAGTTAGATGTGGACCAAATTTTGCATGGTTGTTAGAGATCATATGCTGACACCTTATACCAAATTTCAGCCGGATCAGATGAAATTTGCTTCTCTTAGAGGCTCCGCAAGCCAAATCTGGGGATCGGTTTATATGGGGGCTATATATAATTATGGACCAATTTTTGCATGGTTGTTACAGACCATATACTAACACCATGTACCAAATTTCAGCCGGATCGGAAGAAATTTGCTTCTCTTAGAGGATCCGCAAGCTAAATCTTGGGATCGGTTTATATGGGGGCTATATATAATTATGAACCGATGTGAACCAATTTTTGCATGGTTGTTAGAGACCATATACTAACACCATGTACCAAATTTCAGCCCGATCGGATGAAATTTGCTTCTCTTAGAGGATCCGAAAGCCAAATTTGGGGGTCCCTTTATATGGGGGCTACACGTAAAATTGGACCGATATGGCTCATTTGCAATACCATCTAACCTACATCAAATAGCTTGCTTCGTTTGGAAGTTAGCGTGATTTCAACAGACGGACGGATGAACGGACGGACGTACATGCTCAGATCGACTCGTAATTTCACCACGACCCAGTATATACTTTATGGGATCTTAGAGCAATATTTCGATGTGTTACAAACGGAATGTCAAAGTTATTATTCCCCCATCCTATGGTGGAGAGTATAATAGGTTAGGTTAGGTTAGGTTAGGTGACAGCCCGATGTATCAGGCTCACTTAGACTATTCGTCCATTGTCATACTAGATTGATGAACATCTCTCTTATCACTGAGTGCTGCTTGATTCCATGTTAATCGAACCACGACCTTGTGTATGCAAGACGGGCATGCTAACCATTGCATCACGGTGGCTTCCAAGGGTATAATAACTATCTACATTTAGTTCTTAACTGGCTTTGTGATTTTATTTTGATTAAAAATATTGATTGTTTTAAATATATTTTTAATTAAAAATAAAAAAAATCCATCACTTTGTTATCTGACTTCCACTTCAGAGTTTGATTAAAAACTTAATTTTATGAACTAAGTTTTTAATAAAAAATTTAAAAAAATTCAATTATTGCATACATTAACATAATTTTTCTATCTTAATTAAAAAGTTAATTATATCACTAAAATTATTAATTGACATTTTTTTTCAACATCAATCAACTTTTTTTATTGGAGATATATATATGATATATTTATGTTGTGTAAATTTGAAGCTTTTTAATTTTTAATCCAAAGATTCACTACCTTAATTACAAGATTATATATTTAAATCAAAATGTTTTTCTTATGGAAAATTTGTCTTACTTCAAAGATATACGACTTCAAGCAAGGGACACATATTTCCAAGATTTATGACTTAATTTTAATGTCCCCTTTTGATTTTTTCTCAATGATCTCTACTCAAGTTTACCTATTTTTATGAGAAGGAAGAATTTTGTAAATTTAAAAATCCAAAAATTGCAGTAAATTTTCGTATTCCATAGCTCTCAATACGTACATTTTCGTGGCCACAAAACAGGCCTTGAGGAAAACTTGCGAAAAACTCTTGCAAAGGAAACCTTTTTGTGAACCGCATCATTACCGGTAATGAAAAGTGAATACACTACGACAATCATAAGCGAAAACAAATTATATGGTTACCCCGGTCATGCCTCAACATCGACGACAAAGTCAAATATCCATGGAAAAAGAAGATTATGGACTAGAAAACGTGGAATTTCTGTAAAGCGGACACCTCTCAAAAATGGAAAACTTTGGTGAACTTTTCTCTTTTATCACTGAGTATTGGCCAATTCTATGTTTAGCTCAATGACAAGGGATCTTCTATTTATAGCCGAGTTAGAACGGCATTCTACATTGCGGTGAAGCTTTAAAACGCTCAGGGATGCTTTGGAACACTCAGAAATATTACCAGAATTACTGAGAGGGAATAATTCACCGCAAACTTTTGGTGTTTGGTCGAATCAGAGATAGGACTCATAACCCTTTGCACCACGATGGCTCCCACATAGCCAAAATATTTTTCATTCTGATTATCACTTGTTTCGGACGATCACGCTTGACTTAGAATTTTCAAACAATGGAAAAAATTCCACACTTTTAATTTGCGCAATATAATTTGATTTTTTTTGCATCTAAGAAATCATAAAAAAAATTCCATCTTTACTAAACCATAATTTTTTGGAATATAGTGTATACATTTGAAACCTAATATAATGCAAATTCCTCATGCATATTCCCATTCACATATTTGAAACGCATTATTTATGCACACCAATAATGAATATTTACACATTGCTACGCACACACACACTCATACCCCCTACATAAATAATCAGTAATGTTTTGTTGATGGGTGTATATCTTAGAATGGATAAGAGTTGTTTCAATCACGACTATCACATCGGGCGAGATACACTCATGCATATGCCTACTATACGCCCACATTATTCTCATTATATATAAGTTTAGTTTAGATCAACAAATTCACACACACACACACTGATAAACAAATACATATAACCCCAATCAAGTACTGTCGACATTGGTACATGATGCCATGAGACTCCTCTCTATTCACCCCTTAACAAAGACAAACATTTCAGAGGATCTACAAACTCTCTAGAACTCTATTCCATACATTTCCGAATAAAACACAAGAGAAACTACAACAACAAATAGTACATCAACAATAGCAGCTATAACCAACAATGCGAACAAGTTGTGAAATGTAATTCTGTGTAATTAATTATTAATTTATGCGCATACATTTAAAATGCTACCCACTCTCTCTCTCTCTCTCACACACACACACATACAAAACTTTTCACAAATACCTACAATGTATAGCCGTTATTCGTATATGAGGATTGCTTATGCATTTATATGTGTGTTGGTCTCTCTTTCTCTCTCTACATATGCGAGTATATATTCTACAATAGAGTTGGCTGAGAATGCATTGTGTACTTTTATGAACAATGTTCATGTTGACATAGTTCCTGTTGTACTTTCTGCCATTGCTGCTGTTGCTCTTATTTTAATTTTTGAAATTGTCGCCGTTGTTGTTTTGCTCGTTGAACTAAAATTCAAAACTGATTGCTGGTAGTGCCCCAGGTTCTATTATTACCGTGCTGGAAAAGTTATAAGGTGCCAGTTGCAATAGGAAATGAAAATAGAAGAACCTAAACCATTTCTCTCGTATCTTCCTCCCCCATTATCCTATGAAATAGTTATTTTATTGCGTACATTTATTGTGTATTTTGTTTGAGTTTGAATATCTTTACATTCATTTACTTTGAACTATGGTACTTGGTAGTTGGCATTTAGGAATATAATAAAAATACATCTAATTGCATTAAATATTTAATTAGGTGTAATAGGGAATAATCCAAAATTAAGTACACTGGTGGATAAACTTTCACTGAACAAAAGAAATTCAATTTCCTCATAATATGTCAGTTGATATTAAATGATGTCACTGTGGTGCAATGGTTAGCATGCCTCCTTACATAAATTAAATTAGTTTATTTTAAAAATTTTAAAAAAATATTTTTTTGTTGATCCAAACTTAAAGTTTGAAACAACCTTCTTTATTAATTGCCAGTTGGAAACTAACTAACTCTACATACTTAAAATTACCTAATCTTATAGCTACACATTATGCTGAGTTGGATATCGTATATCCGCGCGTGTAGCGGTCATTTCCTCGCATTGCCCAATCTGTGGGAACTGTCCACTCAGCATTGTCCCACTTTACCTGTTGTCTGTTGATGTTGTCTGTTGATGTTGTTGTTGCTATATCGTGTGTCTGATGTGCATATGGCTGGTGTTAACTCCTCCCCTCTTAAATACAATTGCCCTCAATTGTCTGTTTTTTCTTCAAAAATATGGGATATCATTCAATCGTAAATTGGATGGAGTTCTATTGGCTAAAATGACTGTGGGTGCATTGGGGAATTGAATTTCTTGTTTGTTCGCAATGGTCCTGTTCATATTGGGTGAGGTCTTGGATGCCCTTAGAATGATGAATCCAATGATAGAAGCCAGGAGTATCAATATAATAGTTGAAGATCCATTTATAACTGTTCCGAGCTTGATCGTCTGTAATTCATGTGTGTTGTTTAGGTGGAGCTCATTCAAGCTTTCTATTGTTAGCAGGTTTTCAAGGTTTTCTTCTTCAGGTGTGGGTTGAAGCATAGCAGAAATGATTTTTACTTTTGGGGCTTCTAGATTACGGTACATTTTCCCTTGTGCGGTGATTGTAGAATTCATGAATTTGATTAAGAACGTGCCAGCCAGATTGCGTTTCGCTTCATTTATTAGAATAGAATCATTGTAATCGTTTAATAAAATTACTCCTTGGTTTAAATTTTCTATTTGTGGGATGTGTTGACTATTGGTGTAGGTGCATGAGGATTTTTGACTATTGATGATGCGAGGGATGCAGGGATCGTTGCTTATATCAATTATGTCAATAGTGTTACATATTTTAACTACATTATAATCTAAACATTTATTTTTTATTCCGTACATTTCATTATTGTTTTTAATTATTTCTTTGAAGGGTAATTTTATAATTTTATTATTTTTCTTAACTGGTCGTATTATAAAGTTTTCATATATTTTTTTATTTGTTAAGGGAATTTTAATAAGATACAAAATAGTTGAGTTGTTATACATAATTTTCACTTCGGCGTATTCCACCGCCTCTTCTACTGTTCTGAATGGCATATTTTCTTCCTTTAGTTTTTCCATAGCTAATTTAATTTCAATTTTATTCAAGATTAATGAGTTTATTATTCCACTTTTTGCCCATTGTATGGCGTAATTAATATTAACTAATTCTTCTTTTATCATTCTTACGCGATTCTGTAAATTTATCGTTATTTCATTTATTAAATATTTGTCCTTGCCTATGGCATTCGACATTCTATTAATTACTTCGCTTACATTGTTTAGTCTCTCAATAACATTTTGATTTATTATTATTTGCCTATTATTATTTTCGTTCAAATCATTTATATTAAATTTTAGATCTTCAAAATCATCAAAATCTGGGGTACCAGCTATATATTTCCACGCTGTCCCGATTAAATTTATTGATCTTTTTTTTCTTATACTATTACTATTATTATAATTATTTTTACTACTGGGTAAGGGTATAATATTTTGAATTAGGTCAAAGGTTTGGGATATTTCTTGAGTTAAAACAGGATAAAAAGGATTGGATTTCGGGATACTTTTCTCAACATAGGTTTGGGTTTGGTGTAAGAAACTGTCATAGGAGTCAAGGTCTATTGTGTGGATTATTCGAAATGTTCCGTCTCGTATTTTAGTTTGTCCGTTATTGATCAGTATTAGGTGTGTTGACGTGTAGTCTAGAATCTCGACTTCGGCTCTGCATATCGTCAATATTAACCTGTAATAATTAGAAACAAAATATCACGTCTTTATTAGTCCTTTGTGTACTGTTCGTCCAGATTTAGTCTTTACTGTTGAGTTTCCGTTCGAGGAGACAATTTCCTTTCTATATTTAGGTGTTAATTTATTTCCAGTCCTTTTATTAATTTTGACATAAATTTCTTCTCCTTCTGAGTACATTTTAAATGGACTTCTTTTGCGATTATGGTAAGCAAGGTCTTGCGTCTGTTTTTCCTGTAATTTCTGTATAGTCTCATTTCGGAAATTTTCAAGTTGCGCTGGGTCACTGCTAACCCTTCTTCCAAATAGTACTTCGACAGGTTTCCTTCCTGTTGTGGAATGCACAGACAAATTATACTCTTTCACAGATCTCTCCAATAACTCTTCAAAAGTATTGTGAGCCCTTTCCGACTTCAGACAACGCATTATTTCCTGCAATGTCGAATGGAAACGCTCCACTTGCCCATTTGAAGTGCTTGTATAGGGAGGTATCCTATAAACTTCTATGCCAAGTTCATTTTCGACCATGTGGTTGATCGAGGCAGAGTTAAATGATTTTTCATTATCAATAATAATGCTTTCGGGTATGAGAAAAAATAAAATGTCTCTTAGCGGTTGCCTAATATCCTCGGCTGCTCTAGACTTGATTACCTTAGTCACTGCAAATTTAGAAAACTTATCTACGGCAGTGAGAACTCTGTGATTATCGGTAATGAAAATATCTAAATGCACAATTTGTCCCGGAAATTTTGGAATGGGAGTTGCCTGAATTTTTGGCTTAACCGGGTGACGGTCATATTTGTTTTCTCTACATATTGCGCAATTTTTTATTAGTTTCACAATTTTACGATTCATCGATGGAAAGTAATATTTTTCGATAATCTGTATTTTGTTTTCTCGAGCATTTCTGTGTGCTCGATTGTGTGTTCTCGAGATTATGTCCTGCTGTTTTTGGTCGTTGGTGACGTCTTCAACCTGTACTTGGGAAAATCTTATCTTATAGCTGCTAAAGTGGAGTGGGTAAATTTCCTGTATTTTTCCCATCGTATCTTCGGTGGTCTTAATACAGTTTATTACGGATGGATTTAAATAACGTTTTAGAATTTTTACCAAATTGTCCGAATTGAAATTTTTTTCTGTAATTATGTGTCTATGGTAAGTTGGAAAAATAATTTTGAACTGATACGAAGATTCAGAATCATTTGTTTCCAGAAGGATTTGATTCTTGAATGCATTAATGGGTACATTGACAGAGTAAATAAGATTTTGTGACGAGCTTTCATCACTATGTACACTAGACGTTAAAGTATTCACAGGAACATTGGGAATACGTGACATAGCATCTGCTACCACATTTGCCTTTCCTGGTTTATAGTGCAACTTGTAGTTGTACTCTTCCAAGATGGCTTTCCATCTTTTCATCTTACTGTTGTTGTTTTTATTGCTCAACGCATAGGTAAGGGGCTGGTGGTCGGTAAAGATATTCACCTTAGCTGTACCGTATAGGTAGTTCCTAAGTGAATTTAAAGCCCATATAATTGCCAGCATTTCTTTTTCATTTGTGGCATAATTCTCTTCTGTTTTGCTTAATGTTCTTGAAATGAACATTATTGGCTTGTCCTCTTGTGAAAGAACTGCACCAATAGCAAAATTCGATGCGTCGGTGGTCAAGTCAAAGTCTTTAGTAAAATCTGGGTATGTCAATATTATGTCTCTTGATACAAGGGTAGATTTTATTTTTTGAAAGGCGGCCAAAGCTTCTGAATCAAGATTTATTCTTATGGATTTTGATTGATTTTTGGACACACGTCCTTCCTCCCCTCTTAAAAGAGATGTTAGGGGTTTCGCAAGTTTCGCATAGTCCTGAATAAATCTTCGATAGTAACCCGACAGACCTAGGAAAGATCTTAATTCTTTCAAAGTTGTGGGTGGCGGAAATTTAGAAATAGCCTCTGTTTTTGCAGGATTCGTGGTGATTCCTTCAGAGGAAATAATGAAACCTAAAAATTCTACAGATTTTTTGAAAAAATGACATTTGTCCAATTGAACTTTCATATTGGCATCCTCAAGTGTCTGAAAGACTTCTTCCAGATGCTGAATGTGTTCATTTTCAGATTTACTAAATACAATAATATCGTCAATGTAAACATAACAGAATACACCAATGCATTCGCGGAGAATGTCGTCTAATGCCCTTTGGAAGATTGACGGGGCATTTTTCAAGCCAAAGGCCAATCTAGTGTATTCGTACTTTCCATTATTGATGGAAAAGGCTGTCTTTTCTATATCGGATTCTTTTAGCGGGATCTGATGGAAGCCGCTTTTCAAATCAAGCACCGAAAAAAAAGTGTTACTTCCTAACTGCGCAAGGACTTCAGTGATGTCCGGAATTGGGTATCTATCCGCTATAGTAACTGAGTTAAGTTTCCTATAATCTGTTACTAGCCTGTACTGTTTGTTACCCTGTGAGTCAGGTTTTTTTGGCACAATCCAGACAGGTGAATTATACGGAGACCGTGATGGTCTAATAATTCCATCCTTAAGCAGTTCTTGGACCTGCTTTTCCACTTCTGATTTTAGGGACATTGGGTATGGGTAATATCGTGTATAAACTGGAGTATCATTCTTTGTACGAATTTCGCCTATTACCTTTGTCGTGAACGTTAACTTCCTATCAGGTTCAGCGAAAAGATTTGGTACTTTCGATATTAACCTACCTAATTTTTCCTTTTGGTCTTTAGTCATATGGTCGTCTTTTACGTCTATCGCGTTTACTGCTTGTGTCGTCTTTTGAAATAATTTTATCCTCGTACCATTACTAATTGTCATATAGTTTTCCTTCAAATGCATAACTGCTCCTAGTTCTTTAAGGCTATCGTGTCCTAATATCCCATGAAAGGACGTCAACGTGGGTAAAATGTAAAATTTCAGATTAATGTCTCGAACGTTGAATAAATTAATAAAAGTATGGTGGGTTATTTCTATTTGGCCTGCGACTGATTTTGCAAAAAATGATTCCTCATTCGGGATTATTTTAGAAGGTAGTGTTGCCTGAATATAATTTTTTGTCGACCCGGTGTCTATAAGGATGTTAAGAATTTCTCCACTCCTCGATTTGCATTTAACGTAGGGCAACGAGGAGTCGGTTAACCTAAAAAATGTAAATCGCTAAAGTCATCCGGTTGATCCTGTTGATTTGCTAATGTGACGGATTCCTGTGGAATCTGCTGGAAATATTCTTGTACCTCGTATGAATTATTATACACGGGTTGGTAACTAGGTTCAACATTACTCGGCGGATGGCTGTAGTAGCTCATCTCTTCAGGCGTGTTATTGGTTTCCAAATGGAAGTTCCGCTGTACTTTGCTAGTAGGATTTTGGAAACCTAGCGAAGCTGGTCTTTTTCCTTGGAAATCATTTGGATTTGGTCTATTCATATAATTTATCCTATTTGAGCGCAAGCTGGGGTCTACTTCCATTGGCTCCGGTCTTGCTTGAGGTTTAGGCGCGAATGGACGCGGGGGTACAAATTGAGGTTGTTGAGGTATATTTTGATATCCATTATAAAAATTTTGAACAGGTCTATGAGAAGAATTAGTGTTTCGGAAAGCAGTTGTTTGGGGTACTGGATTATAAAGCGAAAAATTATTATTTCTATAAACACTCGTTTGTGGCTGCGGAATGTGAGCCAGCTGAGGGAAAAAGGTTCGGTGACCAGGATGGTCCTTGTGCTGAACATTTTTCCTCGGCACGTATCGCGTTTCTTGTGGGATTTTACTCGCATAGTTGGAGCGGAAATCCTGATTCTCCAATTTTAGACATAAATGAAGGGCTTGTGGCAAGTCCGTCGGCTCTTTCATACCTAGAAGACGTGCTAAATCTCCTTTGAGGCCTCTTACAAATGTATCGAGCGCCTTGTCTCGGTAAGTCTGAGTCAAAAGTTGTAATGGTTCATCGGCTAAATCCATTGAACCAATTTTATTCAGAATCAAGGATAAATGAGTGTAGACTTTTTGATAAAAGTCTTGTACAGTTTGATTGCCTTGAACCAAGGAAATCATTTGGTATTCCAATGTTCGAATATCCCGTTTATCCGCGAAATGAAGAGTGAGGCACTTTGAAATTGCCTTCCAATTCAACGGAGTGTTATAAGACTCCAGAGCAGTATCCGCACTGCCTGTAATCTTATTTCGAATCGTGTTTAAAATGCCATAGTATTTAGAGGTGCCCCTAATAGGCTCGTAGATCTGGAGAACCCGATCCACACTTTTCCTCCAGGAATTGAATTCTTCTGGATTTCCAGAGAATTCTCGCAAACAGCGAACCACATCAGGGATTTTGTCTAGTCCAGTGAAATCGTTCACATGCGCGGGATCAATGGCTTGATCCGAAAATTTTGAAAAGTCAGTAGTCGCAGTAGTTTGGAATACATTTTGGAACCGAGTTTCCAAAACGTTCTGGACAATTTCCGTAATTGTCGATGTCAACTGTTGAGGAGATAAGGTAGATGGTTGTGAAGGAATCGAAGGAGGTTGGGGAATTGAGGAGCTCAAGACGGGGGGTCTAATAAGGCTACTACTTGGGTTTGACATTTTTATATTTTATTATTTTTTTTTCTGAATATAACGCGAGTGAAATAATATATTTTTTAATTGCTCAATATATATATATTTTTTTTTTTAACTATAACTCAATTGTAATTTTCTTTAGTTTACAGATTTTTTTTTTTTACTTTTCCGATTATAACATAAATAAGACTTTACGTAAATTTTCTTAGATTTTCAAACAATTAGAATAATAATAATAATAAAAAATAAGGCTTACAATAAAAAAATCATGTTCCAGTGTTTGCTGCTTCCTGCTGCTGCTGTTGTTTGATCCAGATTTTGTTGCTTCGTGCTGCTGCTGTTGACCTTTAAGGATTTTATTACTGTTGTCTTGTTGTTTATTATTTTATTTTCTTTAGTTTTTTAAGTTTGATTGTTAATTATTTTCACTATTTCTTAATTAATTTTCACAATTTCAATATTTATGTTCTTGACTGTTAATGATTTGGATTTATATATTTTTTTTCCACTTAAAAGCTTATGTTTAATTTCTTGTTAATTTTACACTTTTTGTTCTTAGCTCAATTTAAATATTAGAATTTGGTTCTTTACAATTATTATATTTATTTTTCACTTAACTTTATTTGTATTTTCCTGTTCTCACTTAATTAATTTTTTTAGTTTTATATTTAACACTTAGTCTACCGTGAAGCGGCTGGCGTATTATAACAACCGTCCCGTTTACAATGAAGTTACTAGGGGGCCTCTTTCTTCACATAAAAAGTTTTTTTTTTTTGTTTTTTCGGGTTTGCAGGGCAGTAGGTATTTTTTTTTTCACGGACGACCGTTATTTCCTTTTTTGTCCACTTACATGGGGCTATAGGAGGCCCATTGGGAAACGTCACTTAGAAGATTTATAACTTCGTCGAGTCCTTATTTTTCGAAGGACTTTTTCCGCGAACCTACCGGTCCCTACCCGCTCGGGCGCCAATTAAATTAGTTTATTTTAAAAATTTTAAAAAAATATTTTTTTGTTGATCCAAACTTAAAGTTTGAAACAACCTTCTTTATTAATTGCCAGTTGGAAACTAACTAACTCTACATACTTAAAATTACCTAATCTTATAGCTACACATTATGCTGAGTTGGATATCGTATATCCGCGCGTGTAGCGGTCATTTCCTCGCATTGCCCAATCTGTGGGAACTGTCCACTCAGCATTGTCCCACTTTACCTGTTGTCTGTTGATGTTGTCTGTTGATGTTGTTGTTGCTATATCGTGTGTCTGATGTGCATATGGCTGGTGTTAACTCATACAAAGGATCATTGGTTCATTCAACATTTCAACCGAACTCGAAAAAGTTCCAAAGAGGTGGTTTGCGTCCCAAAAAAGTGGATGTATACTTAACAAAATATTTTAGTAATTGCAACATGATATAAATGAATTAAAACTATTTGTCAAATTGCAGAAAATTTATTTAATAAAACATGTTTTTCTACCTCTATAGTGATGGACCTATAGTGGTCTGCATGGACATAAGTACGATTCAAGAATTATTGTCATCCTCTCCGACCTAACCTAATCTTCTGTTGCTTAAGCTGATTTCATATTGTGAAAAACACAAATTAGAGTTAAAAAGTTCATATTTTTGAAAAACAAAAATTGGAGTTAGCATTACACGAAATTCAAGACAGACACAAATTCAAAAAACTTGCTCATTTCAGAAAGTTATAGATATATTATATACTTATAATATTGTGAACCTTTTTATATGAATTTTAAGTTTTTTAAAATTGTCATTAAAATAAAAAATAAAAAAAAAACAATTGGTTATATAAAATTTTATCAGATATTGTTCAATTTAACAAAAATTATTCTATTTTCATGAACTACACAGCATAAAAATATCACCAAAATATACCCAATTAAAATATTAAAAACTTTTTTAATTATCAAAATTTATTGATACTATTAACCTTTTAATCAAACAAGAAACATCAAGTCAATGATTGAAATTTTTTAAAATTTCCATTAAAGATTGATACAATTAAATGTTTAATCAAACTCGTAAGACTAAATTAGTTAAGGAATTATTTTAAATTACAATTAATTTTTTTAATTTTTTTTAATTAAAAATTGATGTTGAATCTACTTTTAATCAAACTAAAAATTGGGGAAACAATATTTAGAGAATGTTATTGAAGCATAGTATCGTCAAATAGTTACGTTTTTAATTAAAACAAGTAACAAAAGTCTAAAGTCGGGCGGGGCCGACTATATTATTCCCTGCACCACTTTGTAGATCTAAATTTTCGATACCATATCACATCCGTCAAATGTGTTGGGTGCTATATATAAAGGGTTGTCCCAAATAAATACATTTAAATATCACTCGATTTGGACAGAATTTGATAGACTTTTACAAAATCTATAGACTCAAAATTTAAGTCGGCTAAAGCACTAGGGTGGAACACAATGTTAGTAAAAAAAAACATATGCACTAACTTGTAATACCCTGTTCCACAGTGTGGCGCAGGGTATAAACAAATATGGGAAACATTTAAATCTGAAGCAATTTTAAGGAAAGTTCGAAAAAGTTTATTTATGATTTATCGCTCGATATATATGTATTAGAAGTTTAGGAAAATTAGAGTAATTTTTACAACTTTTCGACTAAGCAATGGCCATTTTACAAGGAAAATGGGGCTATATAAGTCTATATCGGGCGAAATATATATATATATATATATATATATATATATATATGGGAGCTATATCTAAATCTGAACCGATTTCTTCCAAAATCAATAGGGTTCTAATCTGAGCCAAAACACATACTTGTGCCAAATTTTAAGTCGATTGGATTAAAACTGCGAGCTAGACTTTGATTACAAAAATGTGTTCACGGACAGACGGACATGGTTATATCGACTCAGAAGCCCACCCTGAGCATTTTTGCCAAAGACACCATCTGTCTATCTCGTCTCCTTCTGGGTGTTGCAAACATATGCACTAACTTATAATATCCTCTTCCACAGTGTGGCGCAGGGTATAACAAGTTCGGCCAGGCCGAATTGTATGTACCCTCTAACAAACCATGGATTGCATAGAAACTTGTACCAGGTTAGGTTATGTGGCAGGCTCACTTAGACTATTCAGTCCATTGTGATACCACATTGGTGAACTTCTCTCTTATCACTGAGTGCTGCCCGATTCCATGTTAAGCTCAATGACATGGGACCTCCTTTTTATAGCCGAGTCCGAACGGCGTTCCACATTGCAGTGAAACCACTTAGAGAAGCTTTGAAACCCTCAGAAATGTCACCAGCATTGCTGAGGTGGGATAATCCACCGCCGAAAAACTTTTTGGTGTTCGGTCGTAGCAGGAATCGATCCCACGACCTTGTGTATGCAAGGCGGGCATGCTAACCATTGCACCACGGTGGCTCCTTAGAAACTTGTACTAAGGACTGTCATTTACAATCGAATTAATTGAGTTGCGGTAACACTTGCCGATGGCAAGGTATCTTAAAACTTCTTAACACCGTCTTCTCAATTGTAAGTTAGTCCATAGGGGGTATATATTAAACAAAAAACAACTATATACGGCCGTAAGTTCGGCCAGGCCGAATCTTATGTACCCTCCACCATGGATTGCGTCGAAACTTCTACGAAAGACTGTTATCCACAAATTTCAACTCACATGGTTGTTAAATATCATATACTACCACCACTTACCAAATTTCAACCAGATCGGATGAATTTTGCTTCTCCAAAAGGCACCGGAGGTCAAATCTGGGGATCGGTTTATATGGGAGCTATATATAATTATGAACTGATAGGAACCAATTCCTGCATGGTTGTTGGATACCATATACTAACATCACGTACCAAATTTCAACCGAATGGCAAGAATTTTGCTCTTCCAAGGTGCTCCGGAGGTCAAATCTGGGGCCTATATATAATTATGGACCGATATCGACCAATTTTTGCATGGGTGTTTGAGGCCATATATTAACATCACGTACCAAATTTCACCTGAATCAGATGAATTTTGGTCTTCCAAGAGGCTCCGGAGTTCAAATCTGGTAATCGGTTTATATGGGGGCTATATATAATTATGGACCGATATGGACCAATTTTTGCATGATCATTAGAGACCACATTCTAACATCATGTACCAAATTTCAGCCGGATCGGATGAAATTTGTTTCTCTTAGAGGCTCTGCAAGCCAAATCGGGGGATCGGTTTATATGGGGGCTATATATAATTATGTACCGATGTGGACCAATTTTTGCATGGTTGTTTGAGACCATATACTAACACCATGGACCAAATTTCAGCCCGATCGGATGAAATTTACTTCTCTTAGAGGCTCCGCAAGCCAAATCGGGGGATCGGTTTATATGGGAGCTATATATAATTATGGACCGATGTGAACCAATTTGTGTATGGTTGTTAGAGACCATATACTAATACCATGTACCAAATTTCAGCCGGATCGGATGAAATTTGCTTCTCTTAGAAGCATCGCAAGCCAAATTTTGGGGTCCGTTTATATGGGGGCTATACGTAAAAGTGGACCGATATGGCCCATTTGCAATACCATCCGACCTACATCAATAACAACTACTTGTGCCAAATTTCAAGTCGATAGCTTGTTTCGTTCGGAAGTTAGCGTGATTTCAACAGACGGACGGACGGACGGACATGCTCAGATCGACTCAGAATTTCACCACGACCCAGAATATATATACTTTATGGGGTCTTAGAGCAATATTTCGATGTGTTACAAACGGAATGACAAAGTTAATATACCCCCCATCCTATGGTGGAGGGTATAAAAAGGCCGATTAAATACGTACATATGTTAAACATACGAAAATTTTCCCGATTTAATTCCATTTTTTGGACGAAATGAATCGTTTAAGATTAAACAAAACAAACATCGCTCGTACCTCAAAACGTTGTGATTAAATAGAACCTCAAAAATGCCAAGCTTTATGATAGAGATGCCAGTTAATAGATGGCAACACTAGGTTTCCACAATACCCAAATATAAGACAACCCTTGTACTGTATAAAGTCTAAGACCAATATCTACAAATTTAATTAATTTTTTAAAGCACAAAACTTTTTTTTTTTAATTACGATTTACCTTATTAAAGCCTATAGTGCATATCTTAAAGGCATTTGAATTTCCTCCACCTACCCGCCTCACTACAATTATAAATAAAAACTCAAAGCTTTTGTTTACACGAGAATTCAAACATATTCTTTAGCAAAAAAAAAAATGTTAACAAAAACCATACAAAATTGGATTTACCCACATGAATTAATATTTTCATAAACAAAAAAAAAAACGAGTAAACAAAATTCAAACAAAGTTTTCCACTTAAACAAAAAACAGGAAAAAGCGAAAAATGCGTGTGCAAATAAATATACGAATCTATATGGAAAATAATAATGGTTGGTCTTATATGTATGTACGAGTATGTGTGGGTAAGGGAAGCAGATACATTGGTGTGTTGGTTTTTACTTATCATTGTATTGATCTCTTAGCTCCTCTATGTGTGTATGTATGTTGCAAATAATTCCGCCGTCTATAAACACATGAGCGTTTGTAGGGGTTAGGGTTTGTATGCGTGCGCGTGTATGTGTAAAACCAATTCATGAATGTACCTTTTGTTGTTCATTTGGATGTGTGGGTTAGGGACGCAGTGGGGGTGGTCCTTATTGTTCGCTGTTATCCTCAATGGATTAAACCATTTATAAAAATGAATTTTTATTAGTCACGACATGTGAATGATAAGACGAAAATTGTTCTTTATTATACGACCCTTATACGCTTTCCATGAAAAACAAAATAACAACAACAACAACAACTCCAAATTATCTACAAAACACAAAGTCGATAAGATTTTTGCAATTCAACCCAAAAATGAAATAGGATTCCATTGAATAAACCCTGTTATCTGGCCACCATAATGGAGACTCTGTAATATGGTGGAAGTTAATTTTCTTTTTTAAAGGATTAAAATTCCAAGCCATTTTATTTTTTGTAATTTTTGACCTTATATTTTCGCCATTATCCTTGTATGTTTTATTGTTGTTGCTTTCGTATGCGAACGTGAAATGTCTCTAAACTAATATTTAGACCCTGATATACATCAACATTAAAAACAGACCCCGCTTATGAATATTAATTTTTATGTTTATCTCTTCTCTGTTTGGAGACATTTGTATGTCTGTGTGTATGTCCCTTGTTTTGTATGTCATTCTTATTTTTGTTTTGTTTCAACATTTCATTTAAGTTTATCACATGAGTTTCATCGCCCCCGCTCATACATTTGGCAAAAGAGGTATCACTTCATTATATGAATGTTTATTTAATGAAGGGTAGCTAGCTATCTACTCACTCACCTTTATGATGACGATGATGGCAATTTTAATGAAAACGAATTTTTTGCGTTCCAAGCAGCCAACGAAGATTGCCTACTTCTATATTTCTGTGTTTTATGGCATCAATGTAAAATGAAACATTCCTACCCAGACCCTAGTTGGGCCTCATCAGTTTTCTTCATAGTGGAACACTGTACTCTCATATATTTTATAACACCAATGATACATAATGAATGTTGGCTTATAAGGTCTATGGAATTTTATAGTTCCGCTTCCCAGCTAAAAACATGGAAGCTGTTTCACAAGAATTTATTTTAAAGCACTTCCAGGGCTCTTATATCAAATTTTTACGTTTCCCATAATGATTTTTTCAGATCATTGTGATGATTACAATATGGAAGAATCAGGACAGAAGGGTTGTAAAAATTGTGTATGTTGTCCATATATGCCCATATCGGACGAATATATATCAGAGAGCTATATCCAAATGTGAACCGAGTTGCACCAACTTTGGCGGGCTTAAGTGGAATATTACACTAAAAAAAAAGTTTACTTGGATCCAAAGATTTTGACCTTCCCTTAAGGATTTTGATTCCGATCCAAAGATGCGACTTCTTTAAACTAGACATTTTTACGGACCTCCCTGGCTTTAAATCTAGGATCAATAAAATTAAAATTGGATACAGATCTCATTCATTGAATTTTTATTATTTTTTCTCTCCAATTTCAAACTCCAAATTATGCCAGGTACTTCAAAGTAAAAACAGTTTTCTCAATGCTGAAAAAAACTTTAAACCAAAGATGCAAATCCTTAAAATAAGTATTAGCCTATATTTGAAGCGTTTTTATCTTAGATTTAAAAATTCAATATGTCATTTCTTTAAATTAAAAATGTTTTTCTTTTTTTTTAAGGAAAATGTGCCTAACTTCAAAGATTTTCAACGTCAGTAGAGAGACTCAAAATTTCAAGATTTGTGTCCTAAATTTAATGAAAAAATTTTTGAAGCAAGGATTATAAATTTTCTTTTAATAAAAATGTCATTATTTTAAAGAATTTTGTCCTTAACATTGCGTAAATGTGGAGTCCTAAAATTTAAGTTACATAATCTTCCATATTAGGTCAATATATTTGTCAGTGTATATTTCAACAATTTAAGCCAATTTACTTTTATTCTACTATGAAATTATGTTTGGAGATATTTTTGTGCATGTCTTAGTTAAATATTTACTAAATTTATACTTCACACCAAATAGTTCATTATCTTGAACTTCGTATGGCACTAAAAACATTCTTGCAATTTTGAACTCCAATTTTTTCCTTCAAACTACAAAATGTTCTTTAACAAGTGAAAAAACCTATTATGTCTGAAAAATGTTCTTGGATTTATCAAAAAAAAATATTTTTTTTGTGATATCGGCGTGATGTCAGCGTAATCTAAATTTTCTAAAATTAACCAAAATTTGTCTTCCTGGTGTGTTCACTCGTTTTTCAGTGTAAGTATACACTCTGTGCAAAATATCAAGTCAATTGGATTTAATATCTCTTTGATTTTAATTTTTAAGCATGTTCCCTTCACTTTAATCATTTAAAAAAAAAAGTGAAAAAAGTTTTGAGACAAATGAAGCATAAACATTTTCTCAATTCGCATTTTTGTTCAAAATTTCTTAAAATTTGTAAATTTTACCACAAATGCAAATGTACACTCGTTTGCACTTCTTATGCAAAATTTGAAGCAAATCAAGGTGTCATATAAGTACATATTGAGTAATATATACACTGAACCGATTTAGACAAAATTTTACTCACACGTATCAAGAATATCATTTTTAATCAAAAAATTTTGTGATATTTTTCCAAATAAATAATTTTCAATTTTTTTTCCTAAAATATTTTCAAAAATTCTATAATGGAGTTAGCATTTTTCTGAAACAAAATTTTAATAATTTATACAATTTTATAAAATTTTCTCTGTTTTTAACCCACTTAAAACCTGTTTTTAACCCATTTAAAACCTGGCCGTAAATTCGGCCGGGCCGAATCTTATTTATCCTCTACCATGGATTGCATAGAAACTTGTACTAAAGACTGTCATCCATAATCGGATGCGGTAATACTTGCCGATGGCAAGGTATCTTAAAACTTGTTAACACCGTGTTCTCAATTGTACTTTAGTCCATACGGGGTATATATTAAACAAAAAAGGCCGATTAAATACGTAAATAATTCAGTTTGCAAAATTTTTCTATAAAAATAAAATTTTGACAAAATTTTCCAATAGAAATAATATCTTGACAAAATTTTCTATAGAAATAAAATTTTGACAAAATTTTTTATAGAAATAAAATTTTGACAAAATTTTTAATAGAAATAAAATTTTGACAAAATTTTTCTATAGAAATAAAATTTTGACAAAATTTTCTATAGAAATAAAATTCTGAAAAATTTTCTATAGAAATAAAATTTTGACAACATTTTCTATAGAACTGAAATTTTGACAAAATTTTCTGTAGCAATAAAATTTGACAAAATTTTCTAAAGAAATAAAATTTTGACAAAATTTTTAATAGAAATAAAATTTTGACAAAACTTTCTAAAGAAATAGAATTTTGACAAAAATTTTCTATCAAAATAAAATTTTAAAAAAATTTTTAATAGAAATAAAATTTTTACAAAATTTTTTATAGCAACAAAATTTGACAAAATTTTCTATAGAAATAAAATTTTGACAAAATTTTCTATAGAAATAAAACTTTGACAAAATTTTCTAAAGAAATAAAATTTTGACAAAATTTTTCTATAGAAATAAAATTTTGACAAAATTTTTAATAGAAATAAAATTTTGACAAAAATTTTCTATAGAAATAAAATTTTGACAAAATTTTCTGTAGCAATAAAATTTGACAAAATTTTCTAAAGAAATACCATTTTGACAAAATTTTTCTATAAAAATAAAATTTTGAAAAAATTTTTAACAGAAATAAAATTTTGACAAAATTTTTCTATAGAAATAAAATTTTGACAAAATTTTTAATAGAAATAAAATTTTGACAAAAATTTTCTATAGAAATAAAATTTTGACAAAATTTTCTGTAGCAATAAAATTTGGCAAAATTTTCTAAAGAAATAACATTTTGACAAAATTTTTCTATAGAAATACAATTTTGACAAAATATTTAATAGAAATAAAATTTTGACAAAATTTTCGGTAGCAATAAAATTTGACAAAATTTTCTAAAGAAATAAAATTTTGACAAAATTTTTCTATAGTAATAAAATTTTGGTAGATTATTTTTGGAGATCGGCTATATATAGACCGATGTGGACCACTTTTTGCATGGTTGTTAGAGACCATATGCCAACACCACGTACCAAATTTCAACCGGGTCGGATGAATTTTGCTCTTCTAAGGGGCTCCAGCGGTCAAATCTGGGGATCGGTTTATATGGGGGGCTACATATAATTATGGACCGATATAGACCAATTCCTGCATGGTTGGTGGATACCATATACTAACACCACGTACCAAATTTCAACCGAATTCGATGAATTTTGCTCATCCACGAGGCTCCGGAGGTCAAATCGGGGGATCGGTTTATATGGGGGCTATATATAATTATGGACCGATATGGACCAATTTTCGCATGGTTGTTAGAAACCATATACCAACACCATGTACCAAATTTCAGCCATATCGGATGAAATTTGTTTCTCTTAAAGGATCCGCCAGCCAAATCGGGGGATCGGTTTATATGGGGGCTATATATAATTATGGACCGATATGGACCAATCTTTGCATGGTTGTTTGATACCATATACCAACACCATGTACCAAATTTCAGCCATATCGGATGAAATTTGTTTCTCTTAAAGGATCCGCAAGCCAAATCGGGGGATCGGTTTATATGGGGGCTATATATAATTATGGACCGATATGGACCAATCTTTGCATGGTTGTTAGAAACCATATACTAACATCACGTACCAAATTTTAGCCGGATCGGATGAAATTTGCTTCTATTAGAGGCTCCGGAGGTCAAATCGGAGGATCGGTTTATATGGGGGCTATATATAAGTTTGGACCGATGTGGACCAATTTCTGCGTGGTTATTAAAGACCATATACCAACACCATGTACCAAATTTCAGCAATATCGGATGAAATTTGTTTCTCTTAAAGGATCCGCAAGCCAAATCGGGTGATCGGTTTATATGGGGGCTATATATAATTATGGACCGATATGGACCAATTTTTGCATAGTCATTAGAGACCGTATATTTATCATGTACCAAATTTCAGCCGGATCGGATTAAATTTGTTTATCTTTGAGGAGGCTCCGCTAGCCAAATCTGGGAATCGGTTTATATGGGGGCTATATATAATTATGGACCGATGTGGACCAATATTTGTACGGTTGTTAGAGACCATATACCAACACCATGTACCAAATTTCAGCCGGAACGGATGAAATATGATTCTCTTATAGGCTCTGCAATCCAAATTTGGGGGTCCGTTTATATGGGGGCTATACGTAAAAGTGGACCGATATGGCCCATTTACAATACCGTCCGACCTACATCAATAACAACTACTTGTGCCAAGTTTCAAGTCGATAGCTTGTTTCGTTCGGAAGTTAGCGTGATTTCAACAGACGGACGGATGGACATGCTTAGATCGACTCAGAATTAAACCATGACCCAGAATATACGCATTTTATGGGGTCTTGGAGCAATATTTCGATGTGTTACAAACGGAATGACAAAGTTAATATACCCCCATCCTATGGTGGAGGGTATAAAAACATACAAAAACTAAGTTTTAAAAACTTAGTTAGAAGAACTTCCAGTGTATTTAAAATAGAGAACATTTTCGAAGGACCTTGTTGGAAGTGTTTTTAATGTTGTGCCTTTAGAACAGCTACCAATTTTGTTTGCTGGGTAGAAATATAGAACATTTTAAGAATCCATATTAAGTCCATATCACAAATATTTGAATTGATGCGTCAATCCCAGAAAAAATTGGAAGTTGTTCCACACCTACGATGCAGTCGTTTCGGACAAGTCTTAGAGAGTACGGAATTTGGCCGTTTTAAGTGACAATTTAAGTTTTGGACAGTTAAATTTCGCAAAAAAGAATAGAAAATCAATTGAAAATATAAAAATATATAGAAAATTATCCCCGCTGGGATTTGAACCTGTGCCGTTTGACTTCTTCACTTCCATGGAAGGTTTTTCAAAGTTTTTTTTTTTTATTTTTTGTTGATTTTTAATGGAATTTATACAAAAATATATGACGAAAAAAAAAAAACAAAATAAAAACAATGTATAACATAAAAAAATATTTTTTTTTTTTGAAAAATATTTAATAAAAAAATTGCCGCTGGTGAGATTTGAACCAGTGTTTTTCATTCCTAATAATAAAGAACATCTCAGGAAGTAGTTAGAGTGTCATGCCGTGGTGTCATATTAGGTTCATGTCACAAACATTTGAATAGATGTGTTGATGCATCGTGTTCAATGGCGTTTGTGGCTGAGTGTGCTAAGACGTTCTGTTATGGTGCCAAGAGACACAGGTTCAACCCCCGGTGCAAGCGAAGAAGTTTTTCAATTTGTAAGAATTAGATAATAAAAAAATAAAAGTGTAACAAAAAATACTGATCAAATAAAAAGTGAAATTGGAAAAAATTTGTTTTTTTGGATTTTAATTCATAAACATTCTCCGAAGTTATTTTATGGCTGGGCTGAGATAAATTAGATTAAGGAAAAAAGGTGAAAACAATTGTTCGACTTTTTTTATGTAATTATTTTAGGTGTTTCGTTGATTTTTTTTTGTCATAATTTAATGTTTTTAGTATTCTGGCCACAAGATTTTATTTTATATTCGAAAAACCTTAATTGAAAGTTTGATTGTTTCTTTAAAATATCCTGAGTCGTTGAGTACGAGTCAATACGAAGAGCTTTAAGTTAGAGTTTGATTTTTGGGACACCAAAAAATTTTTCTTTAGAATTTGGTTATATGGAATCGCATAATTTCATTGTTTAGGTCTTCTTTTTTCAAGAAAGTTTATTTGTCGTACAAAATGCGGGATTCAAGTAAAAGAAATTCAAACAATTTGGAGTTAAATTAAGCACTTGAATAGTTTTCCCTTTATTTGGTAAAACTTAAATTAAAATAAAGTCATTGGCACTTGGAAATAATAAAATTCTTATGATTTGTTTAAGGGATATTTCAAGGATAATCTGTAAAGTTTTTAGTGAGGACAATACCAAGCTATGAAATGGGTAAAAGGAAAACAGATTCCAAACTAACAAAGACATAAAATTCCCATAGCCATGTCCTTTTTGTTACCCCCCCCCCCCCTCACAAAAAAAGAGGGAATGAAAGATAAAATCCATTTAGGAGGAGTTTGCAATAAAATCGAATCCATGATTAAGAATTTTCTTCTATAATAAACGATTAGAGAATTTCCCCGCAATCCTTCCTGAGTACAACTCATTGCTTCAAGTACTTTTCGAAGTGGCAAAATAGGGGTGCCATAAAACAAACAAACCAGAAATCCCACTAAACTCATTTAAAGCCATAAAAACGGATGTTTGGGATAGGGGTGATTTATCTACTCTACTCCCTATTTGCCCGAAGTCGGAGATTTTGAATTCGCAAAATGATGAAGCAAAAAACGTGCAACTCAAAAACTTTTCCAAAGAATTTATGCGTTTTTGTCGTGTACGTTTTATTTTGATTCCTTAACAAAGCGAAACGAATACTAAGAAACTTTACAGGAATCCCATTTTGTTTTGTGACTTCTTACAAACGTTTTGCTAGCACCGCCCACCCACCAGTGAGCCTAGGCACCAAAACCGACATTATGCTTTTAATTTGTTTTGTTAAAAGTATCATTAAGATAAAGCGATTTTTATTCTTGTTGCCATTTTTCGGGGCTTTTGGTTTCGCTTTTTGTTTTTGAGTGTTTACGGTTAATGTTAGGACCAAGAGATTTAATGGGAGTTGCTACAATTTGTTTGTGGCAAGTAAATATTTGCCAGTAACAGCTCCAAAAAAATACCAAAAATAGACGAAGAAAAAAAAACAACAACAATCTCACAAAAAGAATAAGGTGATGGATCCCGATTTGTAGTTGTTGGATAAGGGGGAGGGGGTCCATGGAATTTGTATCGCTACTCTGGGTTGTTTCCTTTTGTTCGTTGGCTTAATTAGAACATTCATTAATCAAATCAAAAACATACTTTTGACCCGAAAAACGCAAATGATTCATAGACACGCATGACAGGAAAGGCTGGCTGACAGCTATAGGACCCCAGTAAGTTGGCCACCATCACTACCACAACAGGATAACAAATTGAATTTTAAGCACAAACAACCGAAATCGGAATACACTCTGTTTCTAAAACGCACACGCACACTATGGCCTTGTCAAAATACAAATACACACAAACACACATTCAAGAAGAACCCTTATAACTCACTAATCACTAATACATTTAAACATTTACCAAAAGAAAAGAAGAAGGCAAAACAAAAAAGAAGCAGAAAATCCTTCCAAATATAATGGAGCATTGCATATTATGCGGGTTTCTTTTGGAACAGGCAAACATATTCACTCATAGTTGTAGTAGTCTGTTATCCTGTGCTAGTCCTCAAAAATCCTTAATGTGCAAATACACTCACAATACACTAAATTTCCGTTTGAATTGTGCTCAAAGGACTCAAAGGGAAATTGATAACATTCAAAAGGAAACTAAACGAAATATTTGAGCATCGATACACATAACATACAATGGCTTAAGAGACTCGAGAAAAAAAAACAAACGATTCAAGTGTTTTAAGTTTGAAACGAAATATTTGCTTAAAAGCCAAGGCGATGGCTGCGATGCTTTAAACTTTTCTAAGGAGTTATTTCAAAGACATTGCTTTCCAGATTTAAAAAAAAAAAAATTGTAAATGCAAAATTGTTTTAGTTTAAGAATTTCAATTTAGAACATATCGATGCCCTCATTCCAGAGTACGCTAAGTCGACTTAGAATGTTTTGATGGAGTTCGTTGTTTTTTTATTCGGATTGATGTGAATTGCATCCTGCCCAATGTATTGGACACTTCTATCAAAAGTTATGGCTAAAGTTTTAAAAAATGTCCGCTCCAAAAAAGACAAAAAGCTTTGTTCGGTCTAAAGTGGTCTAAGTAATTTTTAGCCATGTTCTATTATCACTATTTTGAGTTCGTACATACTAAAAATATTTATCATAAATATGATTTTTAAACCAAAAAAAAGGAAATTTCTATCTTACACGGTTTTCGAGAAATTCAAAAAAAAAAAAAAACAAGTATATACGGCCGTAAGTTCGGCCAGGCCGAAGCTTATGTACCCTCCATCATGGATTGCGTAGAAACTTCATCTAAACACTGCCATCCACAATCGAATTACTTAAGTTGCGGTAACGCTTGCCGATGGCAAGGTATCTTAAAACCTCCTAACACCATCTTCTAAATTGTATGTAAGTCCATACGTGGTATATATTAAATCAAAAAAGATCGATCCAATACGTATATAATTCAGTTTGACAAAGTAGACATAAAATTTTTACAAAATTTTCTACAGAAATAAAATTTTAACAAAATTTCCTATAGAAATAAAATTTTCACAAAATTTTCTGTAGAAATAAAAATTTTGACAAAATTTTCTATAGAAAGAAAATTTTGACAAAAATTTCTATAGAAATAAAAATTTTGACAAAATTTTCTATAGAAAGAAAATTTTGACAAAAATTTCTACAGAAATAAAATTTTAACAAAATTTTCTATGGAAATAAACTTTTGACAAAATTTTCTATAGAAATAAAATCTTGGTAGATTATTTTTGGCTCGAGTGGCAACCATGATTATGAACCGAATAAAATTTGAACAAAATTTTCTATAGAAATAAAATTTTGACAAAATTTTCTATAGTAATAAAATTTTGACAAAATTTTCTATAGAAATAAAATTTTGACAAAATTTTCTATAGAAATAAAATTTTGGTAGATTATTTTT
Organism: Haematobia irritans; assembly: GCF_050003625.1. Lineage (NCBI taxonomy): Eukaryota > Metazoa > Arthropoda > Insecta > Diptera > Muscidae > Haematobia > Haematobia irritans. The sequence goes on from NC_134400.1 coordinate 217,269,182, forward strand.
GGTTCTAGTGGCAACCATGATTATGAACCGATATGGACCAATTTTTGTGTGATTGGACCAATTTTGGTATGGTTGTTAGCGACCATATACTAACACCACGTTCCTAATTTGAACCGGATCGGATGAATTTTGCTCCTCCAAGAGGCTCCGGAGGTCAAATCTGGAGAACGTTTTATACGGGGTCTACATAAAATTATTGACCGATGTGGACCAATTTTTGCATGATTGTTAGAGACCATATACCAACATCATGTACCAAATTTCAGCCGGATCGGATGAAATTTTCTTCTCTTGAGGCTCCGCAAGCCAAATCTGGGGATCGGTTTATATGGGGGCTATATATAATTATGAACCGATGTGAACCAATTTTTGCATGGTTGTTAGAGACCATATACCAACACCATGTACAAAATTTCAGCCGGATCGGATGAAATTTGCTTCTCTTTTAGGCTCCGCAAGCCAAATCTGGGGATCGGTTTATATGGGGGCTATATATAATTATGGACCGATGTGGACCAATTTTTGCATGGTTGTTAGAGACCATATACCAAATTTCAGCCGGATCGGATGAAATATGCTTCTGTTAGAGGCTCCACAAGCCAAATCTGAGGGTCCCTTTATATGGGGGCTATACGTAAAAGTGGACCGATTGATTTCAACAGAAGGACGGACGGACGGACGGACATGCTTAGATCGACTCAGAATTTCACCACGTCCCAGAATATATATACTTTATGGGGTCTTAGAGCAATATTTCGATGTGTTACAAACGGAATGACAAAGTTAATATTAGAGGTCTGCACAATTCCATTTGTAAATGAAGAGAACACGTGTACTTGCTACATGAGTACATCTATTTGAGAAAGTCGCAAAACAATTGGTACACATTTTGATGAACACCAAAAGCCACGAGTAACTTCTTGTTGCTACTCTGATGCCTTCACTACCAACAAACACATATTCCTCTTTCTCTCTTATTGAAGTGTACTCAGAGTGATCACGTCGAGTATGTTGCGAGAACAAAACTTCATAGAGTACTCCATGTACCACGTGCAGTTTCAGAAATACAAAAAACAGTTACTCTCCATAATGTATGTTTTCGGCTTGTTATAATTATTATTAATAATAATGGAAAGTTTTGCTTCGCACATAACTGAAAAATGCTTGTGGTACAACGTGAAGTGAAGAGAATCCGTGTTGTACTTTTTCTCAAGTACTTTCATTTTTATTGTTCCTTTTTTTCGGAACACATATTGTTTCGGATAAGTACTTGGTGGTATTTGACAAGCAAGTGTTCTCTTCACTTCACTACTTGCGCTCTGAGAGAAAGACAGTGTATGTACTATATTCGCCAACGAATTGCATACATGTAGTGAAAAGTTATTCGATGCAGACCTCTAGTTAATATACCCCCATCCTATGATGGAGGGTATAAAAAAAAACTTTTTGCTTGTTTCCTGTAAAATTCACTTTTTAGACTTTGCGTACTTTGGAATGGAGACACCGATATATTGACAAATAAACTTTGAAATGAATGATAGGTTATGTGACAGCTCGATGTATCAGGCTCACTTAGACTATTCAGTCCATTGTGATACCACATTGGTGGACTTCTCTCTTATCTCTGAGTGCTGCCCGATTCCATGTTAAGCTCAGTGACAAGGGACCTCCTTTTTATAGCCGAGTCCGAACGGCGTTCCACATTGCAGTGAAACCACTTAGAGAAGCTTTGAAACACACTTCCACAGTGTGGCGCAAGGTATAAAAACTGCGAAGCAAAGATTATAAACTTTATTTTAATTAAACTTTCATTATTTTAAAGAAATTTGCCCTTAATATTTTGTAAATTGCGCATCCTAAAATGTAGGTTGCGTACTCTTAAATCAAGTAAATATTTTGTTTCAGTGTGTTCAGGGTAATCTACTTCTAAAAACCTTATTAGTGTTAGGTCGAATTCGGAATTAAACCTACCATCATTTATAAATTAAATTGATTCAAACAAGGATTTAAATTGCAAAAAATATCCAAATAAATTTAATGGATACTCTTCAATTTATTTCCATTAGATTTTGCTTTGCAGATTTGTTTTTTACATTATCTCAATTTTCGTGAGCGTAAAATTCTATTTCATATGCCATATATGCCATTCGAATACATATTTCTTTATTGCTATTATGGCTTAAAAATCATTGTAATTTATGTTTATTTTCTACAAAAAGAAAAATGTAACTAAACTTAGTGTGAAAAATTCCTTCTCATCACAACCATAAAATTTTACCTTTAGCCATTTTTTTCGACATTATGAAACCCAAAGGAATTCGAAATCATTTTGTTTTCCTACCTTGGGTTTCTTAAAGATTTAGTCAAAGGTTCGAAGGGCTAATAAATTTTTGGTTATGTCAAAAAGATCCCCAAAGGAAATGGAAATATTAATAAGAATTTTTTTAGAATTTAAAAATATTTGTAGTTGGTTGAAATAAAAATTCATAAAATCTCTACATTTTATAAAAATTTTAAATGGATTCAAAGATTTTTAACTGTTTTTAAACATTTTGGAAAAGGATCTATTAAAATTTAGGAATTTTTGTATTTTTTATTTGATATTATTTTAAAATATCGAATGCTTCCGTTTATGTTTTTACACTCAAATAAAAAAAAAAAAAAAAAAAAAAAAACAAGTAGGGAAAGTCTAAAGTCGGGCGGGGCCGACTATATTATACCCTGCACCACTTTGTAGATCTAAATTTTCGATACCATATCACATCCGTCAAGTGTGTTGGGGGCTATATATAAAGGTTTGTCCCAAATACATACATTTAAATATCACTCGATCTGGACAGAATTTTATAGACTTCTACAAAATCTATAGACTCAAAATTTAAGTCGGCTAATGCACTAGGGTGGAACACAATGTTAGTAAAACAGTGTGGCGCAGGGTATAAATATGGGAAAAATTTTAAAATGTAAATCAATTTTAAGGACACTTCGCAAAAGTTTATTTATGATTTATCGTTCGATATATATGTATTAGAAATTTAGGAAAATTAGAGTCATTTTTATAACTTTTCGGCTAAGCAGTGGCGATTTTACAAGGAAAATGTTGGTTTTTTGACCATTTTTGAAAATCATATATATGGGAGCTATATCTAAATCTGAACCGATTTCAACCAAATTTGGCACACATAGCTGCAATGCTAATTCTACTCCCTGTGCAAAATTTCAACTAAATCGGAGTTAAAAATTTGCCTCTGTGGTCATATGAGTGTAAATCGGGCGAAAGCTATGTATGGGAGATATATCTAAATCTGAACCGATTTCAACCAAATTTGGCACGTATAGCTACAATGCTAATTCTGCTCCCTGTGCAAAATTTCAATTAAATCGGAGTAAAAGATTGGCCACTGTGGTCATATGAGTGTAAATCGGCCGAAAGCTATATATGGGAGCTATATCTAAATCTGAACCGATTTCGATAAAATTTAGCACACATATTAGTCCATATCGTATTAGTCCATATCGGGAGAAGGATATATATGGGAGCTACATCTGAATCTGAACCGCTTTCAATAAAATTTGACACACTTGACTACAGTACTAATTGTTTTTCTTATGCAAAAGTTAAGCAAATCAGGGTAAAACTCTGGCTACTGGGACCATATAAGTCCATATCGGGCGAAAAATATATATGGGAGCTATATCTAAATCTGAACCGATTTCAACCAAATTTGGCACGTATAGCTACAATGCTAATTCTGCTCCCTGTGCAAAATTTCAATTAAATCGGAGTAAAAGATTGGCCACTGTGGTCATATCAGTGTAAATCGGGCGAACGATATATTAAATCGGAGTAAAAGATTGGCCACTGTGGTCATATCAGTGTAAATCGGGCGAACGATATATATGGGAGCTATATCTAAATCTGAACCGATTTCGATAAAATTTGGCACACTTGACTACGCTACTAATTGTACTCTTAGTGCAAAATTTCAACTAAATTGGGTTAAAACTCTGGCTTCTGGGACCGTATTAGTCCATATGGGGCGAAAGATATATATGGGAGCTATATCTAAATCTGAACCGATTTCAATAAAATTTGGCACACTTGATATAGTACTAATTGTTCTTGTTGTGCAAAATTTTAAGCAAATTAGGGTAAAACTCTGGCTTCTGGGGCCATATAAGTCCATATCGGGCGAAATATATATATGAGAGCTATATCTAAATCTGAACCGATTTTTTCCAAAATTAATAGGGTTCTATTCTGAGCCAAAACAGGAACTTGTGCCAAATTTGAGGGCGATTGGACTTAAACTGTGACCTAGACTTTGATCACAAAAATGTGTTCACAGACAGACGGACATTGCTAGATCAACTCAGGGACCCACCCTGAGCATTATTGCCAAAGACACCATGTGCCTATCTCGTCTCCTTCTGGGTGTTGCATAGCACTAACTCATAATACCCTGTTCCACAGTGTGGCGCAGGGTATTATAAAACTCAATTAAAAAATCCACATTACAACAGATACTTCAAAGTAAATTATATTTGCTAAAATTAATAAAAACAAAGATTTAATATTACCTTAAAGATTATATCTTTAAATCAAAATTGTGTTTCTTTACATTAAGCAAAATTTGCCTTATTTTCAAGGCGTACGACTTTATCGAAGGGACGCAAATTTCAAAGATTCGCGTCCTAAAATTTAAAGAAGTAATTTTTTAAAGCAACAAATAATGAATTTTCTTTTAATTTAAATTTTTTTACTTTAAAGAAATTACGTATACTAAAACTAAGGTTGAGTAATCTTTCATATTTGGTCAATATTTTTTTTTTTTTTTTTTTCAGTGCGACAGCAAAATATGAAGTTATTTGTCTCACACAATAGAATAGCTAAAATTATTTTTGATATACGAATGGAATTTTTGGTGTGGTATAGGACTTTAATAAAGACGCTCATTTTGTTACCTCTAACCTCATTGTTTCCCGTTGTTGGAATACCAAAAATATTTCTTCATATTCGTTTTGTAAATATTTGTAACCATCAATTTATCTCTCTCTCTCTCCCTTTTTTCTTTGGCTAATGAATTATTTGCTATTTAGAAATTCCAAAAGCGAAATTAATCATAACCCTTTTTTCCAAACTTTATTTCAAAACCAATTTTGTGTCTATTATTTTTGGGGCAACAGAACATGATTGATGGTGAAGGACATAAGAAATATCTTTGGAAAATCTTACAATCAATTAAAATCATAATCCTGACAATAAAATGCCAACAACCACAGCATGATTTTCCACATTCACAATTTGACATTACAATTCATTGTAATGTCATCGTAGACCAATGCTAAACTTTTAATGTCAGTCAGCATCCGGTTTCCTCAACCCCCCCACCTCCCTATGGCACAGCCATATTTCACAATGGTTGTATAACAATGACGATGATGAAATACCCACCCCCTTGGAATGTGGGCTAATGTTTGTATGTCTGGTATTCTTATCCAGGGTCGTTTTCCAAATTTCTATTAAAATCATATTTTCATTTTTGTGGTTAAACAAATCTATGAATATTAATTTCATTCCAAAAAGGATTTTGCCAAATACACAAAACACTAACACATAAGTATTTGTAATTACAGCAGGGCTCATAGGTTTGTATGTGCGTGTGTGTGTGTTTGTCTTTTGAGGTCTTATATAAACGATATGATGTTGATTTTGGAAGGAATTAGTTGGTTAAACATCTTTTGAATTTTAATAACAAATTTCTATTTTATTGAATTGTCAAAAGTATTCTTATATGGCTTTTGTTACTTAAAAGTACCCCCATCTCCCCCTCCCACCAAACAGGGATATCAAATTGAAAACCTTTAACCATTTTTCTTGGAATGATTTGAATGGCGTGTGTGGAGGGGGAGGGAAGGGGAGCATAACCGTATGGAGACAGATGGAAGGAAGGCAGGCAACCGTAAAAAGGACATTTTTCATAGTTAGACAATACCCAAGCACGCACTATATATCTCTCAAGCACATCCGACAACAATACACAAAGACAAACCCTAGAAACTCCCTTCTCTGCGACTCCCTCTCTCACTCTCTCTCTTCCGCACACACACACATTTTAATACAAAAAGGCCATTTGTCTACATTAAACAGACGACACATTTTATATAATTGCAATGAAGAATTAATAAAATGTGTGTTTGAGTATTTGAGTTACACATTCACATACACAAAGGATACTTTCACTTACACATATACACTATGTCTTACATACTTTATGATTTGTGCAGCATCTTTGTCATTTAACTTTTGGGTGTACAAAGTGGTTTTGTGCTCAAGTACTGGTGCTAACTTTGACAAATGTCATGTTTGTTAACTTCAAGGAACCATTAAAAGTCGTTGAACATACGACCCTGTTACTGTCTCCTAGAACATGGAGGTTTTTTTACATGGAAAGGTCATAGAACATACAGATGAAATTGTTGGAAATATTATGACATGTGACTAATTGTAGGGGGTAGCCGAATGAAGTTTAAAATTTTCTTTCTTTAATTTTTTTTTTTAGTTTTTATACTCAACACCACAATTGACACTGACTTCAAATATAATTTTCCGTCCATATGGTCTATATTATTATTCCTGATTTGGGTGAAAATTGGAGATGTTCCCCAGGTCGTCTCTCTGCCTGGCTGCTGGTAGCACTCAAAAAAGTTAATTTGGATCGAACGATTTTGATCTTCCCCTAAAGAGTTTGGTTTTGATTTCGAGCCAAAGATGCGGTTTCTTTGAAATAAGGACATTTTTTTGTGATCTATGTGGCTTTAAATCGAGAATCAACAAAATTAAATTTAGGCTAGGGATTTCATTTTTCGAATTTTCATTCCCTTTTCCTGGTATATTAATAAAGCTATTCACGGACAAAACTAATGCCAGTTTAAATACCCAATAGATAATAAATACTTCCAAGTATTTATTAGAAAATTATAACAAATATATACGGCCGTAAGTTCGGCCAGGCCGAAGCTTATGTACCCTCCACCATGGATTGCGTAGAAACTTCTACTGAAGACTGTCATCCACAGTCGAATTACTTGGGTTGCGGTAACAGTCGAATTACTTGGGTTGCGGTAACACTTGCCGATGGCAAGGTATCTTAAAACTTCCTAACACCGTAATATATACCACATAGTCCATACGTGGTATATATTAAATTAAAAAAGGCCGATTAAATACGAATATAATTAAGTTTAAAGTTTCTATAGAAATAAAATGTTTACAACATTTTCTATGGAAGTAAAATTTGGAAAAAATTTTCTATAGAAATAAAATTTGGAAAAATTTTTCTATAAAAAAAAAAAAAATTGACAAAATTTTCTATAGAAACACAATTTGGAAAAAATTTTCTATAGAAATAAAATTTTGGCAAAATTTTCTATAGAAATACAATTTTGACAAAATTTTCTATGGAAGTAAAATTTGGAAAAAAATTTTCTATAGAAACACAATTTGGAAAAAAATTTCTATAGAAATAAAATTTTAACAAAATTTTCTACAGAAATAAAATTTTGACAAAATATTCTATAGAAATAAAATTTTGACAAAATTTTCTATGGAAGTAAAATTTGGAAAAAAATTTTCTATAGAAACACAATTTGGGAAAAAATTTCTATAGAAATAAAATTTTGACAAAATTTTCTATAGAAATAAAATTTTGACAAAATTTTCTATAGAAATAAAATTTTGACAAAATTTTCTATAGAAATAAAATCTTGATAAAATTTTCTATAGAAATACAATTTTGGCAAAATTTTCTACAGAAATAAAATTTTGACAACATTTTCTATAGAAATAAAATTTTGACAAAATTTTCTATGGAAGTAAAATTTGGAAAAAAAATTTTCTATAGAAACACAATTTGGGAAAAATTTTCTATAGAAATAAAATTTTGACAAAATTTTCTATAGAAATAAAATTTTGACAAAATTTTCTATAGAAATAACATTTTGACAATGTTTTCTATAAAAATAAAATTTTGGTAGATTATTTTTGGCTTGAGTAGCAACCATGATTATGAACCGATATGGACCAATTTTTGTGTGATTGGGGATCGGCTATATATAACTTTAGACCGATATGGACCAATTATGGCATGGTTATAAGCGGCCTTATACTAACACCACGTTGCAAATTTCAACCGGATCGGATCGGATCTTCCAAGAGGCTCCGAAGGTCAAATCTGGGGAACGGTTTATATGGGGGCTATATATAAGTAAGGACCGATATGGACCAATTCTTGCGTGTTTGCTAAAGACTACATTCTAACACCATGTACCAAATTTCAGCCGGATCGGATGAAATTTGCTTCTCTTAGAGGATCCGCAAGTCAAATCGGGGGATCGGTTTATATGGGGGCTATATGTAATTATGGACCGATATGGACCAATTTTTACATGGTTGTTAGAGACTATATACTAACACCATGTACCTAATTTCAACCGGATCGGATGAAATTTGGTTCTCTTAGAGGCTCCGCAAACAAAATTGGGGGATCGGTTTATATAGGGGCTATATGTAATTATGGACCGATATGGACTAATTTTTGCATGGTTGTTAGAGACCATATACTAACACCATGTACCAAATTTCAGCCGGATCGGATGAAATTTGCTTCTCTTACAGTGTCTGCAAGCCAAATTTGGGGGTCCGTTTATATGGGGGCTATACGTAAAAGTGGACCGATATGGCCAATTTGCAATACCATCCGACCTACATCAACAACAACTACTTGTGCCAAGTTTCAAGTCGATAGCAGTTTCGTTCGGAAGTTAGCGTGATTTCAACAGACGGACGGACATGCTCAGATCGACTCAGAATTTCACCACGACCCAGAATATATATACTTTATGGGGTCTTAGTGCAATATTTCGATGTATTACAAACGGAATGACAAAGTTAATATACGCCCATCCTATGGTGGAGGGTATAAAAATGAACTATTTCCTATCCAGAAAAAATGAACTATTTCCGATCCTAAAAAAGAACTATTTTCTATCCTGAGTACTTTGGCGTTCATATTCGATTAATCTGAAATATAAACATTTAGTGTTATATTGGACCACGAAGAGTTGTGCCACATATGATTCATATTCGTCGACTTTTTGATATAGCCCCCGTATGGAACAACCTCCCAATTTTTTTGTTTGTTTTTTTTATTAATATTATTTGTTATTCTATTAAAAACTTTACAATAATGTTAAGGCCTCAGCGCCTTAAGGCATTTTTGAGGCAAGTTGGCAAATGTGTGACAAAGATAAATGTTTTTAGTATATTATAATTTTAAAAATATAAGTACGAAATTAAAAAATCAAAAAGAAAGAGAAAAAAATAATAAAAAGAAATTACAAAAATAAATCCATACCATAAACCATAAATTTTGAATGTAATTTAAGCTAGAAGTATCTCAACATTTTCAAGCAAATATTTCTTAAGTTTGGTCGTAAACAGCGATATATTAGATGCATGCTTCACATCATGGGGTAAGGCATTAAATAGGGAAGTACCAATGAACTCAATTTTCTGTTTGGTAATTTCCAATCTACACCTCACTACCCTTAAAGATGTTCTATTTCTAGTGTTAAAAGCAGATTGATTCCTGGAAAACTTTAACGTAGAATAGCCGATATTTTTCTCAGTCTTATAAATATAAAGCAACAACTGATATCTATACAAACCATGTACAGGCAAAATATTTTTAGAAATTTCCGCGTATAGTGGTATCGTCGAAAACCTCATGGACAAGTTAAAGTTGTCTTGCTAATAGCATATATGCATGAAATGACATCAAATTCGGAATCGATTTCTATTTTCGGCACACAATTGTGGCTTACTTAAAGTACTTACTCTGAAAAAAAAAATTTAAGTGGATACTGTTGGCTCATCGAAGCTCTAACTTTCGTCTCGCTTAGACCGTTGTGATATCACATCTGTTGTTCAACTCCTATCTAGGTAGCCTACGTGGACTAGCTCTTCTGTCCGAAGGGACAGTCATCTAATTTAGTGGTTTGCAGTGGTGGTTTACAAACGAAACGCTAAATAAAATCTCTTGGATTACGTTAAAATAGTTTTTGGCTGATCTCCCATCATCTTATGGTTGCATTTGTTGTCGGTAGCGAGTAAACGAAGTTGCCGATAGCATTCCCATGCCCAAAATTTTGTGCAGACCTGACATACCTACGGTCAAATTTTTGCCCCTAGGCTGAAACTTTGTAGGCTACATTCTATTTGTAAATCATAAAATTCCAAATAAAAAATTTAATAATTAAAAAAAAAAAACGAATTATATTAATACCGTTTTTTAGCTTTCCACATGAAGAAGAAAAAATGTCCCTATTTTTATTTTTGGAAATTTGCTAAAGGATCTTAAAACATAAAATACAAGAGGTTAAAGTAACGTAATAATTTTATACTAATTTGAATTTTTTAAATTTCGATTTCAATATATTACTAAAAATTTTAAGAATCCTTGGTGCCGTATGATTGTTCATATGCATCTTTAACAGGATATAATTTCATGTAGCTACCTACAATATAACATGATCCATATCCTGATATAGCTTCCATGTAAAACTAAGGAAAGGATAGCACGTACATCCACAAAAAAAAAGAATATGTTTGATATATTCCACCTAAAATTTTTTATATTAATTTTATAGATGGTAATGCCCATAACTAAGATAGTCCTCAAATATCCATAATTTTCTCTAGGGCTGACATTTACATAGAATGTTTGTTCATTTGAAAGTTGACGAGTATTTAAGATTCGACGAGGCCGATATTGAGCTCATATATATATATATGTATTTGTATGCCTATCCTTCCTTTACTTTCCATTACACAGAGTAACTTTTAGTTGGTCTTAAAACCACAACTCATCTTAATGACATTCACTCAAGTTACCGTCATTCTCTTGGTTGAAGTCTTTGTCATTTGCATCCTTTTCATTTTGGCATCATTGCTTTTTCCCCAAGTTATCCTTTGAGGCGTTTACTTTTTTTTTCTTCCCATTTTGAGGTTTCAAGAGGAAAAAGGTAAAACCGCTTAAAGACAAAGCATCGCGTAGACTGACAAACGGCGAAAAATAAAAACAATACGACAAAGTTAGCGAATATAATGACAATAACAGTAGTACATCATCAGAAATTCGAGTCCTTTGCTACTACTAATTGTGAAAATAACACACATTTACATTCATTTAGTTGGTATGTTAGGTATGCCATTGAAGATATAATGATGAGATTTGGTCAAATCGGTTTTATGTTACATCTCCAGGAACAATAAGCTCAATGCCAAGGGACCTCTTTTTTAGATCTGAGTCCAAACATCGTTACACGCCACGATGCAATCAGCCAGAAAAGCTCTGAAACACTTAGAAATGTCAGCAGCATTTTTAAGAGGCGATAATACTCTGCAAACATTTTTGATGATTAAAAAAGTGAAATTTATGTGAACAATATTTTTATTGTCTTTTTTAAATTTCTATATTTTAAAAGAATTTATTAGTCCTCGATGTCGTATACTTTCTACTGGTTAAACTTATAACAGTCATACGCTCCACTGCCCTTCACCATGGTGCGTATGACTATTATTAATATAATGAAAAACCATTATGCTATCTCGGAAATTATTGTGTGTTCGTTATTATATGTACAATTTATTGTTTTTTGTAATATATCCTAAAATGTGTGTTTCTTATGAGACTTTGGGGGACTTGAATAACAATCTTATTGTACAAAATTGCAAATTTCTCCAGGTATTACATTCTATTTAGTGCAAAAGAAATTCGTAATAGAAATTTTTGTAATTATTGCACTCAATTTTTAAGAGTTCGAATTTTATCTATCTGTATATTTTTCATATGAAGAAGATGAAATGCCATTATTTAGCTTTGGGAATTTCGCTTAAGTTTTTAAGATCGAATTTATGAGAAAACAAAGATTTCCAGCATAAAAATCCACGGCTGAAAAATTTTTTGGTGTTTGGGATTCAACCCAGGACTTAATGTATGCAAGGGTAATCATTGCGTTACGGTGCCTACATTCCTACATTTTTCAAAATTCCCCTGTAGACATCTTGGTTTTCTTTCCCTAGTCCTTGTTACATGATCCTACTCGACATTATTTAGAGCTTTAAAAAATAAAATACCAAAGCTACTAGCGCTTCTGTAACAGCCTCTACTCCATCAACATCGAGTTATCACAACCGCTACTAGACAGCAATGAAATTTATGTCTGAATGAATGAAAATGTTTCTCAGTATTTGTTTGTTTTTTTTTTTTTTTTTTCATTTGGTTTGTTTTTGAGTGATGAGGTTCAGATGATGGCCTCTTTTGGGTAGATGTCGTTAATTAACATGGCTGTGAAGACTTCATTACCGCCGTTTCTTGTTTTATGGTCTTTTGTTGCGATTTCTTTTTTGTTGGTCTAGTTTTCATCTCCTCTCTCTTTTTCTGTATAGGGGAGACAGCAATTAATTGCAGGCAGATAGATAAGTAGCCCAAAGGCAAAAATAGTGAGAAATGGAAAATGTTTTCTTTTTTTCTTTTCTCTGTGGTCATTGTTCCAGGTTTCTACTTGGATGTCTGTTTTTGAATGTCATTAATAGACGGTGAAATGTAACAAAAGGCAATAATTTGTTTAGATGATTGAAAATGTAAGAAGAAATATTAATGGGTATTGTTTGGTCTAAAAATCTAAGAAGGATATAGTAAAGAAATTTGTAAAGGCTATGCTACACCCAAAAAAAAATTGTTTCCTCTTTAACGAAATTTTTAAACCCACTAAGTTTTCTTTTCTTGCTGAAATTTTAAATTCCCTTCACCATTAAATATAAATCTACAAATTTGCATATGTGATTTAAAATCCTTGCTCACTGATCCTTTGACATTAATAAATTCATGTATTCTCTATCGTTCTCTTCTCACACAAAAACACAAACCGCACACTTGCACACAAACATCTCCAATTTGGTTTAATACAATGAGCTTAAAATTTTGTATAATTAATACATGTGGTTTCAATGCTTTGGTATTAATATTGTGGTAAAATTGCAACAATTCTCTTGGGCTTATGTGTGTGTGTGTGTGTGTGGAGAAAATGTTTGATTGATTTATCCACCTTAAATCCATTAAGTCTATATTATTTACATAACTCCACAAATGGAATGTGTGGACAAAAGCAAATGTTAAATGTGTTATCTATGGGTGATTATTTTGTAATATTTTAATAAATATTAATTGTGTTCAGTTTATGTTGTTGTCGTTGTCATTGTAGATATATGACAGCAACGCGTTTTTGTGGCCCAGCTTAAAATACCTAGCTATTGTAGCCATTTATTGTAGTCTTTTGTATAAATGGTCATTATGGTATAATTAATTTCATTAATATTTTAGATATATGCAGAAGATTACATAGAGACAATGTCGTATTGAGGATTTAAATCATAATCACCACCACGGCTCTAGTCAAGCTGCTTTGGGGGACAAGAATAATAATCTCATTTTATATAATTGCAAATTTCTTCAGGTGTTACATTCTATTTGGTGCGTATGAAATTTGTAAAAGAGATTTTTGTAATTATTACACTTAATTTATATACTTATAAAATATAAGAAGAAAAGATACAGAAATATATCAGATTATTTTTGGTATAAAGATAAGATAACATACCGTATTTATTTACCTTTGGCAAATTTGTTTAACATCGTTAGATGGAATTTAAGATAAAGATTATTGAAAACATTAATTAAAGTTAAGCTTATTTGTTTTGTATTTCTTTAATTTCTATTGTTTCTGGTCAAACTTGTAACAGTCATACGCTCCACTGTCCTACCTATGGTGCGTATGACTATTATTAATTAAATGAATAACCATTATGATATACTGTGAACCCGGTTGCCACAGCTGGTAGTATTCTACCAAAAATAGTAGAGTTTTTACCGTTTGGTAGAAATCCTGATGTTCTGGTAGATTTTCCAAAATTGACTAACCCTATTTAGAGGTGTGCACGTGAAACGAAATTGTCGTGACTCACGAAAATTTTCGTGATTCGTGCGTGAGTCACGCTCATGACAACAGCGTGAGTGTGCGTGAGCGTGATTAACAATACAAAATGTCGTGCGTGAGCGTGAGTCACGAAAATAATATCTTCGTGAGTGTGCGTGAGTAACGAATTACACTCACGACAATATTCGTGCTCACCAACATAAAACGCTTAAGAGTTAAATTCAATTACAATTCTAGTGACACCTGAGATGTTAAGAGTTTAATAACACTCTCGATTTTAATAATGCACATGTTTTCAGACACTTCGGTAAGGTAAATTAATTATAAAATTATTCGTGAGTCACGATATTTTTCGTGATTCAGGGTATTTTTCGTGAGTCACGGTATTTTTTGTGAGTCACAACGTTTTCGTGCGTGAGTGTGCGTGAATACAAATTTTCTTTTCGTGAGTGTGCGTGAGCGTGAGTCCTACCAAAAAATATCGTGCGTGAGTGTGCGTGAGTATGATTTTTCTGTCGTGAGTGTGCGTGAGCGTGAGTAAACTATAACTCACGTGCACACCTCTAACCCTATTAAGAAGTACAAATTTTCTCAAAAAATAACAAAAAAAAAAAATCTAAAGAAATTAAATGTTGACAAAATTTTCTATACAAATTAAATTTTGACAAAATAGAAATTAAATTTGACAAAATTTTTTATAAAAATAAAATTCTGGGAAAATTTTCTATAGAAATAAAATTTTGATAAAATTTTCTATAGAATTAAAATTTTGAAAAAATTTTTTATAAAAGTAAAAATTTTTATAGAAATAAAATTTTGATAAAATTTTCTATAGAAATAAAATTTTGATATAAATTTCTATAGAAATAAAATTTTGGCAAAATTTTCTACGAAAATAAAATTTTGGCAAAATTTTGTACAAAAACAAAATTTTGAAAAATTTTCTATAGAATTAAAATGTTGATAAAATTTGATATAATTTTCTATAGAAATAAAATTTTGAAAAATTTTCTATAGAAATAAAATTTTGATATAAATTTCTATAGAAATAAAATTTTGATATAAATTTCTATAGAAATAAAATTTTGATAAAATTTTCTATAAAAATAAAATTTTGACAAAATTTTCTACAGAAATAAAATGTTGACAAATTTTCTATAGAAATAAAATGTTGACAAAATTTTCTATAGAAATAAAATTTTGACAAAATTTCATACAGAAATAAAACGTTGACAAAATTTTATATAGAAATACAATTTTACCAACATTTTCAATAGAATTAACATTTTTACAAATTTTATATTGAAAAAAATGTTGAAAAAAATTTCTATAGAAATAAAATGTTGACAAAATTTTCTATAGAAATAAAATTTTGACAAAATTTTATATAATAATAAAATTTTTACAACATTTCTACAGAAATAAAATTTTCACAAAATTTTCTCTAAAAATAAAATTTTGGCAACATTTTTTTATAGAAATTAAATTTTGACAAAATTTTCTATAGAATTAAAATGTTGACAAAATTTTCTATAGAAATAAAACGTTGACAAAATTTTATATAGAAATACAATTTTGACAATATTTTCAATAGAAATAAAATTTTTACAAAATTTTATATAGAAATAAAATGTTGACAAAATTTTCTATAGAAATAAAATTTTGACAAAATTTTACATAAATATAAAATTGTGACAAAATTTTCATAGAAATAAAATGTTGATAAAATTTTCTACAAAAATAAAATTTTGACAAAATTTTCTATAGAAATAAAATTTTTACAAAATTTTCTATAATAATAAAATTTTGACAACATTTTCTATAGAATTAAAATTTTCACAAAATTTTGTATAAAAATAAAATTTTGGCAACATTTGCTATAGAAATTAAATTTTGACAAAATTTTCTATAGAAATAAAATATTGACAAAATTTTCTATAAAGATAAACTTGTCACAAAATTTTCTATAGAAATAAAATTTTGATATAATTTCCTATAGAAATAAAATTTTTACAAATTCTCGATAGAAATAAAATTTTGATATAATTTTCTTTAGAAATAAAATTTTGACAAATTTTCTATAGAAATAAAATTTTGACAGCATTTTCTACAGAAATAAAATTCCGATAACATTTTTTTTAGAAATAAAATTTTGATAAAAATTTTTTATAGAAATAAAATTTTGATATAATTCTGTATAGAAATAAAATTTTGACAAATTTTCTATAGAAATAAAATTTTGACAACATTTTCTACAGAAATAAAATGTTGATAAAATTTTCTATAGAAATAAAATGTTGATAAAAATTTCCATAGAAATAAAATTTCGACAAAATTTTCTATAGTAATAAAATTTTGACAAAATTTTCTATAGAAATAAAATTTTGACAAAATTTTATATAGAAATAAAATTTTGATATAATTTTCTATAGAAATAAAATTTTGACAAATTTTCTATAGAAATAAAATTTTGACAACATTTTCTACAGAAATAAAATGTTGATAAAATTTTCCATATAAATAAAATTTCGACAAAATTTTCTATAGTAATAAAATTTTTACAAAATTTTCTATAAAAATAAAATTTTGGCAAAATTTTCTATAAAAATAAAATTTTGACAAAATTTTCTATAGAAATAAAATTTTGATATAATTTCCTATAGAAATAACATTTTGACAAAGTTTTTTTTTTTTTTAAATTAAATTGACAACATTTTCTACAGAAATAAAATGTTGATAAAATTATCTATAGAAATAAAATGTTGATAAAATTTTCCATAAAAATAAAATTTTGACAAAATTTTCTATAGAAATAAAATTTTCTATAGAAATAAAATTTTGACAAAGTTTTATATAGAAATAAAATTTTGACAAAATTTTCTATAAACATAAAATTTTGACAAAATTTTCTATAAACATAAAATTTTGACAAAATTTTCTATAAAAATAAAATTTTGACAAAATTTTCTATAGAAATAAAATTTTGATATAATTTCCTATAGAAATAAAATTTTTACAAATTTTCTATAGAAATAAAATTTTGACAAACCTTTTTTAAGAAATTAAATTTTGACAATATTTTCTATAGGAATAAAATTTTGACAACATTTGCTATAGAAATGAAATTTTGACAAAATATTATATAAAATAAAATTTTTACAACATTTTCTATAGAAATAAAATTTTGACAAAATTTTCTATAGAATTTAAATTTTGACAAAATTTTCTATAGAAATAAATTTTTGACAATTTTGTTTTTGTTTGAAATTTTGCCATAGTATCAAAGTCTCAGGGAATATTTATACACTCAAATAAATTGAGTGATCAAAAATTAATGAAAAAACTTCTAATGATGAGGAATGTGGCAATTCCGAAACGTGTGTCCATCCAACCATCTTGCACTCTATAGGGCTTTGCCCAAATAAATTTGACAAACATGTTCCTCTGTTGGTTTAAGCTACACTTGTAGTTTAGTCAATGTATGGTTTTAAGCTGCAATAAAAACAACAACAATGCTTAAAGAACAAAACCAACAATAACAAAACAAAAAGAAAGAAAAAACTTCTAAAATAAAATAATAAATCACTTTGAAGAAACATTTATTCCACAACAACCACCAACAATTTGATCCAACTCTGCAAAAAAAGATTTTTGATTTGGTAAAGTACCAAATAAAAAAAAAAAACTTCTTCAAATTTTGATAGTTTGTTTTTGGCTCGAGTGACAGCAGTGACACTTTAGTGCCAACCTTAGTCTCCAAAATGCCCTGAGCCCTAAGGATTCAGAAATGTTGAAAATGATGCACCTTCATATTAATCTATCACCTAGTTTGCTTACTTGAGTATTTACTTATACATAAGACATGGTGATCAAACTTCCATTTACATGCATTTGGAAATTTTGCTATATAATTGCAACCCGCATTTATATTATTATAAAACCTTTTTTGTTTGGATTATTTTTTTCATAAAAACTTATCAACAATTATTTGGGCATTTTCTTGAAGAATTTGTTATTAAATTGGGAGATTTTTGGGAACGAAGTTAAATTGGGGGTTTTTATGGTCAATCGAAGGTGCAAATTCGAAGCAGACCACAAACTGCCCAATTTGGAATGATTTCTCCTCGGAGAAATCAAAATTCGGTAACTGGCCACTTTAGTGCAAGCGAAGCAACTTTTGGGCTTCCTGACAGTCAAACTTTTGTACGTCGGTGAGCACCAAGCACATTTCCCACTTTTCGGACGTTTTTTCTTAAAAAAAAAAATTGTCAACTTTTTATTCTAATGAAATTTTATCAAAATTTTATTTCTATAGAAAGTTTATTCAAAATTTGTTTCTATAGAAAATTTTGTCAAAATTTTATTTCTACAGAAAATGTTGTTAAAACATTTTTTCTATAGAAAATTTTGTCGACATTTCCTTTTTGTATAGATAATTTTTTCAAAATGTTACTTCTATAGAAAACTTTGTCAAATTTTTATTTCTATAGGAAAATAAAGATTTGTGAGGTACCTTTTAGTTGGAGAGGGATATTTGGAAAATCTACCAAATCATCAGGAATTATATAAATCTACCAAACATTAAAAAATCTACCCTTTTTGGTAGAATTTTACGAACTGTGGCAATCGTGATTGAAAGTCTAAATATCAAAATTGGTTTTAAGAATATTAAGAGTACACTGGGTCGTATGGTTGTTGCAACTGAAAGGCAAAATAGTCATACGCACCCAAGTACTTCCACCACTGCTTAGGCCTGCTGTTAATTTATTCAACGATCATTATTTAATTGGTATACGGTCTACGATTTGATGGAGTATAAATAATATCACTCAGGCTGTTATTAACTCATTAAAAAAACCGGTGTCCACCAAAAATATTATAAACGTTAAGAGCAAAATTCTAATTTAGAGCAGAAAGCTTCTGGCCTAGAAACAGATTCCATAGGCCCTCATGAACTGAGCTCTAAACTCTATCTTTACCAACAATGTTGTTTTTAGTCTTCAAACTGGTTCTAAGAGTATTATCCATATCCATAACTAAATTTACTTAACAAATAAAATTCAAAAAATCAAATTTTTCTGACGTGTTTTAATTTATTTCACTGATTTAATGCATAAAAAACCATTTGCTAGAGCATGAACAACCGAAATGTCCTTCTTAATTAGTTATTTTAATATTTTGTCATAAAATAAAACACAGACTAAAAATTCAAAGTGAAAAAATAAAACACAAACAATATGGAATTATGAAAAATCGCATTACAGTGAAATCGCATTAATCATTAATTATCCAAATACAAAGCGGATATCATAATACACACATTCATTTATTACTTACTTTGAGTAATGAGAAAAAATGTACAAACATAAAAAAAAGAAACCTTTGAAAGCACGAAGATATTCTTTTGCTTTCAAACGCAAGAGAATTGAAATAAAATTGTTATACAATCCAGAAGCTCAACGATGCACAGAAAATGTGTGAAGAATGTAACTGACATGCACGAACATAATTTGTCATCCATTGCCTTTGTAATCATGATAATAATCATAATGATGACACTGACAATGATGAGCATGATGAACACTTTGGCAGCCAAAGCATCAGCATCATACAAATTGTGAATGTTGCCAGGAAACTTCCCTGTGGGATAGAGGCAACGACAGATTCCATCAAGTGATGGTAATGGTAATAATAGAACCATAGAAAACAGATGCATACATTCACATCAGGTAGTATATAGTGTTAGGCTACCAAATTAGGAAGGGGGAAATCTGCTTGTAAAGACCAAAATCCAGATTTATTTTTCGAATGTTGAAGAGTTTTTTTTTTAATTTTATGAAAATTGATTTAAGATTGACCTTCGAATAAACCGATCGTCAAAATCTGGATTTTCTTTCATATCAAGAATCTACAGTTGAATTTTAAGATTTCGCGTCAATAGCAAATTTCGGTTGTTTTTTAAAGTCCACTTTCGTATATGGCTCCGACTTCTGGATTGTAGTTCTTGTCTTAGAAGAAGTAATTTTTTAATTTATGGTCATAGGTTAGGTATAGTGGCAGCCCGATATTTCAGCCTCACTTAGACTATTCAGTCCATTGTGATACCGCAGTGGCGAACTTCAAGCTTATCACTGAGTGCTGCCCGATTCTATGTTAAGCTCATTGACAAGCGACCTCCATTTTATAGCCGAGATCGAACGGCGTTCCACATTGCAGTCAAACCACTTGGAGAAGCTTTGAAACACTCAGAAATGTCACCAGCATTAATGAGGTGGGATAATGCACCGGTGAAAAACTTTTTGGTGTTTGATCGAAACTGGATTTGAACCCACCAACCTGTGTATGCAACGCGGGCATGGATCGACATATTACCACTACACCGCGGTGGCTCCCAAAACTATTATGGGCTTTATTTAGTGCCAAAATATTATGAAAAACTAAGTATCCTTCAAAGCGTATGTAATATGTCGATCCAAGTGATAATTGTCATACGCTCCAACATCCATCCATTGATGCGTATGAGTGTTTTAAATATTAGTTTGTCATTCTTTATTTGGCCAATCACATATTAATTTCTCCCAGTATAATCACGTCCAATTCATAGGTAATTCTTCTCTGACGTTTACTTGTTGATTTGATTCATTAAGCTTGATAAGGCATATCCTTTAATCGATTCTGTCAAAATTTAGCTAATCCTTTAATTCACTAATTCTAGTAGTAATTATAGCTCAATAACATTATCCTAAGACTGTAGATTATGAGCTTAACACATTAACATCATGGGGCTCTGTGTGTGTGTGTGTGTAGATTGAATATGACTCAGAAGAGTGGGAGAAGAGTGGCGTGCATACTAGGATCGATGGATGCAATGTAGAAAATTGTTAGCTTACATCATCCGGCAGAAACATTTATGATTGGCCTTGGTTTGCCACAGGAAACGGATGTAGATAAATGAGAGAAATGTAAAAAGTGTATGCGTGTGTGTGTGTGTGGGATTAATTCATGCATACAAACACCCAAAGACAATCGAAATCACATACATATATGAACACATTGATGGCTTTCACCATTATTGCTTTTAGAGCATTTGCAAGGTAACAGGATTTACTAGCATTATGGTATTGTTTTGTTGTTATTGTCACCTATGTGTTTGATTGTCTGTCTGTCTGTCTGTCTATTCTGTGTGTTAGCAACCCAGCAAACATCAGGGCTTCCAAAAAGTTGTTTGGATACCAAATTTGTAATAGGGAAGTAGGATCATCTCCAAGTGATGGTAATGGTAAGCACTTCCTTTGCATTGCTTAAGAAGTTATGCCTTGGCAGTTCAGCTATCCAACAAAAAAAAAAAGAGTTTTCAAAAAATTGGATATCAAAATTGTGATTTAGAAGTAGTGGAAATTAGGATACAAGAGATTGGTATAGGATCCTTTACATTGCTTTAGAAGTATGTCTTATGCACAAAAAAGGCTTCCAAAAAATTGTTTCGATCCCCAACTTGTGCTCTAGAAGTACTGGAAATTAAGATCAATTCCAATACACTTTACATGGGCTTGGGATAGGATCCTTTGCACTGGTTTAGTAGTCATGCCATGAAAGCTTAAAAATGTTATCCATCCCCAATTTGTGTTTCCGAAGTAAAATTTTTAGATATGCTAGTTACAGGATGAAATTACTTAATTTTCTGATCAATTTCACTGCTTTAAAAGTTATGTCTTCATTCAAATGAAGAAATTAAAAAAAAAAAATCTTACACATTTTTCCTTTCTCATATATTTTCTTATTATAAAATTCAAAAAAAAAAAAAACTTTTTCGCTGGGAAAGTTAACACTCGTGCCAAAAATAATTTACCACAATTTGACAAAAAAAAAAAAAAATAGAAAACATTTACCAAATTAAAAAAAAATCTTATTTTGAAGTTTTTGATTTTATTTTTGTGTTTAGTATAAAAAAATTTTGTTTTAGTCGAAAGAAATGTTTTATGTTATATTGAATTTATTGAAAATCAAAAATCAAAAATATAAAATTTTATTTCTAAAGAATAGAAGAATATCTTCGAATAGTTAGCCTTATTATAACCAGAAACAATATGGTGACATTTTGGGTTATTTCGTTAAGGTTATCAGTGAAAATTTCCAATTTTTAACCGATTTTCCCAATTTTCATGACCATCAGCTTATCGAGGTGTATGTACACTCAGACAAGGAAAATGATAACCTCAAACACGTTTCAAGAGCAAAATTTTATTTCTATAAAAAATTTTGTCAAAATTTTATTTCTATAGAAAATTTTTTCAAAATTTTATTTCTATGGAAAATTTTGTCAACATTTTATTTCTATAGAACATTTTGTCAAAATTTTATTTCTATAGAAAATTTTGTCAACATTTTATTTCTATAGAAAACTTTGTCAAAATTTTATTTCTATAGAAAATTTTCTCAAAGTTTTATTTATATAGAAAATTTTGTCAAAATTTGATTTCTATAGAACATTTTGTCAAAATTTTATTTCTATAGTAAATTTTGTCAAAATTTGATTTCCATAGAAAATTTTGTCAAGATTTTATTCTATAGAAAATTTGGAAAAAAATTATTTCTCTTAAAACTTTTGTCAAAATTTTATTTCTCTAGAAATTTCAGTAAAAAAATTTTATAAACATTTTTTTTATAGAAAATTTTGTCAACATTTTATTTCTATAGAAAATTTTGTCAAAATTTAATTTCTATAGAAAATTTTGTCAAGATTTTATTTTATAGAAAATTTTGTCAAAAATTTAATTTCTATAGAAAATTTTGTCAAAATTTTATTTCTATGGAAAATTTTGTCAACATTTTATTTCCATAGAAAATTTTGTCAAAATTTTATTTCTATAGAAAATTTTCTCAAAGTTTTATTTATATAGAAAATTTTGTCAAAATTTGATTTCTATAGAACATTTTGTCAAAATTTGATTTCCATAGAAAATTTTGTCAAGATTTTATTTGTATACAAAATTTTGTCAAGATTTTATTTGTATAGACAATTTTGTCAAAATTTGACTTCAATAGAAAATTTTGTCAAAATTTGAATTCAATAGAAAATTTTGTCAAGATTTTATTCTATAGAAAATTTGGAAAAAATTTATTTCTCTTAAAACTTTTGTCAAAATTTTATTTCTCTAGACATTTCTGTAAAAAATTTACCAACATTTTGTTTTTATAGAAAATTTTGTCAAAAATTTAATTTCTATAGAAAATTTTGTCAAAATTTTATTTCTATGGAAAATTTTGTCAACATTTTATTTCTATAGAAAATTTTGTCAAAATTTTATTTCTATAGAAAATTTTGTCAAAATTTTATTTCTATGGAAACTTTTGTCAACATTTGATTTCCATAGAAAATGTTGTCAAGATTTTATTCGATAGAAAATTTGGAAAAAAATTTATTTCTCTTAAAACTTTTGTCAAAATTTTATTTCTCTAGACATTTCTGTAAAAAAATTTATCAACATTTTGTTTTTAAAGAAAATTTTGTCAAGAATTTAATTTCTATAGAAAATTTTGTCAAAATTTTACTTCTATAGAAAATTTTGTCAACATTTTATTTTTATAGAAAATTTTGTCAAAATTTTATTTCTATAGAAATATTTGTCAAAATTTTATTTCTATAGAAAATTTTGTCAAAATTTGATTTCCAAAGAAAAGTTTGTCAAGATTTTATTCTATAGAAAATTTGGAAAAAATTTATTTCTCTTAAAACTTTTGTCAACAATTTATTTCTCTAGACATTTCTGTAAACAATTTTATCAACATTTTGTTTTTATAGAAAATTTTGGCAAAAATTTAATTTCTATAGAAAATTTTGTCAAAATTTTATTTCTATAGAAAATTTTGTCAACATTTTATTTCAATAGAAAACTTTGTCAAAATTTTATTTTTATAGAAAATTTTGTCAAAATTTGATTTCAATAGAAAATTTTGTCAAGATTTTATTCTATACAAAATTTGGAAAAATTTTTTTCTCTTAAAACTTTTGCCAAAATTTTATTTCTTTAGACATTTCTGTAAAAAATTTTATCAACATTTTGTTTTTATAGAAAATTTTGTCAAAAATTTAATTTCTATAGAAAATTTTGTCAAAATTTTATTTCCATGGAAAATTTTGTCAACATTTTATTTCTTTAGAAAATTTTGTCAACATTTTATTTCTATAGAAAATTTTGTCAAAATTTTATTTCTATAGAAAAGTTTAGTTATATATAGCCGATCCCCAATCACACAAAAATTGGTCCATATCGGTTCATAATAATGGTTGCCACTCGAATCAAAAATAATCTACCAAAATTTTATTTTTATAGAAAACATTGTCAAAATGTTATTTCTAGAGAATATTTTGTCAAAATTTTATTTCTATAGAAAATTTTGTCAAAATTTTATTTCTACAGAAAATTTTGTCAACATTTTATTTCTATACAAAATTTTGTCAACATTTTATTTCTATAGAAATTTTGTCAAAATTTTATTTTTATAGAATATTTTGTCAAAATTTTATTTCTATAGAAAATTTTGTCAAAATTTTATTTCTATAGAAAATTTTGTCAAGATTTTATTCTATAGAAAAT
Source organism: Haematobia irritans (assembly GCF_050003625.1). Lineage (NCBI taxonomy): Eukaryota > Metazoa > Arthropoda > Insecta > Diptera > Muscidae > Haematobia > Haematobia irritans. Next base: position 217,293,838 of record NC_134400.1, read on the forward strand.
TTGGCAAAAAATTTATTTCTCTTAAAACTTTTGTCAAAATTTTATTTCTCTAGACATTTCTGTAAAAAATTTTATCAACATTTTGTTTTTATAGAAAATTTTGTCAAAATTTTATTTCTATAGAAAATTTTGTCAAAATTTTATTTCTATAGAAAATTTTGTCAAGATTTTATTCTATAGAAAATTTGGAAAAAATTTATTTCTCTTAAAACTTTTGTCAAAATTTTATTTCTCTAGACATTTCTGTAAAAAAATTTTATCAACATTTTGTTTTTATAGAAAATTTTGTCAAAATTTTATTTCTATACAAAATTTTGTCAACATTTTATTTCTATAGAAAATTTTGTCAACATTTTATTTCTATACAAAATTTTGTCAACATTTTATTTCTATAGAAATTTTGTCAAAATTTTATTTTTATAGAATATTTTGTCAAAATTTTATTTCTATAGAAAATTTTGTCAAAATTTTATTTCTATAGAAAATTTTGTCAAGATTTTATTCTATAGAAAATTTGGCAAAAAATTTATTTCTCTTAAAACTTTTGTCAAAATTTTATTTCTCTAGACATTTCTGTAAAAAATTTTATCAACATTTTGTTTTTATAGAAAATTTTGTCAAAAATTTAATTTCTATAGAAAATTTTGTCAAAATTTTATTTCTATAGAAAATTTTGTCAACATTTTATTTCTATAGAAAACTTTGTCAAAATTTTATTTCTATCGAAAATTTTGTCAGAATTTTATTTCTATGGAAACTTTTGTCAAAATTTGATTTCCATAGAAAATGTTGTCAAGATTATATTCTACAGAAAATTTGGAAAAAATTTATTTCTCTTAAAACTTTTGTAAAAAATTTATTTCTCTAGACATTTCTGTAAAAAAAATTATCAACATTTTGTTTTTATAGAAAATTTTGTCAAAAATTTAATTTCTATAGAAAATTTTGTCAAAATTTTATTTCTATAGAAAATTTTGTCAACATTTTATTTCTATAGAAAATTTTGTCAACATTTTATTTCTATACAAAATTTTGTCAACATTTTATTTCTATAGAAAATTTTGTCAAAATTTTATTTCTATAGAAAATTTTGTCAAAATTTTATTTCTATAGAAAATTTTATCAAAATTTTATTTCCAAAGAAAATTTTGAGAGGAATATTTTGTAAAATCTACCAAAACATAAGGAATTCTACCTATCTACTAACCAGTAAAAAATTTCTACCAACTGTGGCAACAACAACCATAACAGAATATCTAGCACATTCAGCAAAAAACGCCATTGAACACAATGCATTGAAAAGGCAATTCAAATGTTTGTGATACGATTGCAATATGATTCCAAAATATAACATTTTAACTACTTCTCGAGATGCTTTATATTATTAAGAAGAAAAAGAAAACGCAGCATCAAATTCCACCAACAGCAATTATCAAATTTTTATGTTATACATTTTTTATCTTTTAACTTTGTCTTCAACCAAAAACGTAATCATTTGCGTTATGTCCGAAATTTTCTCAAAAGAATTTTCAATGAGGTGAACAGTCACATGTCATAGGTTCAAATCGCCGTTGGATGAAACTTTTTTAATGGTTTTGTTTATGTTTTCGTTCCGTTCTTTTTTTACATTTAATTCCACACAACATTAAAAATTTCAATTAAAACGGCCAAAAGACTTAACTTCTAGACTTGTCCAAAAAAAAAAAACTTCATCGGAAGGGTCATTTAATAGGATAGATACACATTAAAGAAAATTTTTGTGCAAAACCTTCCAATTTTCTTGCTGGGTATTAATGCTACATTCACATCTCCCAAACCGTATGTCTTTCTTTATTTTGTAGTTTGGTCTCTATCCATTTGGTTGAATAGCATAAGCTTCAAATCCATTCAATGTCATATTAGAATAAATTGTATTCTTCCTTTCAATGTCCCTCACATGCACACAAACACACACACATATATGAATATAAAATCATTACTTGGCAAAAGGATATTTCAGTTAAGACCAAACGAAGTTATATGAATAGAAAAGAAGAATAAGAAGAAGACGAAACAAAAAAGACCGGAAACCACTTTTAAAGGCATGGTTGCTAATCTATTTCATTTCTATTTCCACTTCTAACAAACCGGAAATTTTTACTGCATTTCTTATGACTTCATCATCCATCCATTTGGTCTATAACCACTGGAGGGGTGTTTGTGACTCTATCCAAAGAGTGATTAATTTATGCGTGAACTTTATCTGTTGTGAATGTTTCGAATTTCTTCATATTCTGTGGCTTAGGGGAAGTTAAAACTATTTCCCCTGTCATTCTCATACTCTGTGGGGCAAATGAAGAGATTGTGGATATTTATTGGTCCTGTCACTTGCACACATATACACCTCATCCAGTCAAAACATATTTCAATTTATCATAGTGTATTTTGTACAACATATGTAGGTTTCCATTTTTTTCGTCTTCGAAATATTGCTAATGACATCTATGGTTTAGGCAAAAGTTTTGGAGGACAAATTATTTTTTTCGTGCTCAGCTGGGGTTTGTGGCAAAATGAGATTAGCCATCAGGCATGCCATTCTCAACTGAATGTTGTTTTCTGTTTGACTTGTTCAAATATCTACGAAATTGAATACCTCTACTTAGGAAAATGTTGTAATTCATGAGATGGCCACCATGTATATCCACTGGGAATATTTATGGTCCAACAGCTAAATATAGAATGTAACACATTATTAGTATTTAGTTATAAAAGGGAAGAGACCATATGATGGGTTAACATCTCATTTATATAAAAGAAATTCATACTTGTACTATCACAAAGAAAGTGTAACTGACACCTACACTGAAAAAAACGCATGCCCTGTTCCAAAGATTTTGTCTTTACTTTAACAATTTTGGTATTGATTCCGAGCCAAAGAAGCGGAGAGTACAACCCAGCAAAAAAATTGAGCACTATTTCAGCAGGATTGTAAGGGAGAGAGGCAGTACCAACTGCTTACAAAACAGCCGAATCAGCGCTGATTTTTGTGGGCGATGTCCCGATTTATAGCAGCTTCAACATAGCGCTGATATAATTGCTCATTTCAATAACAATATTGCTCAGAAATGAGCAATATTGTTATTGGTATGAAGGAAAACAGCACTACCTTTCGCGCATCTATACTGCATGAATTGGTTGCAATACCGTAAACGATTGATAATAAACTAGTTTGAGTACTCGTTTACGTTATTGCCGCCCACACATGCAGTGTGGATGCTCTGCCTACTTTATTGTATACCAAAAAGCGCAACTAAATTTTACTGCTGAAATATTTTTTGCTGGGAAGTTAGGATACTTTTAAGGCACAATTCTCTTTTAAATTTGGGTTTTGTGTACTTGATTCTAGGAAGCAAAATTTAACTCTTCGTTTTTTCAGCTTTTTTTCTTCATACGCCACCAAAGTCCTTTAAAAACGAGTTAACGACAATTTTATTTTCCAAATTCAGACTCGACTTCTAGTAGAATTTTTGCTATGTTTCAAGTAAAAAACGTCTTTAAAATAAAGTGTTGAAAAACATGTCCTATTTTTGAACGATTTTTTGCTTTGTAGTCAAGATGCAAAAAGGCAACCAATTTAAAGACAATTTCATTAAATTTAAAGAATTTTTCTGAATTATTAAAGTCAAGTTGACCTTAACCCAAAAAGGTTTTCTTTCATGTTATGATACAGATTTTTAAGTCAAATCACTTAATTATAAGGGCAATACGACTTCATTGAAAAGTTTATCGACTTTTGAACAAAAAAAAAAAAATATATATATATATATATATATATATATATATATATATATATATATATATATATATATATATATATATATATATATATATATATATATATATATATATATATATATATATATATATATATATATATATATATATATATATATATATTAGAGAAATGCGTCTTCTATGCTAAGCACAATTTGCATTCGTATTTTAAATCTTTGGCCTCACGACAATATTTTTTTCAGTGTACAATACGTAGTCTCTGGAATGGATTTTTGGTATAGGGACTGTAATCAGTATCAAATAAGACGGTTTTTCCAATTTGAATGGATTTTTGGTATAGGGACTGTAATCAGTACCAAATAAGACGGCTTTTCCAATTTGAGATTTTTGACAAATTTTGAAAATTCGAATTCTCGATATAAGACATTTTCAAAATTTTGATACAAAGTGTTTTTCTCGTCCAAAAGTCGATGAAGTTTTCAATGAAGTCGTTTTGTCCTTATATTTAGGTGATTCAACTTAAAAATGGGTATCTTAATATGAAATAAAAGCAAAACAAGTATATACGGCCAGGCCGAAGCTTATATACCCTCCACCATCGATTGCGTAGAAACTTCTACTGAAGCCGATGGCAAGGTATCTTAAAACTTACTAACACCGTAATATATAACACATAGTCCATACGTGGTATATGTTAAACTAAAAAGGCCGATTAAATACGTATATAATTAAGTTTAAAGTTTCTATACAAATAAAATTTTGACAAAATAAAATAGTGACAACATTTTCTATAGAAATAAAATTTTGACAAAATTTTCTCTAGACATAACATTTTGACAATGTTTTCTATAAAAATAAAATTTTGGTAGATTATTTTTGGTTCGAGTGGCAACCATTATTATGAACCGATATGGACCAATTTTTGTGTGATTGGGGATCGGCTATATATAACTATAGACCGATATGGACCAATTTTGGTATGGTTATTAGCGGCCTTATACTAACACCACGTTGCAAATTTCAACCGGATCGGATGAATCCGATCCCAGATTTGTCCTCCAAGAGGCTCCGGACAAACGACAAATCTGGGGATCGATTTATATAGGGGTTATATATAATTATGGACCGATATGGACCAATTCTTGCATGGTTGTTAGAGACCATATACTAACACCACGTACCAAATTTCAAACGGATCGGATGAATTTTGCTCCTCTAAGAGGCTCCGCAGGTCAAATCTGGGGATCGGCTTATATGGGGGCTATATATAATTATGGGTCGATGTGGACCAATTTTTGCATGGTCATTAGAGAACATATATCAACACCATGTACCAAATTTCAGCCGGATCGGATGAAATTTGCTTCTCTTAGAGCAATCGCAAGCCAAATTTGGGGGTCCTTTTATATGGGGGCTATACGTAAAAGTGGACTGATATAGACCAATTTTTGCATGGTTGTTAGAGACCATATACCAACACCATGTACCAAATATCAGCTCGATCGGATGCAATTTGCTTCTCTTAGAGCAATCGCAAGCCAAATTTGGGGGTGCGTTTATATGGGGGCTATACGTAAAAGTGGACCGATATGGACCAATTTTTGATGGTTGTTAGAGACCATATGCTAACACCATGTACCAAATTTCAACCGGATCGGATGAAATTTGCTTCTCTTAGAGCAATCGCAAGTCAAATTTGGGGGTCGGTTTATATGGGGGCTATACGTAAAAGTAGACCTATATAGCCCATTTGCAACACCATCCGACCTACATATATAACAACTACTTTTGCCAAGTTTCAAGTCGATAGCTTGTTTCGTTCGAAAGTTAGCGTGATTTCAACAGACGGACGGACATGCTCAGATCGATACAGAATTTCAACACGACCCAGAATATATATACTTTATGGGGTCGTAGAGCAATATTTCGATGTGTTACAAACGGAATGACAAAGTTAATATACCCCCATCCTATGGTGGAGGGTATAAAAAAAAAAAACAAAACGTTGGAAAAATAGAATACGATTTTCAACACTTCATTCTAAAGGACGGACAAATGAACTAGGGCTAGATAGTCTCAGATTCTGATTTGGAGTCGATCATAGGTATTAGTAGACATGTTTTCATGCATATCAAATAGACTATATACCCTGACGTCATAGTGGTTTGGAAATATAAAAACTCCCCTGACTTAAGGTCATCTGTGGAATTTTTCTCTTCAAATTTATTTTCAACATCTCAAAGAAAGTGTATGCGAAATAATTGTGGTAGCACAGATTCTAAGTTGTCTCTGCTGCCTCATGACTCTACCTAGAATCATTAGAATTTTATTATGCCATCAACGTTTGTGGAGTGTGGTTTCCAGAGCTATCATGGTGGCTGTATTACATTTTATGGTTTATTTAATTATGGTATATTTAATTTATAATTTCTGTCATCATCATACAGAAGGGAGAGCGTGAGAGAGAGTAGATAGAAGACAATACACAAAGCAATCATTAAAACGTGCGATATATTTTTGCAACAAAATTATTAAGTCAGTCCCCCTCTTAGGCAGCCAAACTAAACAACAGCATTAGCTACTGACAATCTACTTTGTAATCCTCAACGATTTGCTGAAATCCCGGAAAATTTTGTAATACAGCTCACGATAAAGTAGAAAAACCCACCAACACACTCACAGTCGCATATTTACACCATAAACGATGTCAAAATGCCTGTAAATGAGAGATGAAGAGAGAGAGAGAGCGCGCAACGTAGAGTAAGGTGTGTGGTAAGCAACACAGGAAGCGAGTATATAAACCGGAAATGCTTTACCCACGCATACACGAACGAACACAGATAAACCAACAACCACAACAATACAATGAGTTATGCTATGCACGTTCACATTATGACTATTTGGCATTGTATGAACAAAATTCACAGCAGCAATTGGTGTACAATGCATCCGGGGAAGTCATGGCTAAATATGACAGAATATTCTTGCCAACAAGTGTAGATGGGGCGCGGTGCGGCAGGGGTGGGGGGGAGGTATGACAGAAATCAGTTTCCTTCCGCTTTTGTTTCGATTTGTGTTGTTCGATTGTCGCCAGAATTGTTATTGTTGATGTTCCTGCCTTTTGCTCGCGATTTGGTTCACATTGTGGTGCACTGGTGCGGTCAGTGGAGTATGAATTTCGAAATATGGATTAAAAACAAGTATCAAACACCACCCACGCTTCATTGCAAGTATAGGCCAGGATGGCACAAAACGCCATCGACAAACGACATGAACACGAATGATAAAAACATAACAAATTCTCCCATGCCCATTGTGGGTGATGTGGTTTATTGGGCTGCAAAGACTATCGAACGCCTAACAAAAAAAAAAAACGAAACCAAACAGACAAACAAATGAAACCTTCAACGAAAATAAGATTAAAGCTTTGGCTGTATTCCGTCAGTGATTACCAGACCAACTTTTCATACTAACCACCAATGACATCAATGCAGCCCATAACTGTCCCCTTTTTGGTAAACGATATTTTTTTAAATACCCGTATGGAAACCGCGTATTCATGAGGTTTAACCTCATTGATAATACGCACACACACACACACACTCAAACACAAAGATTATCAGTGACAATGGCTATAAACATATATGTACACTGACAAAAATGTTATGCTGTTCCAAAGATTTTTTCTTTACTTAAACCACATTGGTTTTGATTCCGAAGCACAGAAACGGGAAATTCAATTTAAAATGTAGGTTCTGAGTACTTGTCAAGACCAAAATAAAAAAAATTTGTATTCCTAGTTGTGTCTATTTCCATCAAATAATATTAAAGTCCTTCATAAACAAGATAACCATAACTTATATTTTCATATTTGAACTCGGGTTAAAGTATAAGTTGTAACATATGTTAAGTAAAAAGTGTCTGTAGAACAATCTTTTGAGAAAAGTCTCGAGAATCACCTTCAGAATCGACAAACAGTGCTGGTAGGTCACAATGTTCTAAGTACGTATAAACTCAAAAATGATAGAGCTGCCAGTTGGCAGATTTGTGAACACCAGCGTTGCCCATTCCAGCCAAATAAAAGGCAACTCTCGCATCAAATACACTGACTTCATAGTAGTTCATGTTATAGACGCTTTCAAGATATTGGAGCGGTTTTTCCAAATGATTGAGAAATTATTACTAACAAAATTGCAACAGAGTGATGAATCAAAGTATGGTGCATCGCTCGCCATTACTTACCACCATTTTTCTGGCAACATACGGATACCGCTCACGGTTGCCACTCGAGCCAAAAATAATTTACCAAAATTTGGAGAAAATTTTATCAAAAAACTACCAAACAAAAAATCGTATTTTGAAAATGTTTGTAGAAATTTTATTTCTATATACAATTTTGTACAACTTTTATTTAAAAAAAAAAAAATCAAAATTTTATTTCTATAGAAAATGTTGTCAAAATTTTATTTCTATAGAAAATGTTGTCAAAATTTTATTTCTATACACAATTTTGTCAAAATTTTATTTCTATAGAAAATTTTGTCAAAATGTTATTGCTATAAAAATTTTTGTTCAATATTTTATTTCTATAGAAAATTTTGTCCAAATTTTATTTCTATAGAAAATTTTGTCAAAATTCTGTAAAAATTTCATTTCCATAGAAAATTTTGTAAAATTTTATTTCAAGTATGTTGTCAAAATTTTATTGCTATAGAAAATTTTGTCAACATTTTATTTCTATAAATAATTTTGTCAAAATTTTATTTCTATAGAAAAGTATGTCAGAATTTGATTTCTATAGAAAATTTTGTCAAAATTGTATTTCTATAGAAAATTTTGTCAAAATTGTATTTCTATAGAAAATTTTGTCAAAATTTTATTTCTATAGTAAATTATGTCAAAATTTTATTTCTATAGAAAATTTTGTCAAAATTTTATTTCTATAGAAAATTTTGTCAAAATTTTATTTCTATAGAAAATTTTGTCAAAATTTTATTTCTATAGAAAATTTTCATTTCTATAAAAAATTTTATTGCTATAGAAAATTTTTTAAAAATTGTATTTCTATAGAAAATTATGTCAAAATTTAATTTCTTAGAAAATTATGTCAAAATTTTATTTCTATAGACAATTTTGTCAAAATTTTATTTCTATAGAAAATTTTGTAAAATGTTATTGCTATAGAAAATTCTGTAAACATTTTATTTCCATTGAAAATTTTGTAAAATTTTATTGCTATAGAAAATTTTGTCAAAATTTTATTTCTATAAAAAATTTTCTCCAAATTTTATTTTATTTCAAACAAAAAATCGTATTTTGAAAATTTTTGTAGAAATTTTATTCCTATATAAAATTTTGTACAAATTTTATTTAAAATTTTTGTACAAATTTTATTTCAAAATTCTATTTCTATAGAAAATGTTGTCAAAATTTTATTTCTATAGAAAATTTTGTCAAAATTTTATTTTTATATATAAAATTTTGTAAAATGTTATTGCTATAGAAAATCCTGTAAACATTTTATTTCCATAGAAAATTTTGTAAAATTTTATTGCTATAGAAAATTTTGTCAAAATTTTATTTCTGTCAAAAATTTTGTCAACATTTTATTTCTATAAAAAATTTTTTCTATATTTTTTTTTCTATAGAAAATTTTGTCAAAGTTTCATTTCTAAAGAAAATTTTGTCAAAATTTTATTTGTATAGAAAATTTTGTCAAAATTGTAAATCTATAGAAAATTTTGTCAAAATTTTATTTCTAAAGAAAATTTTGTCAAAATTTTATTTCTATAGAAAATTTTGTCAAAATTTATAGCAATAAATAAGAAAATGTTGTAGAAAATTTATTTCTTTAAAAATTTTTGTCAAAATTTTATTTCTATAAAAAATTTTGTCAAAATTTTATTTGTATAAAAAATGTTTTCAATTTTTTATTTCTATAGAAAATTTTGTCCCAATTTTATTTCTACAGAAAATTTTGTCAAAATTTTATTTCTATAGAAAAATTTGTCAAAATTTTATTTCTGTAGAAAAGTTTGTCAAAATTTTATTTCTATAAAAAACATTTTCCATATTTTATTTCTATAAAACACATTTTCTATATTTTATTTCTACAGAAAATTTTTTCAAAATTTTACTTCTGTAGAAAATTTGGTCAAAATTTTATTTTTATAGAAAATTTTGTCAAAATTTTATTTCTATAGAAAATTTTGTCAAAATTTTTTTCTATAGAAAATGTTGTCAAAATTTTATTTCTATAGAAAATTTTCATATCTATAAAAAATTTTATTGCAACAGAAAATTTTGTCAAAATTTTATTTCTATAGAAAATTTTGCCCAAATTTTATTTCTGTAGACAATTTCGTCAAAATTTTATTTCTGTAGAAAATTTTGTCAAAATTTTCTTCTATAGAAAATGTTGTCAAAATTTTATTTCTATAGAAAATTTTCATATCTATAGAAAATTTTATTGCTCCAGAAAAATTTGTCAAATTTTTTTTTTTTCAAAATTTTATTTCAATAGACAATTTTTTCAAAATTTTATTTCTATAGAAAATGTTGTCAAAATTTTATTTCTATAGAAAATTTTCATTTCTATAGAAAATTTTATTGCTACAGAAAATTTTTTAAAAATTGTATTTCTATAGAAAATTATGTCAAAATTTCATTTCTTAGAAAATTATGTCAAAATTTTATTTCTATAGAAAATTATGTCAACATTTTATTTTTATAGAAAATTTTGTCAAAATTTTATTCCAATAGAAAATTTTGTCAAAATTTAATTTCTATAGAAAATTTTGTCAAAATTTTATTTCTATAGAAAATTTTGTCAAAATTTTATTTCTATAGAAAATTCTGTAAACATTTCATTTTTATAGAAAATTTTATCAAAATTTTATTCCTATATAAAATTTTATCAAAATTTTATTGCTTAGAAAATTTTGCCAAAATTTTATTTCTATAGAAAATTATATCAAAATTTAATTTCTGTAGAAAACTTTGTTAAAATTTTATTTCTCTAGAATATTTATGAAAACTTTATTTCTATAGAACATTTTATCAAAATTTTATTTCTACAGCAATAAAATTGCATCAAAATTGTATATTTTGTCAAAATTTTATTTCTATAAAAAAAACTTTGTCAAAATTTTATTTCTATAAAAAATTTTTCAATATTTTATTTCTAAAGAAAATTTTGTCAAAATTTTATTTCTATAGAAAATTTTGTCCAAATTTTTTTTCTATAGAAAATTTGTGAAATTTTGCAAAATCTACCAAAATATCAAGAATTCTACCAATCTACCAAATGGTAATAAATGTTCCATTTTAGATAGAATTCCACCAACAGTTGCAACCGTGGTATCACGACGAGAAATCTTCAATGGAATTTTCTTTTATGTAAAAATACTCATTTCAAAGTCGAATCAATTAATCACCTAAAAGCAAACCGCTTTCAATGAAAAGTTATCGATTTTTGGTATCAGAGAAATACATCTTTTGAGCAAAGCAAAAATTACATTCGTATTTTAAGAACATAAAATTTTAGTGCTTTCGACAAAATTTCCTTTTTTTTTCAGTGTAGGAACCTTCGTCATGTGTATATGTATTTTTGGATCCTTATGGCTCTCTTGGTTTGGTCAACAGCCTGAATAAAACAGTTTTCCTGCCTATTTGGCTTCTGGTTTTGTTTTTGTTACATTTTGCCATTGCTTTATATTTAATAGTCAGCCAGTCTTATGAGGGTATAGCCACACATGTAATTTCCCTTATTTTGAATCATAAAGATACCAAAAAAAAAAAAAATCCCAATAAATGCAAATAATAGGCAGGGGCCACCACCCCATCACCATTAAGCACAATGCCATTATTATAACAATGTTGTTGATGAGGGTCATTATGAATATTGCTGGCTAGGTCAATAACAGTTATTAAATTCACATATAAACACTGACAAAAAAAATATTGGCCTAATATAAAAGATTATGCAAACTAAATTTTAGGACAAACAATTTATTCAATATTAAGAACAAATTTCTTGTATATTGGAAAAAATTTAATTTAAAGAAATTCATAATCGTGACTTTATTATTTTTTCATAAAATTTAGGAAGCAATTAGTAAACAAAAGGTTTTAAATAAAATTTTAATTGAATTGTAAAAAAAAATTCAATGAAAATCTAATTGCTTCAAAAATTTTTTCAATTGAAAAAAAAAAAAAAAACAAGTATATACGGCCGTAAGTTCGGCCAGAACGAAGCTTATTTCTATAGAAATAAAATTTAGACAAAATTTTCTATAGAAATAAAGTTTTGACAACATTTTCTATAGAAATAAAGTTTTGACAACATTTTCTATAGAAATAAAATTTTTACAAAATTTTCTATAGAAATAAAATTTTTACAAAATTTTCTATAGAAATAAAATTTTGGTAGATTATTTTTGGCTCTAGTGGCAACCATGATTATGAACCGATATGGACCAATTTTTGTGTGATTGGAGGTCGACTATATATAACTATAGACCGATGTGGACCAATTTTTGCATAGTTGTTAGAGACCATATACTAACACCGTCCGATCCGGCTGAAATTTGGTATCTCTTAGAGGCTCCGCAAGCCAAATCTGGGGATCGGTTTATATGGGGCTATATATAATTATGAACCGATTTGGACCAATTTTTGCGTGGTTGTGAGAGACCATATACCAAATTTCAACCGGATCCGATGAAGTTTGTTCCTCCAAGAGGCTCCGCAAGCCAAATCTGAGCGCCGGGGGCTATACGTAAAAGTGATCCGATATGGCCCATTTTCAATACCATCCGACCTACATCAATAACAACTACTAGTGCCAGACATTTCAATTAAAAATTAATTGGATCAATTAATTTCGTGATTGAAGACAAAAAAAAATAAGTAAGGAAAGTCTAAATTCGGGCGGGGCCGACTATATTATACCCTGCACCACTTTGTAGATCAAAATTTTCGATACCATATCACATCCGTCAAATGTGTTGGGGGCTATATATAAAGGTTTGTCCCAAATACATACATTTAAATATCACTCGGTCTGGACAGAATTTGATAGACTTCCACAAAATCTATAGACTCAAAATTTAAGTCGGCTAAGGCACTAGGGTGAAACGCAATGTTAGTAAAAAAAATAGGGGAAAGATTTAAATCTGAAGCAATGTTAAGGAAATTTCGCAAAAGTTTATTTATGATTTATCGCTCGATATATATGTATTAGAAGTTTAGGAAAATTAGAGTCATTTTTACAACTTTTCGACTAAGCAGTGGCGATTTTCAAAGGAAAATGTTGGTATTTTGACCATTTTTGTCCAAATCAGAAAAACATATATATGGGAGCTATATCTAAATCTGAACCGATTTCAACCAAATTTTGCACACATAGCTACAATGCTAATTCTACTACCTGTGCAAAATTTCAACAAAATCGGAGTTAAAAATTGGCCTCTGTGGTCATATGAATGTAAATCGGGCGAAAGCTATATATGGGAGCTATATCTAAATCTGAACCGATTTCAACCAAATTTGGCACGCATAGCAACAATGTTAATTCTACTCCCTGTGCAAGATTTCAACTAAATCGGACCAAAAAATTGGCCTCTGTGGCCATATGAGTGTAAATCGGGCGAAATCTATATATGGGAGCTATATCTAAATCTGAACTATATATGGCCACAGAAGCCAGAGTTTTACCCTAATTTACTTAAAATTTTGCACAAGAAGAACAATTAGTACCATAGTCAAGTGTGCCAAATTTTATTGAAATCGGTTCAGATTTAGATATAGCTCCCATATATATCGTTCGCCCGATTTACACTCATATGACCACAGAGGCCAATTTTAGGCTCCGATTTAGATGACATTTTGCACAGGGAGTAGAATTAGCATTATAGCTATGCGTGCCTAATTTGGTTGAAATCGGTTCAGATTTAGATATATATCCCATATATAGCTTTCGCCCGATTTACACTCATATGACCACAGAGGCCAATTTGTAATTCCGATTTAGTTGAAATTTTGCACAGGGACAGAATTAGCATTGTAGCTATACGTGCCAAATTTGGTTGAAATCGGTTCAGATTTAGATGTAGCTCCCATATATATGTTTTTCTGATTTCGACAAAAATGGTCCAAATACCAACATTTCCCTTGTAAAATCGCCACTTCTTAGTCGAAAAGTTGTAAAAATGACTCTAATTTTCCTAAACTTCTATTACATATATATTGAGCGATAAATCATAAATAAATTGTTGCAAAGTTTCCTTCAAATTGCTTCAGATTTAATTTTTTCTCATATTTTTTTTACTAACATTTTTAGTAACATTTTACTAGACTCAAAATTAAAGTCGGCTAATATCGATTTTGTAGAAATCTATCAAATTCTGCCCAGATCGAGTGATATTTAAATGTATGTATTTGGGACAAACATTTATATATAGCCCCCAACATATTTGACGGATGTGATATGGTATCGAAAATTTAGATCTACAAAGTGGTGCAGGGTAAAATATAGTCGGCCCCGCCCGACTTTAGATTTTCCTTAAATGTTTTATTTTAAAGAAACAGCTCTTTGGCTCGGAGTCATACTCAAATCCTTAAGGGAAGGTTAGAAAGAATCGTTGGGTTAAAGTAAACTTTTTTCTTTTGAGTGTAAACAAACGAAAACTTCGAATTGTCATATGGCGAAGGTTATTGGGCTTACCTATGAGATGTTTACAGGTCAATTGAGCTATTTAATGTCATATGCAGTGTGAAATTATCGAAAAGAGTTGTACAGTATTTACAATTAACAGCAAAATTTATATGTGGATTTAAAGTCTTTACTACTGGAAGGAGTTTGGATCTAGGGTTTCGGAATTGGTACAGATGTCTAAAATAAGGTACTTTTTCCAATCAATTGAGGGCTTGGACATTATTCTCTTGGCTTTTTAAAAATTCTGCTAAAGTGCTCCCATTTTTTATATTAATTAATATTTTTTTTGTTTGGTTAAATTAAGCCTTTCCAACACCATAACACAATACGATTGCTGATAAAAGAAAAATTGTTTACCTTCCATCACGAATTTAGTTGATGCAATTAAGTTTTGGTTGAAATATCTGCAATCCTAGAAATCATATAACCAATCACAAAATCTAATTAATTTGAACCATTAATTTTTATTGATCTGAAAACTGGTTAAAGATTTAAAAATCAGCAGAATATTCTTTCAGAGAACTAATATTTTCTGGGTGGTTTATTTAGACTCACTAAATTTGAGGGACTCAAAACTTCTCTAAGTCGTTTTATATAATATTTGGATCATGGCATTTGGGCTCGGTCCCTAGGGCTCTAGTCATTGAGCTTAAAATATAACTATGTAAGAAACACTGATAGGAGAAAAGTTCTTAACCTGTTGCGCCATATGAGGCTTATTCGTCACCAACGCTAATAAATTTCAATGATTTCAAGGAATAAAAATAATAAATAAAATTTGGGAATAATTTAATAAATAAGAAAAAATCAAAATTTAAATTCTTTCATATGTATAAAATATAATCCTTTGTCTTTTTCCCCTTTGTGAATAATTAACAAAAACAATTATTGATTTCCACCGAATCAGATATTTTCCTCACATTATATGGCTCTTTGTTTATGGTGGCATAATACGCCCACATGCGTTTTATTCTTCTTCTGAGAAATAAATGAATTTCCTTTTTATCTTGTGCTTTTGTGTTTACCTTCAAGGTGTTTAATAATTAATTGCCATATTGTATATCATCATGTGTGCGTGTGTGTGTGCATGTGCATGTGTCATATATAATTATATGTTACAAAATCGGTCAATTTAATTACATTCATTAATAATGACATAAACGATTGAGGAATGTATTTTGAAATGTATACTCGGGAAGTAAAGATAATACAGAGAAGAGGTATGTGTGATAAGAAATTTCGCTCAAGCTCATGCACCTCACATTCACGAGGGAAAATTTTGTCTCGTGTTGAAAAATCTCTTCTAGTTTTGAACGCCTCTTTATTGTGTACTCAAGTTACAAAAAACTCAACAAATTTAAGGGCAATTTCATTAATTCTTTAGCATTTTTCAGAATTATTAAAGTCAAGAAAAGAAAATTTTCTTTCATTTTAGGATTCCGAATTTTATGTCCAATCACTTAAGGATCGAACGACTTCATCGAAAAGTTTATCGACTTTTCTACAAGGAAACATAAACTTTATATCATTGAAATGCGTTTTCTATGCTAGGCGAAATTACCATTCGTATCTTAAGGCCATGAAATCTTTGGCCTTAAGATACGAATGGTAATTTTTATAATACCGTGGGGAGTATGTGTTTTTTTTTTTTTTCTTTGACCGGAGTGGAATATATAGCAAATATAGAAAAGAATTGGCCATCAAATAAAATAAAAAAAAAAAATTTTGGAATTTTCTGAAAGACGCCTTGAACAACTCGATAGTGTACCAATCTATTTAATTGATCATTGGTCATGAGTTCGGGCAGAGTGATAAAATATTTCGATGGAAACCAGAATCGCTCTTACCTGCTGTCTCAATTATATTTTTGTATATCTTGTGATAAACTCACCATAAATTTGCTATACAGAATTAATTAATTTGCACTTACCTAAAAAGAGAAAAAATAGGATTCTTTTATTAGAACAAAGAAATAAATTGTTAGAATATTTAGTTTTAATATTTTAGTATTTATAAAAACAATTAAAATCACAACCCTGTCTTAGATTTTAAACTTTCTTAGCAGCTTTTGGTGTTATTAAATATTTTCGTTAAAGTTGTTTACAATCCTCTCCATGTTGTCAAAAATATAAATATCACTTGATGTGATCTTAGCCCACACCAGAAATGCCAGGCTACTATTTCCTATTAAACAAATGGAAACTGTTCCTCCCAAACATTTATTTTCAAGAGCATGCCGTGACTCTCTATCAATTATTTTCTACTTCCAATAAAGTTATTTTGCACCAGACTTAAAAAAGACGCTATTTGGCTATTTAAAGTGAAATTTTAAATTTTGGACAATTAAATGTCGCAAAAAAAAACAAGTATATACCGTAAGTTCGGCCAGGCCGAAGCTTATGTACCCTCCATCATGGATTGCGTAGAAACTTCTTCTAAACACTGCCATCCAGAATCGAATTACTTAAGTTGCGGTAACGCTTGCCGATGGCAAGGTATCTTAAAACCTCCTAACACCATCTTCTAAATTGTATGTAAGTCCATACGTGGTATATATTAAATCAAAAAAGATCGATCCAATACGTATATAATTCAGTTTGACTAAATAGACATAACATTTTGACAAAATTTTCTACAGAAATAAAATTTTAACAAAATTTTCTATAGAAATAAAATTTTCACAAAATTTTCTATAGAAATAAAAATTTTGACACAAATTTCTACAGAAATAAAATTTTAACAAAATTTTCTATAGAAATAAACTTTTGACAAAATTTTCTATAGAAATAAACTTTTGACAAAATTTTCTATAGAAATAAAATCTTGGTAGATTATTTTTGGCTCGAGTGACAACCGAATAAAATTTGAACAAAATTTTCTATAGAAATAAAATTTTGACAAAATTTTCTATAGAAATAAAATTTTGACAATGATGAAAATTTTATTATGAACCGAATAAAATTTTAACAAAATTTTCTCTAGAAATAAAATTTTGACAAAATTTTCTATAGAAATAAAATTTTGACAAAATTTTCTATAGAAATAAAATTTTGACAAAATTTTTTATAGAAATAAAATTTTGGTAGATTATTTTTGGCTCTAGTGGCAACCATGATTATGAACAGATATGGACCAATTTTTGAGTGATTGGACCAATTTTGGTATGGTTGTTAGCGATGAATTTTGCTCCTCCAAAATTCATCCGGCTCCGGAGGTCAAATCTGGAGAACGTTTTATATGGGGGCTATATATAATTATGGACCGATATGGACCAATTCTGGCACGGTTGGTAAAAATCATATACTACCACCATGTTCCAAATTACAACCGGATTGGATGAAATTTGCTTCTCTTGGAGACTTCGCAAGCCAAATCTGGGGATCGGTTTATATGGGGGCTATATATAATTATGAACCGATGTGGATCAAATTTTGCATGGTTGTTAGAGACCATATACCAATACCATGTACCAAATTTCAGGCGGATCGGATGAAATTTGCTTCTCTTTGAGGCTCCGCAACCCAAATCTGGGGATCGGTTTATATGGGCCTATATATAATTATGGACCGATGTGGACCAATTTTTGCACGGTTGTTAGAGACCATATACCAAATTTCAGCCGGATCGGATGCAATTTGCTTCTCTTTGAGGCTTCGCAAGCCAAATCTGGAGATCGGTTTATATGGGGTCTATATATAATTATGGACCGATGTGGACCAATTTTTGCATGGTAGTTAGAGACCATATACCAACACAATGTACCAAATTTCAGCCGGATCGGATGAAATTTGCTTCTCTTTGAGGCTCCGCAAGCCAAATCTGGGGATCGGTTTATATGGGGGCTATATATAATTATGGACCGATGTGGACCAATTTTTGGACGATTGTTAGAGACCATATACCAACACCATGTACCAAATTTCAGCCGGATCTGATGAAATATGCTTCTCTTAGAGGCTCCACAAGCCAAATTTGGGATCGGTTTATATGGGGGCTATATATAATTAAGGACCGATATGGACCAATTTTTGCATGGTTGTTAGAGACCATATACCAACATCATGTACCAAATTTCAGCCGGATCGGATGAAACTTGCTTCTCTTTGAGGCTCCGCAAGCCAAATCTGGGGATCGGTTTATATGGGGGCTATATATAATTATGGACCGATGTGGACCAATTTTTGCATGGTAGTTAGAGACCATATACCAACACAATGTACCAAATTTCAGCCGGATCGGATGAAATTTGCTTCTCTTTGAGGCTCCGCAAGCCAAATCTGGGGATCGGTTTATATGGGGGCTATATATAATTATGAACCGATGTGGACCAATAGATGCATGGTTGTTAGAGACCATTTACCAACACCATATACCATATACCAAATTTCAGCCGGATCGGATGAAATATGCGTCTGTCAGAGGCTCCACAATCCAATTCTGAGGGTCCCTTTATATGGGGGCTATACGTAAAAGTGGACCGATATAAATATATATAATGTGATTGGGGATCGATTTATCTGAGTGCTATATATGTTATAACTATAGATCAATATGGACCTAGATAGGCATGGTTGTTAACGGCCATATACTAGCACAATGTACCAAATTTCTACTGACTCGGATGAAATTTGTTCCTCAAAGAGGCTCCAAAACCAAATCTCGGGATCGGTTTATATGGGGGCTATATATGATTATGGACTGATATGGAATACCTTTGGTATGGTTGTTAAATATCATATACTATCACCACGTACAAAATTTCAACCAGATCGGATGAATTTTGATTCTCCAAAAGGCACCGGAGGTCAAATCTGGGGATCGGTTTATATGGGGGCTATATATAATTATGGACTGATATGAACAAATTCCTGCACGTTTGTTGGATACCATATGCTAATATCACGTACCAAATTTCAACCGAATCAGATGAATTTTGGTTTTCCAAGAGGCTCCGGAGGTCAAATCTGGTGATCGGTTTATATAATTATGGACCGATTTCGGCCAATATTTGCAAGGTTGTTAAAGACCATATACTAACAGCTTGTACCAAATTTCAAACGGATCGGATGAAATTTGCTTCTCTTAGAGCAATCGCAAGCCAAATTTGGGGGACCGTTTATATGGGGGCTATACATAAAAGTGAACCGATATGGCCCATTTGCAATACCATCCGACCTACATCAATAACAACTACTTGTGCCAAGTTTCAAGTCGATAGCTTGTTTCGTTCGGAAAGTAGCGTGATTTCAACAGACGGACGGACGGACATGCTCAGATCGACTCAGAATTTCACCACGACCCAGAATATATATACTTTATGGGGTCTTAAAGCAATATTTCGATGTGTTACAAACGGAATGGCAAAGTTAGGTTAGGTTAGGTTATGTGGCAGCCCTAAGTATCAGGCTCACTTAGACTATTCAGTCCATTGTGATACCACAGCGGTGAACTTCTCTCTTATCACTGAGTGCTGCCCGATTCCATGTTAAGCTCAATGACAAGGGACCTCCTTTTTATAGCCGAGTCCGAATGGCGTTCCACATTCCAGTGAAACCATTTAGAGAAGCTTTGAAACCCTCAGAAATGTCACCAGCATTACTGAGGTGGGATAATCCACCCCTGAAAAACTTTTTGGTGTTTGGTCGTAGCAGGAATGGAACCCACGACCTTGTGTATGCAAGGCGGGCATGCTAACCATTGCACCACGGTGGCTCCCGTGGTGCAATGGTTATATACCCCCATCCTATGGTGGAGTTTATAACAAAGGAGGCTTTCGTTTGTTAAAACATTCTTTCCGGAGGATAGAATTCAGAAACCCGTATTCAATGCCGTTTAAGCATCGAATAATAAAATTCTCAACTCAAAAATTCGTCCCACGGAAAAAATTACCAATGCTGGCAACACTTTTTGTGTGTAATCTTCGTTCGAAGACAACTGACCACTACATTTGCGTGTTTCTAATGAAATTTAATTATTAAATTAAATAGTTTCAAATTTTCTTCGAGAAATGTGAACAATTCCAATTAATTAAATGTTGGGAAAATGTATACATTCAGAGAATAAGAGAAGTCAAATAACCACAATAAATCGTTCAAAGTAATGTTAACTATCGCATATTTTTTGTAGTTCTAGGAAAATGTCTTTTGTCGATTACAAAATTCTTACTTATTTGCAGAAAAACCACATACGGGCAATGTTACATGAAACTCTGACGCCCACTTAAACAATTTCATATCATTTGTTGTACAAGTTTCTTTGAAAAAAAAAATCATATCCGGGAAAATGCGAGAAATTAAAATTTCAATGACTTCGACTTAATCGAAAGCAACATTGGTTTGGTACTAGCTAACCACAAATTGTTCAGGGATAAAGCAAGGAAGAAATGAAAGGAAGAAATTCCTTATAGAAAGACGGTGTTGTGATAGTTTAGTTTCGATCAATAGAGGCAACAAAAGCAAAAGAGGAGGAAAAGGCAACCTTGTTAAAACCCCAAGTGAATTAATATTTACTTTTATACCTCCACTTCCATTTGGAAACATACGGGACCAAGTATTAGTATCGTCAATTTCCTATGTTTCCTCGAAATCTACTCTTCTCCAAATTGGCAAAGTGGTAATTTTCACACCACTACCACCATCGTAAGAGAAACTAAAATACACAGATGCCAAAGCCACTCATACGTAAACAGTCTTAGCAGTAAACAGAAAAACTCACTGTACTGTGTATACAGACTAACAGGCACGTAGAAATATTCCATGACCAACATTTTATGAGAATATCGCACTAACACAATAATACAAAAAAAAGCAAAAAGGCAGCAGAAGGAAAACACGGTCGATATACGTGTATTATTACAAGTTGATATCTAATATCAAAATAGCCAATAACAACATTATCGTTATCTTCTAGGGGGTCTTCAGACTCTGACTCATCAACAAACACAGCCACACACACACTCATTAACACATATATACCCATTTATGAATGTAGAGATTCTCAGCTGGAGGTACAATCAGGGATGCCAATTTTACCGATTTATGGGCATTTTGGTGATTTTTTACTCAAACAATAGTAGCTCCGTTAAATAAAAGAAGCGGCACCAAAAAAGTAGAGAGTTATTTTTGGATCCCCGGAAGTGGTGCCAAATTGACGCAGAAGCGATGAATTTAACATGGGCTTGTCAAAGGACGAATGTCAAACATTTCAACAGCCGCTGCACTGAATTTGCATCACTTCTTAAGTTGTGAGGTGAATTTAGTGTCTTGGATGTGAATTAAGGATTTTTGTGATGTTTATACAAATAAATAATTAGGAATTTTGATTTTATTCGATCTTTCTTTTATCCCATAGAAAATAAATAATTTTTAAATTTTTTTATTATTTTTAATGCATTATAGCGCTTGCCTGGAACGTTTGTCATCAAATATTTTCAAAAATTCGCACTTTTTCTAGAAAGGATTTAAAATTTTTTTTCGGCTAAATTTAAATAATTTGTACCATTTTATTAATTCTTAATATGTTTTTAACCTACTTTTAACAAATAAAAATAAATTTTCCTTTAAAAATATGAAAAAGCGGGTTATAAAAAATTGACTCAAATGAACTTCCTGTGCAGTTAAAATAAGGAACATCTTTGAGAAAGCATTTTTGGAAGTTTTTGGAACTTTGTCATTCCGTTTATAACACATCGAAATATTGATCTAAGACCCCATAAAGTATATATATTCTGGGTCGTGGTGAAATTCTGAGTCGATCTGAGCATGTCCGTCCGTCCGTCAGTCCGTCTGTTGAAATCACGCTAACTTCCGAACGAAACAAGCTATCGCCTTGAAACTTGGCACAAATAGTTGTTATTGATGTAGGTCGGATGGTATTGCAAATGGGCCATATCGGTCCACTTTTACGTATAGCCCCCATATAAACGGACCCCCAAATTTGGCTTGCTAGGCCTCTAAGAGAAGCAAATTTCATCCGATCCGGCTGAAATTTGGTACATGGTGTTAGTATATGGTCTCTAACAACCATGCAAAAATTGGTCCATATCGGTCCATAATTATATATAGCCCCCATATAAACCGATCCCCCGATTGGGCTTGCAGACCCTCTAAGAGCAACAATTTTCATCCGATCCGATTTGGCTTGCAGACCCTCTAAGAGCAACAATTTTCATCCGATCCGGCTGAAATTTGGTACATGGCGTTAGTATATGGTCTCTAACAACCATGCAAAAATTGGTCCAATTATATATAGCCCCCATATAAACCGATCACCAGATTTGACCTCCGGAGCCTCTTGGAAGACCAAAATTCATCTGATTCAGTTGAAATTTGGTACGTGATATTACTATATGGCCTCAAACACTCATGCAAAAATTGGTCGATATCGGTCCATAATTATATATAGGCCCCATATAAACCCATCCCCAGAGTTGACCTCCGGAGCACCTTGGAAGAGCAAAATTCTTCCCATTCGGTTGAAATTTGGTACCTAATGTTAGTATAGGGTATCCAACAACCATGCAGGAATTGGTTCCTCTCAGTCCATAATAATATATAGCTCCCATATAATCCGATCCCCAGATTTGACCTCCGGTGCCTTTTGGAGAAGCAAAATTCATCCGATCTGGTTGAAATTTGGTACGTGGTGTTAGTATATGATATTTAACAACCATGTGAGTTGAAATTTGTGGATGATAGTCTTTCGAAGAAGTTTCTACGCAATCCATGGTGGAGGATACATAAGATTCGGCCTGGCCGAACTTACGGCCGTATATACTTGTTTTAAAGTTGTACCTTGAGAAGAACTTCCAATTTTTTTGTGCTGAGTAAATGTGAAATTTTAAAGAGGAATAGCTCCAAAAACAAAAGTACAAAAATCTTATTTTGTACCGCAGGGTTTGATTGATTCATCTAATTTATGTGATTGTATTTTGTTTTTTATTAAAATCTGCATTGAATCAATTAAATGTATACTTGTCAATTAAAATTTTAATTGATAAAGAGGTAAAAATTTTCCTAAAGATTTACAAAATATTCTCCCAAAATTTTTGACACTCAACTCCCTTTGTAATCTTTACTATAGTAGTTTTAATATTTCCACCTTAGAAAAAAAGTTCGAAACACAAGTATTGGTTTTTCCCCAACATCAAGGGCCAGGACCACAGCACATCATTTATAGTAACATGGCCAAGAAAAAGAAGAAGATTCAGACAGATACACCCACACTTGCACCCATCAACATTGCCATAGAAAAACTAGTTTTAGAAACTAAAACACCTAAGGGCAAATATTACGGTAACATCAACTATAATCAAAAGTTTCGAAAGGAGCAAGCCAAACGAAAACAAACAAAAGGAACTACATCTTAAAAGATATAGGAGGAAAAGAAGAAGAACCAGATAAACACTGTTAAGGAAGTCGTTGAAGATGAAGGCAATAGGGAATTGCGAAAAAATAAAGACACTCCCTTAACAAAGTTGTAACTGAACGATAAAGTAGAAATAGTGTTTACATGTGAGACCACCAATATCGAACCACTCCCACCCCCACCCCCTCCTTTGGAGAATGTAACATGTGCCGTGCCCAAGACTACCAAATATATGGGAGAATAAAAAAAAATCATCAGTATCATTGTAATGTAAAGTCTTTGACATTTGCAATATGAAAAAAAAAGTTCGAGATACAGTCTGACCAGACACCTTAGGTTAGGTTAGGTACCAGCCCGATGTATCAGGCTCACTTAGACTATTCAGTCCATTGTGATACCACTTTGGTGAACTTCTCTCTTATCACTGAGTGCTGCCCGATTCCATGTTAAGCTCAATGGCAAGGGACCTCCTTTTTATAGCCGAGTCCGAACGGCGTTCCACATTGCAGTGAAACCACTTAGAGAAGCTTTGAAACCCTCAGAAATGTCACCAGCATTACTGAGGTGGGAGAATCCACCGCTGAAAATCTTTTTGGTGTTCGGTCGAAGCAGGAATCGAAGGCGGGCATGCTAACCATTGCACTACGGTGGCTCCCAGACACCTTACAAATATTAAACTATATCCTAAACATAGACAGGTATCCAAAGCTCGGTTACCACAGTTGATAGAATTCTACCAGACATTTTGAAAACATTTTCTACAGGAATAAAATTTTGACAAAAATGGCAATAAAATTTTACAACATTTTCCAATGAAACAAAATTTTGACAAAATTTTCTATAGAAATAAAATTTGACAAAATTTGTCTTTGGTGTCATTGGCAAAAATGCTCAGGGTGGGCCTTGAGTCGATATAGCGATGTCCGTCTGTCCGTCCGTCCGTCTGTCTGTGAACACATTTTTGTGATCAAAGTCTAGGTCGCAATTTAAGTCCAATCGCCTTCAAATTTGGCGCATATTCCTAATTTGGGTCAGAATAGAACCCTATTGATTTTGGAAGAAATCGGTTCAGATTTAGATATAGCTCCCATATATATATTTCGCCCGATATGGACTTATATGGGCCCAGAAGCCAGAGTTTTAACCTAATTTGCTTAAAATTTTGCACAAGAAGAACAATTAGTACTGTAGTCAAGTGCCAAATTTTATTGAAATCGGTTCAGATTTAGATATAGCTCCCATATATATCTTTCGCCCGATATGCACTTATACGGCCCTAGAAGCCTGAGTATTACCCCAAATTGGTTGAAATTTTGCACTAGGAGTACAATTGGTAGTATAGTCAAATGTGCAAAATTTTATTGAAATCGGTTCAGATTTAGATATAGCTTCCATATATATCTTTCGCCCGATATGGACTAATACGGTCCCAGAAGCCAGAGTTTTACTCCAATTTGGTTGAAATGTTGCACAAGGAGTAGAATTAGCATTGTAGCTACGCGTGCTAAATTTGATTGAAATCGGTTCAGATTTAGATATAGCTCCCATATATAGCTTTCGCCCGATTTACACTCATATGACCACAGAGGCCAATTTTTAACTCCGATTTAATTGAAATTTTGCAAAGGGAGTAGAATTAGCATTATAGCTATGCGTGCCAAATTTGCTTGAAATCGGTTCAGATTTAGATATATCTCCCATATATAGCATTCGCCCGATTTACACTCATATGACCACAGAGGCCAATTTTTAACTCCGATTTAATTGAAATTTTGCAAAGGGAGTAGAATTAGCATTATAGCTATGCGTGCCAAATTTGCTTGAAATCGGTTCAGATTTAGATATATCTCCCATATATAGCTTTCGCCCGATTTACACTCATATGACCACAGAGGCCAATTTTTAACTCCGATTTCGTTGAAATTTTGCACATGGAGTACAATTAGTAGTGTAGTCAAGTGCGCTAAATTTTATTGAAATCGGTTCAGATTTAGATATAGCTCCCATATATATCTTTCGCCCGATATGGACTAATATGGTCCTAGAAGCCAGAGTTTTGCCCCAATTTGGTTGAAATTTTGCACTAGGAGTACAATTAGTAGTGTAGTCAAGTGTACCAAATTTGATTGAAATCGGTTCAGATTTAGATATATCTCCCATATATAGCTTTCGCCCAATTTACACTCATATGACCACAGAGGCCAATTTTTAACTCCGATTAAGTTGAAATTTTGCACAGAGAGTAGATTTAGCATTGTAGCTATGCGCGCCAAATTTGGTTGAAATCGGTTCAGATTTAGATATAGCTCCAATATATATCTTTCGCCCGATATGGACTAATACGGTCCCAGAAGCCAGAGTTTTACTCCAATTTGGTTGAAATTTTGCACAAGGAGTAGATTTAGCATTGTATCTATGAATGCCAAATTTGGTTGAAATCGGTTGCGATTTAGATGTAGCTCCCATATATAGATTTCGCCCGATTTACACTCATATGACCACAAAGGCAAAATTTTTGCTCCGATTTAGTTGACATTTTGCACAGGGAGTAGAATTGGCATTATAGCTATGCGTGCTCAATTTGGTTGAAATCGGTTCAGATTTAGATATATCTCCCATATATAGCTTTCGCCCGATTTACACTCATATGACCACAGAGGCCAATTTTTAACTCCGATTTAGTTGAAATTTTGCACAGGGAGTAGAATTAGCATTGTTGCTATGCGTGCCAAATTTGGTTGAAATCGGTTCAGATTTAGATATAGCTCCCATATATATGTTTTTCTGATTTCGACAATAATGGTCAAAATACCAACATTTTCCCTGTAAAATCGCCACTGCTTAGTCGAAAAGTTGTAAAAATGACTCTAATTTTCCTAAGCTTCTAATACATATATATCGAGCGATAAATCATAAATAAACTTTTGCGTAGTTTCCTTAAAATTGCTTCAGATTTAAATGTTTCCCATATTTATACCCTGCGCCACACTGTGGAACAGGGTATTATAAGTTAGTGCATATTTTTTACTAACATTCTGTTCCACCTTAGTGCATTAGCCGACTTAAATTCTGAGTCTATAGATTTTGTAGAAGTCTATCAAATTCTGTCTAGATCGAGTGATATTTAAATGTATGTATTTGGGACAAACCTTTATATATAGCCCTCAACTTATTTGACGGATGTGATATGGTATCGAAAATTTAGATCTACAAAGTGGTGCAGGGTATAATATAGTCGGCCCCGCCCGACTATAGACTTTCCTTACTTGTTAATTTTTTATAAATATTTTTACTTGTACCTACTATAAGATGAAAATAACCAATAAGTAAATATTCCAGTACGTCTTTGCGTAGCGGTTAATATGGAAACGTAAAGAAAAAAAAATATTGTTTAGTGTTTTATTATTTTTTTGAAATAAATTCAAATTTGTAAATTTGCCTATCATCTTAAGAACTGATACGAAATGCAGAATATTTTCGAGCCTCTGATAGGCCCATGTAGCTTCTGAGCCAATTTTGCACAACTCCCGGATCACAAAACAAAAAAAGCAAAGTTTTCTTTACATTTTTGCTTTTCTTTTGACATTCATTGGCTCGAATTTGTTATTAAATATCTTATCTTAGATTTATTTGTTATTAAATATCTTATCAAAAAGTAAAAAACTCCATCATCTAAAAACATAAGCCATATGTCAAAAAACAAACTGCCAACAATCTACTGTATTTGAAGTTAGCCATATGATTGGGAAAAACTTAAGATAATCTAAAGGAAAAAAACTATGACAAAAAAGTTGATATTGCAATTTACTACAGTTAAACAAAAGTTACAAATTCTCCCTTCTTATGATTGCGAGAATTCCAAATAAAACATGGACCCGTGTAAAGCCATGGAATTGGCGAAATCTCCAACTTAGAAGGAAATTGTTGGAGTCACAAAATCATTGAAGTCAGATTGGATGCAACTTTGCAAAGGGCTAGCTTTGTTGAAAAATACATGGAGAAACTTTAGCATGTTTTGTCTTAGGGCGATCGACGACAATGCAATTCACTTTTATTTCCATGTAGAACTTTTCACTTCCAAGTGGTCGAACGTATTTATGTATATGTGTGAGTTGCAATGTGTTTATGTGTTTGTGCGTAAACTGTCGCCATTACTGCCGCAGGGCCAAGATGTTACAACCATATCGAGTTAATTGTTTGAAATAAGTGCCGACGGTAAAAAACAAAAAAAAAACAAAAAAAAACACAGTCAAAAACTGCAAATGGATTGTGAACAACAGAAATTGAACAGAGTTCTCACACTCAAATACTTTTATACAGCCAGCAGGATTTTTGTTTCTCCTTTTTTTTGCGTTAGGGAAGGACAAACAAAAAACTTTGTCATGAAATTCAATAAAAATTTTCCCTAGTACTCTGCTATAGACCAGTGCCGGGGAGAATAAAGTCATCGCCAAAGTTTGCCCAGTTGCTATCACTGCTGACCTAACTTTTTCACTTGGGTTGTCGTTTTTCTTTATTTTTATTTTTTTATTTTCATACAAGAATTTACTTGAATGCAATTCTGATGTCTGTTGTTGTTTTTTTTTTTTTTTGTTCTCGTAATGCAAAAGTAAATTGGAATAAGTAATTATAATGAAACAAAAGTTTCCAGTGATTTGTGCAATTAGTGGAGAAATGCATTTGGGAAAAAAGATATGGCTTTTATACAAGCATTTTTAAGCCAGAGACTTAAATATGGCGATTTATACAAAGTACAAAACAATTCCGGGAAATCGCACAGAGACATCTTCGAATAATTGGGAAATGCGCGAGGGAGAACAATCTCCCTTGCCGATTTCTGTCCAACAGACGAACAAAAGGAAGTGTAGATAAGTGGATGGATAGGCAAAATTATTTTTTTTTTCGTGGGTCAAATCAATTTAAGGAGCACCCATGTACGAGGATTTAATCAATAATTGTCTTGTACCTTTAAAGTAATCCCGATTCTGCCCGATTCTTTGTTTTGACAATGACAAGAAACCCCCTTTTTATAACCGAGTACACTGAAAAAAAAGCATACTCGGTTCCAAAGATTTTGTCTTTACTTTAAAAAATTTGGTATTGATTCCGAGCCAAAGAAGCGGAGAATACAAGTAAGGATACTTTTAAGACACAATTTTCTTTTAAATTTAGGTTTTGTGTACTTGCTTCTAGGAAGCAAATTTTAATTTTTCGCTTTCTCAGCTTGTTTTCTTCATATGCTATCAAAGTCCTTTAAAAATTAGTTAAAGGCAACTTTATTTTCCAAATTAGGACTCGACTTCCAGCAGAAATTATGCTATGTTTGAAGTAAAAAACTTCTTTAAAATAAAGTTTTGAAAAACATGTCCTATATTTGAACGATTTTTTGCTTTGTAGTCAAGATGCAAAAAGACAACAAATTTAAAGACAATTTCATTAAATTTAAAGAATTTTTCTGAATTATTAAAGTCAAGTTGACCTTAGCCTATACATTTTTTCTTTCATGTTAAGATACCCATTTTTAAGTCAAATCACTTAATTATAAGGACAATACGACTTCATGGAAAAGTTTATCGACTTTTGGACAAGGAAAATAACTTTATTTTAGAGGAATGCGTCTTCTATGCTAAGCAAAATTCGTATTCGCATTTTAAAGACATGAAATCTTTGACCTCACGACAATATTTTTTTCAGTGTAAGAACATGGTTTCACATGACGGTGAAACCACACTAAACTTTCTTCTACTATGGCTCACCAATAGCAACTCTTTTTTGGTATTGCTAACCGCTTCTGTTTCGATTTTTATTTTATCCTTTCAATCTTATCAAAACGTTTTTTTTTTTTCATCGGTGTCTCAAGTTCTGCCTACATTTATCACCTTGTTTTTATTTTATCACAGTTTATTTAATACTAAAATTATAAATTGGCGTTTTTTTTACACACAAAAGTCGATAAACTTTTGAATGAAGTCGTATTGTCCTTATAATTAAATGATTTGACTTAAAAATGGGTATCATAACACGAAAGAAAAAAATTTTGAGCTAAGGTCAACTTGACTTTAATAATTCAGAAAAATTCTTTAAAATTAATGAAGTTGTCTTTAAATGTGTTGCCTTTTTGCATCTTGACTACAAAGCAACTACTCGTTCAAATATAGGACACGTTTTTTCACACTTTATTTTAAAGACGTTTTTCACTTGAAACATATCATAATTTCTACTGGAAGTCGCATCTGAATTTGGAAAATAAAGTCGTCGTTAACCCGTTTTTAAAGGACTTTGATGGCATATGAAGAAAACAAGCTGAAAAAACGAAAAATTAAAATTTGCTTCCTAGAGTCAAGTGCACACAACCCAAATTTAAAAGAGAATTGTGTCTTAAAATTATCCTTACTTCAATTCTCCGCTTCTTGGGTCGGAATCAATACACGCAAAGAAAAAAAACGTTTGGAAAACGTTTACCGAAACCGTTTTTCTTCTGTTAGAGTTTTTTGAATTGCTTTGAAAAGTACACACTTTTATCACAAAAAAAATTCGTTTGGTACAAAATTTTTATTTTTTCAATAAAAAAAAGTTATTTTTGAACCAACAATACAGTCCATTTCGTTTATATCAAACACTGTTCTTTTCTGACTTTAGGTCTTTAATAAGACACATTTTAAAGTTCATAGTAAAAATTTTATATAGTAGAATGTAATGTTGAAAATTTTTTCGGAATCTTCCGACCATATCTGGAATATATGTAAAAAAAAAAACTTTGGTCGAAGCAGGGATCGAACCCACGACCCTTGGCATGCAAGTCGGCCGTAGCAACCACTGCTCCACGGTGCCCAACTAAATGTATTTTTCTGTTAAATAAATTTTGTTTAATCGGCTCGTGGGCGCCGCAAGCTATGCTATATTAATATATTGATGACAATAACAGCTACGTAGCTCAGTGGATAGTGTGCTGGCTTACAAATTGCATGGTCGGCGGTTCGATTCTCCGTTCTGGCGAAAAGTAAAAAAAAAATTTTAAAATTTATAAAATCGTATAATTTCTTCTACATTGTTTGTATTACAGAAAAATGGGGTAAGAAATAAAAAACTTCGTGGAAGTGAGAAAGATGTGAGGGAAAATGCAATTAGCCAGAATTTTTTTTTTTTTTTGGGTTAGTCTTTATGAAATTGTTACTACATCCTGGAAAAGAATAAACGTTTATCACAAAAAGTATATACTTTTCTTCCAAATACACTTCGTTTCAACGAAAAGCAAATGAGAAACGAACTTTGTTTGTCTAAAATTTCGTTTGGAAGGAAAGAATTATATGTACCAAAATTGTTAAAGTAAAGACAATCTCTTTGGAACCGAGCATGCTTTTTTTTTCAATGTGATATGGACCAATTTTTGTATGATTGGGGATCGATTTATCTGAGGGCTATCTATATATAACTATAAACCGATATGGACATAGTTAGGCATGGTTGTTAACGGCCATATACTAGCACAATGTACCAAATTTCAACTGACTCGGATAAAATTCGCTCCTCCATGTGGCTCCAAAATCAAATCACGGGATCGGTTTATATGGGGGCCATATATGATTATGGACTGATAGGGACCAATTCCTGCATGGTTGTTGGATACCATATACTAACATCACGTACCAAATTTCAACCAAGGATCTGTTTATATGGGGACTATATATGATTATGGAATGATATGGACCACTTTTGACATGGTTGTTAAATATCATATACTACCACCACGTACCAAATTTCAACCAGATCGGATGAATTTTGCTTCTCTTAGAGGCTCCGCAAGCCAAGTCGTGGGATCGGTTTATATGGGGGCTATATATATTTATGGAATGATATGAACCAATTCCTGCATGGTTGCTGGATACCACACTCTAACATCACGTACCAAATTTCAACCGAATCGGATAAATTTTGCTCTTCCAAGGGTCTCCAGAGGTCAAACCTGGGGATCGGTTTATATGGGGGCTATGTATATTTATGGACCGATTTCGACAAATTTTTGCATTGGTGTTTGAGGCCATATATTAACATAACACCACGTACCAAATTTCAACTGAATAAGATGAATTTTGGTATTCCAAGAGGCTCCGGAGGTCAAATCTGGTGATCGGTTTATATGGGGTCTATATATAATTATGGACCGATGTGGACCAATTTTTGCATGGTTGTTAGAGACCATATATTAACACCATGTACCAAATTTCAGCCGGATCGAATGAAATTTGCTTCTCTTAGAGCCTCCGCAAGCCAAATCGGGGGATCGGTTTATATGGAGGCTATATGTAATTATGGACCGATGTGGACCAATTTTTGCATGGTTGTTAGAGACCATATACTAACACCATGCACCAAATTTCAGGCGGATCGGATGAAATTTGCTTCTCTTAGAGGATCCCCAAGCCAAATTTGAGAGTCCGTTTATGTGGGGGCTATACGTAAAAGTGGATTGATATGGCCCATTTGCAGTACCATTCGACCTACATCAATAACAACTACTTGTGCCAAGTTTCAAGTCGATAGCTTGTTTCGTTCGGAAGTTAGCGTGATTTCAACAGACGGACGGACGGGCATGCTTATATCGACTCAGAATTTCACCACAACCCAGAATATATATACTTTATGGGGGTCTTAGATCAATATTTCGATGTGTTACAAACGGAATAACAAAGTTAATATACCCCCCATCCTGTGGTGGAGGGTATAAAAATGGGAAAAATCTAACATATGTAACCCTCGAAATTTGAAACTAGCGGGTGTTTTCTGATCAGATATCATACACAAAACATCTCTCTCTCTCTCTCTCTCTCATCCCAGTGGTAAAAATTCAAACCCCTTACCAAAAGATCGATTATGTTCTTGGGAAATTTGGAAGATTAAGTAAGTATGTTGTATGTAAACACACATATAGTTGACAAT
Source organism: Haematobia irritans (assembly GCF_050003625.1). NCBI lineage: Eukaryota > Metazoa > Arthropoda > Insecta > Diptera > Muscidae > Haematobia > Haematobia irritans. The sequence goes on from NC_134400.1 coordinate 217,326,632, forward strand.
GCTACTACTTATACCGTAGCATTGAAAAATCGAACAGAATGTAATTCCATCAAAACTTAAACAAATAAAACCTATTACATAGTCATCTAGTTGGTTCGTAGTGGGACAACCAGTGCTTACGACTTCCACTTACTGGGTAAGGGGTCTGTAATTAGGAATAAAAACTCAAAAATTTGCTAGGCAACGTTTCCAAGCAATTGGTTTTTGTTTGTTCGTTTTTTTTCAGTTTTCTGAAAAAGTTTTCGGGCATAAATAAAGTTTTATTTACATCTTTTTTTTTCTTTTCCAGATTATCAATTAATTTGTATTGAGTTGTACATCCTTTTCAGATATACAGCTAGACCTCGCTTTACGTCGCAGATACGCTCCAAAAAACACGACGCAAAGTGAATTATGAGTTTCTATGGCAAACCATGCAAAGATTGGAGACAGATAACAATGATAACAACGCAACTTCGAAACAACGCAAAACGAAACGACGCAAAGCGAGGTCTAGGTGTATATGTGTAAAGGTAAGTGTGAAAATAATTAATTGAAATATGGAGGGATTTTCGTCCAGAAATTTAAAGCGATTAGCGCGTAAAGAAGAAAATAATTTTAGAGCGATTTCACTGCGTTAATTAGCACCTTTCCAAGCGCCAGATTCAGGGGGAGCCATGTGCCAGATTCAGGTAATATTTCTTATATAACTTTCTATTTGTATATTTATTGACTAATAACATATAATCTTTTATTTCAGATGCTGTCAAGACGGAACAGTACACAGAAAAAGATTATATAGCGGACATTAGGAAGTCGGTCAAAAACTTCAAGGGTCGCCATTTCCGCAAAGTTTGTGGGTAAAAAAAAAAACAAAAATGTAATGAATAAATATATACCAGTTATTATAACAGTATTACCTAGTATTAAATATTGTATTGAAATATTATTATCAAATATATATTAATTGTTATAATATATAAAACAAAAAAAAAATAGTTATTTAGAATATTAGTTGCATATTTTTAGGAAAAAACTTTAAAATACATCATATTTTTATAGTTTACCGGCGAATCCGGTGGTAAATAGGGGTGCTTAGCTCTAGATTACTTTTATAAATAGAAAGTAAAACTGGTTTACCCCATCGTTCCCATTACCGAGTAAAACACAATATTCAATAATCGTCATCCGAAGCCCTTAAGCATTGGTAATGTCGTTGTAATGGGCTATCATTATGCTTTCATTTACCTTGTCATGGAAATTGCGAAGTACTTGACTGCCTATGACACGCCAACGTAAAAGTAATGCGGAAAATTGATCGGAAACGTGGAGTAGTTGTCTCGAAAAAATCGGTAGGATATAATCGATTTGGTAATGACGTTTTTTACCACTGGGATACTACTATAACATTTGTCTGTTGTGTAAACAATAAAATTTTAAGAAAAATCGTCACTTTTTCCCGAAAAAATCGTCATAATCGGCACTTGCTTTTTAAAAATCGTAAAAAATCGGGAATTTAAATAATATTAAAATAAAATATATGTTTTGGTTAAAAGCGAAGGTATTCATTTCATATAAAGACACACAATTCTACAATATTTAGTAAATTTTTTTATTACGGATTCTGAGTAAGTCATAACCGAAAAGTACGGGAACACCATCCACTAACTATATGCATATTCTAAATTTCAGCTTCTAAACATTAAAAACCATAAATACATCCAGATTTGATATCCTATCCCACATAGTAGTTAGCGTATAATAACTTTGATCTGTAAAAAATGTGCCTACCAGAAATATTGATTATAGACTCCATAAAACATACTGATCGACTAGGAATCACCTCCTGAGTCGATCTATTCATATTCGTCCCTTCATCGGTGTTTTGACACAAGGACGAACGCTTTTGAATTTGGAAAAAAATCGGATCAAATTTAGATATAGCCCCCACACACATGTATCGCCCGATTTCAACAAATGGGGTCGTATTGAGCCTATTTAATAACCGGTCGTCTTCAAATTTAATACAAGATAATTAAGCATCCTTAAAGTAAGTAAAATTTAATTGAAATCGGTTCATATTTCGAAATCGCTCGATTTTCCCAAATTTTTGAACGGAGTAAATATCGTCATTTTCGAGGCAAAAATCGGAAATTGTTATTTTTTGATCCAAAAATCGTCAAAATGACGATAAATCGGCAAAATTAGCAGGCCTGCTCAAGTGGTATGTCTCTCCTTGTTTCCTCTCTCTCTCTCTCTCTCTCTCTCTCTCTCTACCAAATTGATTATAATGTTATATAACTTACTGTTAATGTTGTGCCATCTTCTGGTAACATTGTTGGTATTGCTATATTGCTGATAAATCAAAATTGTTCCCATTTACAATCCGACAATTCCATTTCAATACCAGAGATATTTTTCTTGGTTTGCAATTGTCAGGAAAAACAACATTTACCAATACATGGGAAAGCAATCGCCTTACAAACTCACACACACGCATGCACACACTCTCACAAATTCAAACAATCATGGAAAATGAAATGAGTATTGCAATGGTTTGCCATACGAATACTTGAGGTAAAAGTTGAATGTGTTTCCCTCTTAGACTGGTGTAGGTGGTACCATCATGTTCCATGATCTGGGTGAGGCAAAGCATTACTTTATTATTATTAAGATAACTTAAGAAATAGCATTTGATTGCATTCCAAGCCATAGGGAGAGAGGAGGAATATATCTAGTAGAACGCAACAATATGAAATAAAAATAACTTTTCAGTATTGAATTCTTAGTACATTGGCTTTGTTACTGCATTGAATTATGGAGTGTGTGTCTGTCCTTCCTTGGGGTGGTTGTTCGGTCGTCTGCTGGCACGTGTATTGGGGTTTAGTATTGCCAATACATTTGTGGGATAAAAAAAAAACTCTATGGCAGTTGAATTGGAACTTCTGTTAGAAATTAACACATAAAACTGTAACGATTTCATTAATTTTGTGCCCCTCAAAATGATTTCCCTGGAACGGTCTCTTGAGATTGCTGATTATACTGAAAGAAGAGTTTTCTTCTATGAAGAACGGGAGCCACCGTGGTGCAATGGTTAGCATGCCCGCCTTGCATACACAAGGTCGTGGGTTCGATTCCTGCTACGACCGAACACCAAAAAGTTTTTCAGCGGTGGATTATCCCACCTCAGTAATGCTGGTGACATTCCTGAGGGTTTCAAAGCTTCTGTAAGTGGTTTCACTGGAATGTGGAACGCCGCACAGTGGGGTTTTTGATGTCAAAAGTGGGAATTAATTCGAAGTAATTCCCTGTTTATAGTTTTAACTTTTTTCGGCCAAATTCACTAAAAGACATAAAACCAATCAAATTTTAAATATTTTTTAGTCCACATTTTATTTGTTTTCCATTAGTTAATTTGCAACAAAAAAAAGAGAATGAATATCTGCTTTTTGATCTGATTCTTAACAATTATTATCATCATCGTCAGTAAAATTACTATATGTATCATTATCATCAACACTGGCATTTTGATCACCATCATGATTTGACTCAAATATCAACATTTGAATTGCTTCCATAGGCAAATTGTGGGGTATCTTCTCTTTTAATTTCTCATTTCTGATATAACTGGATCCGAAGTATGTTAATTAACAGTCTTTTAAATATCTCTTCATTTGACTTTTCCATAGAACATTTTCGCAAAAAATGCTCTCTAAAATTTTTAAAATCTTTGTTTCTAGCTTCTTGCGCTTCTTCCGACAACTGTCCAATTGGAATTAAAGCGTGGTTAATTATTTCTGCTCCAAGTAATAAATATTTGTGAACAGTTGGGGACATATAGTACCCGGGGTTGAAAAATGTATTTCCATTTAATTTCAAAATGTGCAAAAAAGTGCAGACAACTTTTTCATCTATGCTTTCAAAAGAGTTTATTGTTTTAGAAAAAATAAACTTTTTTACTTAATTTGGCTTTATTCACAACTATTTGTCGACATATTTCTCGAAATCCTCTAATTTAAAGACTTACGAGCGAAACTAAATTTCATATAATAACACAAGTCAAATATAAAAATAAAGAACACAAAAATAATCTTATTAACCTGAGGATGAAGGTTCCATTATTATTTTTTAATTATCGCTTTAGAAAACACTCAAAACTAATTTTTAAGACACCAATAATTTACATTTATATCGCACGCAAGGAAAACGTAAAATAACTCCAACTTCAAACATATATAGTGACACAACGGTACTTGTCAAAGACACAATTTTTGCGCTAGTGATGTGGAATTTTGTGTACTTTTACCGACTATAAAAATTTTTTCGGTTCTCCTAAATTTCATTTTTCAATTAATTCCCATTTTTGGTATCAAAAACCCCAATGTGCGCCGTTCGGACTCGGCTACAAAAAGGAGATCCCTTGTCATTGAGCTTAACATGGAATCGGGCAGCACTCAGTGATAAGAGAGAAGTTCACCACTGTGGTATCACAATGGACTGAATAGTCTAAGTGAGCCTGATACATCGGGCTGCCACATAACCTAACCCAACCTAACGTATGAAGAACGAAATGTTGACATAGGAAATTTTCTTTTAAAGCTAATGATTAGCTTCCCAGCACAGAAAGTGTCACCATAAATTGAGTGAAAATGTTGTTTTTGCATCCAGAAGTGGTGCAAATTTGGCTCATAGGAGATGAATTTAACATGGGCTTGCCATATGTCGGATGTCCACAATTTCAATAACCGATGCACTGAATTTCCATCGCTTCTTAAGATTAGAGTTCAAATATTTTCAAAATTTTTAACTAAAAGTGCCTTGACACTTTTTTCGTATCATTTTATTAATAATTACTCCTTATAAGTATGAAATATTCAAGTTTTTTGCCAAAAAAAGTAATGAAAATGTTCTTTTTGGATCCGGAAGTGGTGCAAAATTGGCACAGAAGCGATGAATCTAACATGGGCTTGTCACAGGACGGATGTCCACCATTTCAACAGCCGTTGAACTTAATTTGCATCACTTCTTAATGTGTGATCCCAATTCAGTGTTTTGGATGAGAATTAAGAACTTTTGTGATATTTTAACAAATAAATAAGTTTTAAATTTTTCTATGATTTTTAATGCATTATAACGTGTGTCTGGAATGTTTAACATCAACTCGCAATTTTTCTAGAAAGTATTTAGCATTTTTTCGGCAACATTTTAATAATTTGTACCATTTTATTAACTCTTAATCTGTTTTTGACCCATTTGAAACAAAAACCAGGCCGAAGCTTATGTACCCTCCACCATGGCTTGCATAGAAACTTCTACTGAAGACTGTCATTACTTGGGTTGCGGTAACACTTGCCGATGGCAAGGTATCTTAAAACTTTCTAACACCGTAATATATGCCACATAGTCCATACGTGGTATATATTAACCTAAAAAAGGCCGATTAAATACGTATATAATTAAGTTTAAAGTTTCTATAGAAATAAAATTTTGACAAAATAAAATTTTGACAACATTTTCTATAGAAGTAAAATTTGGAAAAAAAATTTCTATAGAAATAAAATTTGGATAAAATTTTCTATAGAAATAAAGTTTTGACAACATTTTCTATAGAAATAAAGTTTTGACAAAATTTTCTATAGAAATAAAATTTTGACAAAATTTTCTCTAGAAATAACATGTTGACAATGTTTTCTATAAAAAAAATTTGATAGATTATTTTTGGCTCGAGTGGAAACCATGATTATGAACCGATAAGGACCAATTTTTATGTGCACTGAAAAAACAGTGAACCCACCAGGAAGATAATTTTTGGTTAATTTTAGAAAATTTTGAATATTTTTAGAAAATTTTAACTAAACAGTATTACAAACGCTGACATGTCGCCGATATCACAAAAATAAGTAAATATTTTTCGACAAATGCAAGAAAATTTATTAGGCATAATTAATTTTTTTCAATTGTCAAAGAAAATTTTGTAGTTTGAAGGAAAAACTTGGAGTTAAAAAATGCAAGAATGTCTTTAGTGATATACGAAGTTCATGATGAACGCATTTTTGGTAAAATTTACAAATTTAAAGAAATAATGAACTATTTTGTGGGAAGCGCGAATTTAGTAAATCATTTTGCTTAATTTGAGGATAATTTTTTCCCGTTTTTTAGTTCAATTAACTAACGTACGCAAAAAATTATTAGAGTAAATGAAACTTTCTCCAAACATAATAATTCCATGAACTAAAATAAAGTTAAATTGGCTTTAGTGAAATAGAGAGTTCACTTTTTTTTGGGGATCGCCTATATACAACTATAGACCGAAAATCTGGGGATCGATTTATATGGGGGTTATATATGGACCGATATGGACCAATTCTTGCATGGTTGTTAGATACTATATACTAACACCACGTACCCAATTTCAACCGGATCGGATGAATTTTGCTCCTCTAAGAGGCTCCGGAGGTCAAATCTGGGGATCGGCTTATATGGCGGCTATATATAATTATGGACCGATATGGACCAATTTTGGCATGGTCATTAGAGAACATATACCAACACCATGTACCAAATTTCAGCCGGATCGGATGAAATTTGCTTCTCTTAGAGGCTCCGCAAGCCAAATCGGGGGATCGGTTTATATGGGGGTTATATACAATTATGGACCGATATGGACCAATTTTTGCATGGTTGTCAGAGACCATATAATAACACCATGTACCAAATTTCAGCCGGATCGGATGACTTTTGCTCCTCTAAGAGGCTCCGGAGGTCAAATCGGGGGATCGGTTTATATGGGGGCTATATGTAATTATGGACCGATGTGATGCAATTTTTGCATGGTTGTTAGAGACCATATATCAACACCATGTACCAAATTTCAGCCGGATCGGATGAAATTTGCTTCTCTTAGAGGCTCCGCAAGCCAAATCGGGGGATCGGTTTATATGGGGGCTATATATAATTGTGGACCGATGTGGACCAATTCATGCATGGTTGTTAGAGACCAAATACTAACACCATGCACCAAATTTCAGGCGGATCGAATGAAATTTGCTTCTCTTTTAGGCTCCGCAAGCCAAATCTGGGGATCGGTTTATATGGGGGCTATATATAATAATGGACCGATGTAGACCAATTCATGCATGGTTGTTAGAGACCATATACTTACACCATGTACCAAATTTCAGCTGGATCGGATGAAATTTGCTTCTTTTAGAGGCTCCCAGCCAAATCGGGGGATCGGTTTATATGGGGGGCTATATATAATTATGAGCCGATGTGGACCAATTTTTGCATGGTTGTTAGAGACCATATACTAACACCATGTACCAAATTTCAGCCAGATCGGATGAAATTTGCTTCTCTTAGAGGATCGGCAAGCCAAATTTGGGGGTCCGTTTATATGGGGGCAATACGTAAAAGTGGACCGATAATGCCCATTTGCAATACCATCCGACCTACATCAATAACAACTACTTGAGCCAAGTTTCAAGTCGATAGCTTGTTTCGTTCGGAAGTTAGCGTGATTTCAACAGACGGACGGACGGACATGCTTAGATCGACTCAGAATTTCACCACAACCCAGAATATATATACTTTATGGGGGTCTTAGAGCAATATTTCGATGTGTTACAAACGGAATGACAAAGTTAATATACCCCCATCCTATGGTGGAGGGTATAGAAAAAAAGTCCTATTAAAAATGTTAAAAAAGCGAGTTATAAAAAAATTGACTCAATTGAACTTCCTCTGCAGTTAAAATAAAGAACATCTTTGGGAGGACATTTTTAGAAGTACTTTTAAAGTTGTGCCTTTAGAAGAACTTCCAAGTCTGTTTTGCTGGTTAAGGGTCGACTTCAAGCAGGAAATAAAGTAGTTTACTTTGAAATAAAGTAAACGCATTTTTAAGTCGAATCACTTAACTGTAAGGACAAAATGACTTCACTGAAAAGTTTGTTGACTTTGGACAAGGAAAAAACTTTATATCAGTAAAATGCGTCTATTATGCTATGCAAAAATCGCATTCGAATTTTAAGGACTTGCAATCTTTGGCCTTACGACAATATTTTTTTGCAGTGTACAGAGAACAAAACCAATGATTTTTGAGAAGTTGTTTCATATTCAAGTTTAGGAGTTATTCCTTTATGAAATATCTTTTATTTCATTATGAAATTAGATCCCAATTTTGGGGGATTTATTATAGAGCCCTCCCAATGATATGAGATTTCAAGTGAAGTTGGAGCAATATACTAACTCAAAAAATCGTTTCAAACCCTCCTCGTCCTCATAGCGCAGCTAAAGTTTCACCATATGGAGACTTCATCAGATTCATACCAGAGATGGTCTGTATCAAACATTTTTAGGTTTGCGACTGTCGCAAAGTTGTAAACGTCGTAAACGTCACATACGCGTAAATGTAGAAAAAGTAACAAAAGTCGCAAAATACTTTAGTCGCGTCAGCTAGGCAGCGAATTCGATGATATCCAAGACGTTGATATGTGCGAAGAAGTTGCAATTCTTAGGAAAGTTCACAATTTTCGGTTTTTTTGTCCCCACATTTTTCCTATTGCCTTTTGCACGAGTACAGGATAACCGTGGATTTTCTCGTCCTTTCTTTGCTTTAAGTTCAGTCTCCTGTCCAATATAACCCCAAGGTATTTTGCACACTCACCAACGGGAATTTCGATACCACCTAAGAAAATAGGCTTGACCATGGGAAAACTTTCACAAATTTCTGCAGAAACTCACAGCGAATGCAGTCAAACTAAATTAAAAAATTTTCAGGATTTCTTCTATTCAAAATTTGGTTTTCTACAGTAGGTTTACGACTTTTGCGACATACGTATTATACCGTCGCAAATGTATGTCGCAAAAGTCACAGTTTGTGACAGGCCAACCCTGATTCATACACTCAAAAAGCAGTAAAAACTTGGGTTAATTTTAGAAATTTATTAATTGGCTTTGGTGCCAATTTTTAGTTTAGTTTTAGAAAATCTTAAAAGGAAAAGGAACTGAGCTTACGCCTTTCATATGATTTGAAATCTAAATTCTGTAGTTTTATTACCCCATTACTGGAATGAGTAAGAGAAGTGAAATTGGGAAATTTGGTGATAAATGCGACTTTAAGAAATTAAAGCAGAAGTCCGGAGTATATTTCAGTAAAATCTTTTGGGGCTTTATTTCACATCTGAAAATATGGATTTATTTCATTTTGAAATAAGACTCCAATTTTAGAACCTTAATTCATTTTAATTTTTGGGGGACTATATCTCATTGGGCAGTTATTTTTTGGAGCCTATAAAATTTATTAACAACAATCCTTAGAATAATTTTTTTTTGCATCTATCAACAAGAGACCCCACCTTCTATATACACATGTAGTACAACTTAAACATTTTTGAGTAACAAAAACACTTTGACCCAAGTACAATTTATTAAAATTTTATTAAAAGGAAAATACCAAAAAAAAAAAATACGCGAAAACAAGTTAACAACAACAATGTACAATTTGGCAATTCAACTTGCCAACAACAAAAAGGATCCGGGACAAAAGGCAAGAGAAAGATTGAAGCGTGCAACATATTTCGGGAGGTAACAACAACTGAGATCTGTAGAAATGTATGAAGAAGAAATGGTAATGTCGAACTAAAGCAAAATCTCCAAATATCAAGCACAGCTCAACAACATTTTCATTTTCATTCAGAGAACATCGAATAGGGCGTTATGGAGGGGGAGTAACAGGATAGTGTACAATCACAGAGAGACACAATCAGACTAAAGGAATTTAAATAAGATGCTGATGGATGCCAGCCACGAGTGCCAGGAAAATATGAAATGTAAAAAAAAGAGAATGATGGTGATGATGGAATGATGGCAATGACTGCAATGCCACTACAACTGCTGGTGCCTCAGCGCCTTTGCATTACACATGATGGCAATGACGATGAAGATGATGATGATGGTGGTAGTATGTATTGGGGACGTGGTGGTGAGCATTGTTTTGAACCACTGTGACAGTGATGTCTCTCTTTTTGATTTGCTGTATCTGTATGTATGTGTGCAAGTGTATGATGATTGTATGCCTCCTGTTAGTATGCTGTAGTTATTTCGGTTAAAAATTGTTGGTGCCCGAGATTTTATTGGATTCGAGTGTATATTTTTCAGATGGAAGTTCAGAAAAAGAATTTTCGCAAAAAAAAAAAAGAAACACAAAAACCAGACTTCCTCACAATACTAAGAAGGAGGATTATGGTATTATGCAGAGAAGCTGTCTCATCCAGTGTCTTGTTTTCCTTGGTATTTCTTTGAAGTTGACTGCCCTTCCACCAAACACAGCTCGGTGGAAGGTTTCATGTTAACTTTTCGTAAAGAGTCAATGCAACGGTATGTGGGAGACACAAAACCCGACAAAAAGAATAAATTGGGTAAAAATTATTGCCTGCATTTCTGAGTTCATTGTGTTGAAATTGTAATTTGCATAGAATAAAAGAGCATTTACTTTACATAGTAGTAGGTGGCCTTAGAAATTGAAATTCGTAGCATTTGAATAGGCGGGTAGTATGCTTCAGAGTTATTTGTGAGTTCAATGTTTAGAAACCCACCTAGATGGTTGTCGAGACATTTTTATTTGTAATAAAGCGAATTGCTTTCATACTCATATTTGATACATAAAATTCCATGGAAGACTATAAAAAACAGAAACGAAATATAAGACGAAAGAAGTTTTCTTTTCTTCTAACACTGAAAAAAATATTCTCGCGAGGCTTAAGATTTCATGTCTTTAAAATACGAATGCAAATTTTGCTTAGCATAGAAGACGCATTTCTCTAATATAAAGTTTTTATCCTTGTCCAAAAGTCGATAAACTTTTCAATGAAGTCGTATTGTCCTTATAATTAAGTGATTTCACATCAAAAAGGGTATCATAACATGAAAGAAAACATGTTTGGTCTTAGGTCAACTTGACTTTAATAATTCAGAAAATAAATACTTTAAAATTAATGAAATTGTCTTTAACTTTGTTGTCTTTTTGCATCTTGATTACAAAGCAAAAAATTGTTCAAATATAGGACATTTTTTTCAACACTTTATTTTAAAGACTTTTTTACTTGAAACATATCTACTGGAAGTCTAGACATAACTTGGAACATAAAGTTGTCGTTAACTCGTTTTTAAAAGGACTTTGATAGCATATGAAGAAAAAAAGCAGAAAAAGCGAAAACTTAAAATTTCCTTCCAAGAAGCAAGTACACAAAACCTAAATTTAAGAGAGAAAAGTATTCTCCGCTTCTTTGGCTAAGAATCAATACCAACATTTTTAAAGAAAAGGCAAAATCTTTGGAAGCGGGCATGCTTTTTTTCAGTGTAACGTTGTCTCGTTGAATGTATTGGGAGTGCAAATTAGAAGTGTGGAATTTTTTCAAATGTTATAGATTTTATTCTAAAACAAGTATATACGGCAGTAAGTTCGGCCAGGCCGAATCTTATGTACCCTCCACAATGGATTGCGTAGAAACTTCTACGAAAGACTGTCATCCACAAATTTCAACTCACTCGGATGAAATTTGCTTCTCCAAGAGGCTCCAAAACCAAATCTCGGCATCGGTTTATATGGGGGCTATAAATGATTATGGACTGATATGGACCCCTTTTGGCATGGTTGCTAAATATCATATAAAGGGTGATTCTTTTGAGGTTAGGATTTTCATGCATTAGTATTTGACAGATCACGTGGGATTTCAGACATGGTGTCAAAGAGAAAGATGCTCAGTATGCTTTGACATTTCATCATGAATAGACTTACTAACGAGCAACGCTTGCAAATCATTGAATTTTATTACCAAAATCAGTGGCAGAAAATCCGCTTTTTTATCGACAAATTTTGTTCAGCGATGAGGCTCATTTCTGGTTGAATGGCTACGTAAATAAGCAAAATTGCCGCATTTGGAGTGAAGAGCAACCAGAAGCCGTTCAAGAACTGCCCATGCATCCCGAAAAATGCACTGTTTGGTGTGGTTTGTACACTGGTGGAATCATTGGACCGTATTTTTTCAAAGATGCTGTTGGACGCAACGTTACGGTGAATGGCGATCGCTATCGTTCGATGCTAACAAACTTTTTGTTGCCAAAAATGGAAGAACTGAACTTGGTTGACATGTGGTTTCAACAAGATGGCGCTACATGCCACACAGCTCGCGATTCTATGGCCATTTTGAGGGAAAACTTCGGAGAACAATTCATCTCAAGAAATGGACCGGTAAGTTGGCCACCAAGATCATGCGATTTGACGCCTTTAGACTATTTTTTGTGGGGCTACGTCAAGTCTAAAGTCTACAGAAATAAGCCAGCAACTATTCCAGCTTTGGAAGACAACATTTCCGAAGAAATTCGGGCTATTCCGGCCGAAATGCTCGAAAAAGTTGCCCAAAATTGGACTTTCCGAATGGACCACCTAAGACGCAGCCGCGGTCAACATTTAAATGAAATTATCTTCAAAAAGTAAATGGCATGGACCAATCTAACGTTTCAAATAAAGAACCGATGAGATTTTGCAAATTTTATGCGTTTTTTTTTTAAAAAAAGTTATCAAGCTCTTAACAAATCCCACTTTACTACCGCCACGTACCAAATTACAACCAGATCGGATGAATTTTGCTTGACCGATATCGACCAATTTTTGCATGGGTGTTTGAGGCCATATTATTACATCACGTACCAAATTTCAACTGAATCAGATGAATTTTGGTCTTCCAAGAGGCTCCGGAGGTCAAATCTAGTGATCGGTTTATATGGGGGCTATATATAATTATGGACCGATATGGACCAATTTGTGCATGGCCATTAGAGACCATATACTAACATCATGTACCAAATTTCAGCCGGATCGGATGAAATTTGTTTGTCTTAGAGGCTATGCAAGCCAAATCGGGGGATCGGTTTATATGAGGGCTATATATAATTATGGACTGATGTGAACCAATTTTTGCATGGTTGTTAAAGACCATATACTAACACCGTGTACCAAATTTCAGCCGGATCGGATGAAATTTGTTTCTCTTAGAGGCTATGCAAGCCAAATCGGCGGATCGGTTTATAAGGGGGCTATATATAATTATGGACCGATGTGAACCAGCTTTTGCATGGTTGTTAGAGACCATATACTAACACCATGTACCGAATTTCAGCCGGATCGGATGAAATTTGCTTCTCTTAGAGGCCTCGCAAGCCAAATTTGGGGGTCCGTTTATATGGGGGCTATACGTAAAAGTGGACCGATATGGCCCATTTGCAATACCATCCGACCTACATCAATAACAACTACTTGTGACAAGTTTCAAGTCGATAGCTTGTTTCGTTCGGAAGTTAGCGTGATTTCAACAGGCGGACGGACGGACGGACATGCTCAGATCGACTCAGAATTTCACCACGACCCAGAATATATATACTTTATGGGGTCTTAGAGCAATATTTCGATGTGTTACAAACGAAATGACAAATTTAATTTAACCCCCCATCCTATGGTGGAGGGTATAAAAAGGTAGCAGACTGATGTAATGAATTATTGGCCATCGATAGACACCACTTCTTCCCATCATTTTGGCAACATATGGATATTGCGACGACAAATGACTCGTCTTTGGACTCAGTCCGTAAATCGGTCACATTTTGGCTTCCCCATAAGAAAGCAAGTGCTGATCTGCAAGGTCATACGTTATCGATCGCAAGAAGTGGCAGTCAGAAGGAACAATGTCTGAACTATACGGATGCGATAGGACTTCCCTTCTAAGTGTTTCTTAACCCTTATACTACGTTGGGTATTAGGTCGTGTTTTTCATCACCGAATTTCTCACTTTTGCATTATAATTAAAAGTTCTTACTACTCAGCATGAATTCAGCATATGTTACCAATTAATGCACTGAGTGATAGAAATTGTTAACTATATTCGAACAGTAAGATATGCGGTGTTGAAAAATACGATTTGGGTCATCAAATGACCCCAACGTTGTATAAGGGTTAATAAGTTTGCAAAATCACCTTGTTGCACCGTTTCAAATATTGTGGCTGCATATCACGCAATTCCCTGTTAAAACGTATCAAACGAGTTCCATACAAAGCTACTGTGATCGTTTCTTTAGAGTGCAGCAGTTTATAGTAAATCGCAACCAGCTGATCCCACCAAATATATACCACACAGGGCGGCTGAAATGTTTTGCAACCTACTTGAGAATGCTATTACTTCTAAGCTGCTCGTCTAACAGCTGACAAATTTATTGAAATGCAAGAGCTCACCGATACTCAACAAAAGTTTGACTGAAAAAGCCAACGAGTTGCTTCGCTTGTACGAAAGTAGCCAGTTACCGAATTTGGGGTTTTTCCGATGGGAAGAAGTTTGTGAACAAACAAAGTGACCGGATTTACTTTTCAAAGAAGTGAGCTGAAATTGCACACATTCGGTCACTGGTGGTCAAGCGTTGTCGAAGGTCAAGGTGAAGGTTCCGTAATGGCCGATGGTCGTTTTCCATCAAACGCTCTTCCATGGGGTAAAATAAACGCCATATATTATAGAAAAATTTTCGTAAAGATAGCAGAACTCGACCGAAGCGGGTTTTGTTGACCGAAGCCGATGTTTCGGTCGAGCTCTAACGGACTCAGCACCATCGCACTCAGTACGCGTCACTCCAGAATGACTAAAAAAGTAGGTTTCTCCCTTCATTTCTATCACATTCTTTTGACGAGAACACGATTAACCTTGTAACTTCTCATCACTTCAGCTACAGTATCCCCATAAATCCTGTTAAGACCTGTTTGATCTATAGGCTCTCTTTTGTAGCGAAGGATCTCGCGCTCGTTGCCAGATTGTATTATTGTATAACGTTCCCTCGATTCACAATAGCAATTGTTGTTGACTAACTATTTTAGCACTTCATGCATTAAAAAAATGTTCGATTTCTCTTGTATTCTGTGTGTTTTTTTTTTGAACAGCTGATGCCTGTGTTGCACATTTTTGAACATGTCCTGGATAAATGAGGACTCTGTTTTCTTCTAATCAGCCATGGCTTGGATATCGAGTACTAAAGAAAAACAAGCCTATTGTTTGCTAATAAGCATTTCTACTAGGAAATTTGCTCACCAAATAAGTCATACATGACCACTAAACTCCAATATCTTCCATTTCACAATTCCCATGAAAAAAAAAACCTTCACCATCTGCTTCAGCTTTTTTCTTTCCATGAAATACCATCTTGTCATTCGAAAATTAAGGAAAACACTTTGCAATTGATTGATCTCAAATAACAAATGTCAATCATATTTATTTATCACTCACACGCACACACTCTCAAGTACCCTCACACTCACTCAGAGTCATATGCGTGTTTTGGTTTTCATCAACTTCTAGCACGTATGGAATGACTTTCAAGGAGAAAAGGATCTAAAGTGAATGAGTGATGCTAAATAGGGCTATAGGAGCACGTATATATATATATATATATATATATGTGATTGCGTGTGCGAGTGTGTGTGTGTTTATGCGAAAGTGTTCAAAAGAAACGATGACTGCTAATGATTTGCGTACAGATACACTTTCGCAATATCCCATACCTTGGAATCTTTCAATATAGCATACTTTTAGGTGCATGCGTGTGTGTGGGTATGTAAGCTTGTGAAAAAGATGTCACCATTTGTTAAGTGAAGATGTGTGAAAAATATCAAGTGTTTCCGTTTTGTAATTCACACATTCATACACACACACACACATAACCCTCTTCCATTTACTCATATCAATTTTCTGAAAATGCATGAATATGTAGAAGTCTACATATTTTGATTGCCACTGATCTGGGTGTTGAGAATGGAATTCATTTGCCTTCCTCTTGCTTGTTAGTTCATATTTTTTGTTTTTTTTTTTTTTTTGTTGTGTTGTGTTGTTGTGTGTATGAATGTGTAAGTGTCGAAGAAAAATCATTTGCGTTACAACTCAGCAAAACATTTATGGGCACCACAATGTACTATGTATGCAGAAGACGAAGCAAAAAAAAGAAACGAAAACTTATCGCTAAAGGTAAAAACCAAGAAAATATCAAAATTTATTCCGTTGTTGGTTGGCGGGAGAAAGAGCGAGGGGGGAATGGTGAAAAGCGATGTTGAATTTCATTCGTAAAAAGTGTCAGTAAATTGAATTCATTCTCATGTTACGCCACAAACATGTCTGTGAATATATGGAATTTTATAAGGATTTTCTTTTTCCTTCCTTGGTGGATTTTTTTTTTGTGGTAAGGAATAAGGCAAAAGTTTCCACAGCTAATAATATGAGGTTGGGGAAAAAAAATTAAATTCAAATTAAATTGCTTGGGGAATTATAATTTCTCTTTACCAATGAGTAACTGAGGCTTGAGTTTCTATGGAAGTAATTTGACAAGGATTCATGTTTTTTGATGTAGTTTCATATTGGATGCCTTTATATTTTTGCGGATTGGGGAACATTAGAAATGCAATGGCTCCATGAAATAAGTCCCCAAATTGAAAAATGAAATAAGTCCCCAATTTCTTCTACAGAGAACAAAAACAACGGTTTTTGGCGAGTTATTTCATATTTTGGGGACCTATTTCATGCCCAATTATGGGGAGTGTATATTCTTTTAGTTACCACAGGAAGTAAATCTAATAAGATCTGGAACTCAGGTTCTATTCGCGAGAAGTCAGGATTTTTATTGGATTCAGGCAAAGTGCTGAACTTAGGTTCGAACACTATGAATCGTTACATCACCGTGTAAAAAGGAATGCTGATGAGCTTAGGCTCTTGCCAGGGAAGGCGCAGTAGAGAAAGAATACTTACGTGGTAACCCTTACCACAAACACCAGTGTAAAAGAAAGAGTAAAGCAAAGGGGTGTCCAATTCAACTTACATTTATTGAGATGGGATGATGTGCTTACGGTGAATGTCAAAGAGAAAAGAAGGAAGCATGTACAACTGTTTTTTACCAAGTCACCTCGGCTCAAAACGGAATGAGAGAAAATGTTGCCACTTATTAATATAAATACTGGTTTTTGATTTCATTTATAATCTACAAATTCATGGTTGCATTTAAATTAATAGGCTAATTCGGTACTTTAATTACAACTTCATTTAGGAAATTCATTCAAAAATTCAAATTAGGCAAAACTATACTAAACAGGGAGTTATTTCAAATGAATTCGTCATAGTGAAATAATTCCCCCATACGCATTTTGAGGAGTTATTTAATTTTCTTAAATTTTAAAATATTTAATTCATAAAAGTAGTAGCAAAATCTCCTAACAGCATCTTTTAAATTGTAAGCAAGTCCATATACGGACAAGTATACACGGCCGTAAGTTCGGCCAGACCGAAGCTTATGTACCCTCCACCATGGATTGCGTAGAAACTTCTAATGAAGACTGTTATCCAAAATCGAATTACTTGGGTTGCGGTAACACTTGCCGATGGCAAGGTATCTTAAAACTTCCTAACACCATCTTCTAAATATGGCCCGATACGGCCGTAAGTTCGGCCAGGCCGAAGCTTATGTACCTCCACCAATGATTGCGTAGAAACTTCTACTGAAGACTGTCATCCAAAATCAAATTATTTGGGTTGCCGTAACACATGCCGATGGCAAGGTATCTTAAAACTTTCTAACAACGTCTTCTAAATTGCAAGGTAGTCCATACGTAGTATATATTAAACTAAAGAAGTATATACTGCCGTAAGTTCGGTCAGGCCGAATCTTATGTACCCTCCACCATGGATTGCATAGAAACTTTTACTAAAGACTGTCATCCACAAAAAAGGCCGATTAAATACGTATATAATTCAGTTCGACAAAATTTTCTATAGAAATAAAATGTTGACAAAATTTTCTATCGAAGTAAAATGTTGACAAAATTTTCAATAGAAATAAAATTTTGACAAAATTTTCTATAGAAATAAAATTTTGGCAATATTATCTATAGAAATAAAATTTTGATAAAATTTTCTACAGAAATAAAATTTTGACAAAATTATCTATAGAAATAAAATTTTGATAAAATTTTCTATAGAAATAAAATTTTGACAATATTATCTATAGAAATAAAATTTTGATAAAATTTTCTACAGAAATAAAATTTTGACAAAATTATCTATAGAAATAAAATTTTGATAAAATTTTCTATAGAAATAAAATTTTGACAAAATTTTCTATAGAAATAAAATTTTGATAAAATGTTCTATAGAAATAAAATTTTGACAAAATTTTCTATAGAAATAAAATTTTGACAAAATTTTCTATAGAAATACAATTTTGACAAAATTTTCTATAGAAATACAATTTTGACAAAATTTTCTATAGAAATAAAATTTTGACAAAATTTTCTATAGAAATAAAATTTTGATAAAATTTTCTATAGAAATAAAATTTTGACAAAATTTTCTATAGAAATAAAATTTTGACAACATTTTCTATAGAAATAAAATTTTGATAAAATTTTCTACAGAAATAAAATTTTGACAAAATTATCTATAGAAATAAAATTTTGTTAGATTAGTTTTGGCGATATGGACCAATTTTTGTGTGATTGGCCATTGGCTATATATAATTATAGACCGATATGTACCAATTTTTGCATGTTAACCGCCACACACTAGCGCAATGTAGCATATTTTAACCGACTCGGATAAATTTTGCTCCTCCAAGAGGTTCCGGAGGTCAAATCTGGGGATTGATTTATATGGGGGCTATATATTATTATGGACCGATATGGGCCAATTTTTGCATGGTCATTAGAGACCATATACTAACACCACGTACCAAATTTCAACTGGATCGGATGAATTTTGCTCCTCTAAGAGGCTCCGGAGGTCAAATCTGGGGATCGGTTTATATGGGGACTATATATAATTATGGACCGATGTGGGCCAATTTTTGCATGGTTTTTAGAGACCATATATCAACACCATGTACCTAATTTCAGCCGGATCGGATGAAATTTGCTTCCCTTTGAGGCTCCGCAAGCCAAATCTGGGGATCGGTTTATATGGGGGCTATATATAATTATAAACCGATATGGATCAATTTTTGCATAGTTGTTAGAGACCGTATATCAACACCATGTACCAAATTTCAGCAAGATCGGATGAGATTTGCTTCTCTTAGAGGCTCCGCAAGCCAAATCTTAGGGTCCATTTATATAGAGGCTATACGTAAAAGTGGACCGATATGGCCCATTAGCAATACCATCCGACCTACATCAATAACAACTACTTGTGCCATGTTTGAAGTCGATAGCTTATTTCGTTCGGAAGGTATCGTGATTTCAACAGACGGACGGACATGCTCAGATCGACTCAGAATTTCACCACGACCCAGAATAATATATACTTTATGGGATCTTAGAGCAGTATTTCGATGTGTTACAAACGGAATGACAAAGTTAATATACCCCCATTCTATGGTGCGGGGTATAAAAATGGAAAAAATATTGCGCTTAGTTTTGTTGCATTACATATCAACAGATTACGCAACCTAAATTTTATGATGCGCAATTTACAAATTGCTAAGGACAAACTTCTTTAAAATAACGAGCCAAAAATAATCTACCAAAATTTTATTTCTATAGAAAATTTTGTCAAAATTTTATTTCTATAGAAAATTTTGTTAAAATTTTATTTCTAAAGAAAATTTTGTTAACATTTTATTTCAATAGAAAATTTTGTCAAACTCAATTATATTCGTATTTAATCAGTCTTTTTAATTTAATATATACCACGTATGGACTTACTTACAATTTAGAAGACGGTGTTAGGAGGTTTTAAGATACCTTGCCATCGGCAAGCGTTACCGCAACCCAAGTAATTCGATTGTGGATGGCAGTGTTTAGACGAAGTTTCTACGCAATCCATGTTGGGGGGTTTATAAGCTTCGGCCTGGCTGAACTTACGGCCGTATATACTTGTTTTTTTATACCCACCACCATAGAATGGTGACGGGGGTATAATAAGTTTGTCATTCCGTTTGTAACGCATTGAAATATCGATTTCCGACTATATAAAGTATATATATTCTTGATCAGGGAGAAATTCTAAGACGATATAAGCATGTCCGTCTGTCCGTCTGTCTGTCTGTCTGTCTGTCTGTCTGTTGTAATCACTCTACAGTACTCAATAATGAAGCAATCGTGCTGAAATTTTGCACAAACTCATCTTTTGTCTGCAGGCAGGTCAAGTTCGAAGATGGGCTATATCGGTCCAGGTTTTGATATAGTCCCCATATAAACCGACCTCCCGATTTGGGGTCTTGGGCTTATAGAAATCGTAGTTTTTATCCAATTCGCCTGATATTCGAAATCTAGAGGTATTTTATGACCATAAAGAGGTGTGCCAAAAATGGTGAGTATCGGTCCATGTTTTGGTATAGCCCCCATATAGACCGATCTCCCGATTTTACTTCTTGGGCTTATAGAAACTGCAGTTTTAATTCAATTTACCTGAAATTAGAAATCTAGAGGTATTACAGGACCACAAATACGTGTGCCAAAAATTGTGAGTATCGGTCCATGTTTTGGAATGGTCCTCATATAAATCGACCTCCCGATTTGGGGTCTTGGGCTTATAGAAACCGCAGTTTTTATTCAATTTACATGAAATTGGAAATCTAGAGGTATTACAGGACCACAAATACGTGTGCCAAAAATTGTGAGTATCGGTCCATGTTTTGGTAAGGTCCCCATATAAAACGACCTCCCGGTTTGGGGTCTTGGGCTTATAGAAACCGTAGTTTTTATCCAATTTGTCTGAAATTGGAAATCTAGAGGTATTTTAGGACCATAAAGAGGTGTGCCAAAAATAGTGAGAATTGGTCCATATTTTGGTATAGCCCCCATATAGACCGATTTCCCGATTTTACTTCTTGGGCTTCTAGAATCCGAAGTTTTTATCCTATTTGCCTGAAATTGGAAATCTAGAGGTATTTTCGGGTCATAAAGAGGTGTGCCGCAAACGGTGAGTATCGGTCAATATTTTAGTGTAGCCCCCATAGGAACGATCTCCCGATTTGACTCCTTGAGTTTCTAGAAACCGTATTTTAGGCTCACAAAAACGTGTATCGGATTAAGTTTTTATCGGTCCATTTGGAAATGCCTCCATATAGACCGACTTCACTTCTTGAGGTAGAAGGCGCACTGATCATGAAAATTGCTTGAAACTCAATGTAAAATTTCCAGATTTTACTTCTACAGATTTAAGATTTCAAATCAAGACGTTATTTTATAATTTTCTTGCACACTTACAAGAGATGTTAATGATTCCTCTAAAACTCAAACAAAAATGGTTCTTATAAATCCAGAATCTGATATAGTCCTCATAGGTGAAATCTTTAAATTTATCTTCCTCAAGCCCTGAAATTTCAAAGGAAACCCTAATATTTGGTTCATGGTGGTGGGTATTTAAGATTCGGCCCGGCCGAACTTAGTGCTGTATATACTTGTTTTTTTTAATTTTACCTTTCACCTGGACGGACATTCGAACCGCGGACCATACCATACTATCCACTGGCATACGAAGCTGCATAAGCAACGCAGTCAAGCAGTTACATTTATAAAGCAATGTTTTCGGCGCCCACGAGCCGATGTAAAGAATGTGGGATATACATTTTACGCATTTTAATATTTTTTTAATATTGTTAATAGAATACGCAGCAACATTTTGCGTATGCTCAAAAATGCTCTCTTTGAGACATGTAAAATTGCCTGCTTGTAGAAGCAAAACATGCATTACTATCTTATCTTCGAGAAGCGCTTATAGTTGCAGTGTAAATGAGAAGGCATCTAAGATTCCGCTGCTGGGAACGGCATTCCACATGGCGGTGAAACCACTTAGCAATACCTACAGCGGCTAATCCACAGCTGAAAAAATTTTTTGTGTTTGGTCGAAACAGGGATTGAATCCACGACCCTGTGTATGCAAGTGGGGGAGGTTAACCATTCCACCACGATTGCTCCCAGAATCATAATTACAAATTTCTTCTTGTTTAACCGACTCACCAAAGTATTAACATTCAATATTTAAAACAAAAATGGGACTTACCTGAAAAGAAAAAAAAAATATGATATTAATTAGAAATATTTGCAATCAAAATGTAATAATATGAAATTTATTTAATATGAAATTTATATAAATTTAAAATCAAAGTTTTTTGTACTATTATCTAGGATATCAAAGTTTTTGGTACTGTTATCTAGGATAAAAATCCCATTCGTGGAATTATTAATTTTTTTTTAAATGATATCGGCGAATAAGAAATTTTCAAACCAAATCTCCAATATGCATAAATTAATTTGAATAGTTTTAATATATTGATATGAAATCTAACCCTTCAGAATTTTCGACTCAAGGCGATATTTTATACGGTTTTCTTGAACGCTTAGATGGGAAAATCTTAAGTACGTCATGGTGGTGGATATTTAGGATTTGGCCTCACCGAGTATATATCATTCAGTATACAGCACAAGAAATTATTTATTTATTTTCATTTTTTTTTTTTACCATGACTCTTAAATCTTCAATATTTTATTATTTGACTTTCATCATTTATTTCCATAACAAATACATATCAGCAAAAATCAAATGGTGGTGAGGACTTCTACTATTAGACAGTGGTCTTGAACGTATATCGAGAAAATAAAAATTTTCTAATAGGGAATTTTTACACTGAAAAAACAGATTTATTTTATCAGGCACAAAAGCCGTTTACATTTCTAGGATATAATCATGAAAATATTACAAGAAAATTAATCCTTTTTCTGTATTTTGTGATTTTTATTGAAGTCCTTAAACGAGCGTTATCTTTCTAAGCGTCAAGGAAAATCAAATGAAAGTATAACCTTTTATATGTTTTCAGATAATAAATTCTGTAGCTTTATACAGTGGACGGTCATTGGTCGAAATGGACAATTACAGCCTATATGGGGGCTATATAAAAACATGGACCGATACACATCATATTCAGCATAGCTATTTGTGAAAAAAAAATACCTGTAGATTTAAAATTTCAAGTAAATCGGATGAAAATTGCGGTTTTATGTCCTTAAGAAGTCAAATCGCCGGATGGGTCTCTATGGGGGCAAATATCAAGAGAATCAGCTTCCATGCCTTTAAGACATCACATCGGGAGATCGGTCTATATGGGGTTATATCAAACGATGGACCGATACCCACCATATTCGGAGCAGCTATTTGTGCTAAAAAATACGTGTAGATTTCAAATTTCCAAGAAATCAAATCGGGAAATCGGTCTATATGGGTGTTATATCGGAACATGGGCCGAGGGTGGAGGGTACATAAGCTTCGGCCTGGCCGAGCTTACGGTCATATATACTTTTTCTGCTTCTTTTCTTCATATGCTATCAAAGTCCTTTAAAAAACGAGTCAACGACAACTTTATTTTCCAAATTCAGACTCGACTTTCAGTAGAAATTATGCTATTTTTCAAGTAAAAAACGTCTGTAAAATAAAGTGTTGAAAAACGTATCCTTTTTTTTTTGAACGATTTTTTGCTTTGTTGTCAAGATGCAAAAAGACAACAAAGTTAAAGACAATTCCATTAATTTTAAAGTATTTTTCTGAATTATTAAAGTCAAGTTGACCTTAGCCCAAATTTTGTTTCTTTCATGTTATGATACCCATTTTTAAGTGAAATCACTTAAATATAAGGACAATACGACTTCATTGAAAGTTTATCGACTTTTGGACAAGGAAAAATATTTATATTAGAAAAATATAAAGATTTTGCGATTTTGCGTAAGCAAAATTTGCGTTCGTATTTTAAGGACATAAGATCTTTGACCTCACGACAATATTTATACCCTTCACCACTACTGTGGTACAGGATATAATAAGTTTGCGCATTTGTATGTAACGCCAAGAAATAGTGGTCATAGACCCATCTTCTAGTATACCGATCGGCTTAGAATTAAATTCTGAGTCGATTTAGCGATGTCCGTCTGTCTGTCTGTCTGTCTGTCTGTCCGTCCGTCTGTCTGTATATGTAATTTTGTGCACAAAGTACAGCTCGCAATTTAAGTCCGATCGTCCTCAAATTTGGAAGAGGGCCGTTTCTTGGGACAGAGACAATCGCTATTGGTTTTGGAAAAGATCGGTTCAGATTTAGATATAGCTGCCATATATATTTATCCCCGATGTGGTCATAGTTAGCGTGTTTATCAACCGATTTTCTTGAAATACCGTACATCCAAATATTTTATGAATCTCAAAAATCTTGCAAAATATCAGCCCAATCGGTTCATATTTAGATATAGCTCCCATATATATCTTTCGCCCGATATGTACTTATATGGCCACAGAAGCCAGATTTTTGGCCGAATTTGGTTGAAATTTTGCACTAGGAGTACAATTAGTAGTATAGTCAAGTGTGCAAAATTTGATTGAAATCGGTTTAGATTTAGATATAGCTCCCATATATATCTTTCGCCCGATATGGACTAATATTGTCCTAAAAACCAGAGCTTTGTCCCAATTTGGTTGACATTTTGCACAGGGAGTAGATTTAGCATTGTAGCTATGCGTGCCAAATTTGATTGAAATCGGTTCAGATTTAGATATAGCTTCCATATATATTTTTCGCCCGATATGGACTTACACAGTCTTACACAAGTTTACATACCTTTGAGTTTTTAATCTTCTAACTAAACATGTTTCTTGTTGTTGTTTATAAACCACACCAAAAAAAATGTTCTTAAAAGTTAACAAATACTTTGTTTTTAAAATTATTTTACAAAAATTAAAGCATGTATATGCATAGTTTATAATATTTTATTATTTAAAGAAAATACAAATTCTTTAATCGTATGTAAACTTGTGTGAGACTGTGTATATGGCCCCAGAAGCCAGAGTTTTGGCCCAATTTGGTTGAAATTTTGCACTAGGAGTAATATAGTCATGTGTGCCAAATTTGATTGAAATCGGTTCAGATTTAGATATAGCTCCCATATATATGTTTTTCTGATTTCGACAAAAATGGTCAAAATACCAACATTTTCCTTGTCAAATCGCCACTGCTTAGTCGAAAAGTTGTAAAAATGACTCTAATTTTCCTAAGCTTCTAATACATATATATCGAGCGATAAATCATAAATAAACTTTTGCGAAGTTTCCTTAAAATTGCTTCAGATTTAAATGTTTCCCATATTTTTATACCCACCACCATAGAATGGTGACGGGGGTATAATAAGTTTGTCATTCCGTTTGTAACGCATTGAAATATCGATTTCCGACTATATAAAGTATATATATTCTTGATCAGGGAGAAATTCTAAGACGATATAAGCATGTCCGTCTGTCCGTCTGTCTGTCTGTCTGTCTGTCTGTCTGTCTGTCTGTTGTAATCACTCTACAGTACTCAATAATGAAGCAATCGTGCTGAAATTTTGCACAAACTCGTCTTTTGTCTGCAGGCAGGTCAAGTTCGAAGATGGGCTATATCGGTCCAGGTTTTGATATAGTCCCCATATAAACCGACCTCCCGATTTGGGGTCTTGGGCTTATAGAAATCGTAGTTTTTATCCAATTCGCCTGAAATTCGAAATCTAGAGGTATTTTATGACCATAAAGAGGTGTGCCAAAAATGGTGAGTATCGGTCCATGTTTTGGTATAGCCCCCATATAGACCGATCTCCCGATTTTACTTCTTGGGCTTATAGAAACTGCAGTTTTAATTCAATTTACCTGAAATTAGAAATCTAGAGGTATTACAGGACCACAAATACGTGTGCCAAAAATTGTGAGTATCGGTCCATGTTTTGGAATGGTCCTCATATAAAACGACCTCCCGATTTGGGGTCTTGGGCTTATAGAAACCGCAGTTTTTATTCAATTTACATGAAATTGGAAATCTAGAGGTATTACAGGACCACAAATACGTGTGCCAAAAATTGTGAGTATCGGTCCATGTTTTGGTAAGGTCCCCATATAAAACGACCTCCCGGTTTGGGGTCTTGGGCTTATAGAAACCGTAGTTTTTATCCAATTTGTCTGAAATTGGAAATCTAGAGGTATTTTAGGACCATAAAGAGGTGTGCCAAAAATAGTGAGAATTGGTCCATATTTTGGTATAGCCCCCATATAGACCGATTTCCCGATTTTACTTCTTGGGCTTCTAGAATCCGAAGTTTTTATCCTATTTGCCTGAAATTGGAAATCTAGAGGTATTTTCGGGTCATAAAGAGGTGTGCCGCAAACGGTGAGTATCGGTCAATATTTTAGTGTAGCCCCCATAGGAACGATCTCCCGATTTGACTCCTTGAGTTTCTAGAAACCGTATTTTAGGCTCACAAAAACGTGTATCGGATTAAGTTTTTATCGGTCCATTTGGAAATGCCTCCATATAGACCGACTTCACTTCTTGAGGTAGAAGGCGCACTGATCATGAAAATTGCTTGAAACTCAATGTAAAATTTCCAGATTTTACTTCTACAGATTTAAGATTTCAAATCAAGACGTTATTTTATAATTTTCTTGCACACTTACAAGAGATGTTAATGATTCCTCTAAAACTCAAACAAAAATGGTTCTTATAAATCCAGAATCTGATATAGTCCTCATAGGTGAAATCTTTAAATTTATCTTCCTCAAGCCCTGAAATTTCAAAGGAAACCCTAATATTTGGTTCATGGTGGTGGGTATTTAAGATTCGGCCCGGCCGAACTTAGTGCTGTATATACTTGTTTTTACTAAAATTGTGTTCCACCCTAGTGCATTAGCCAACTTAAATTTTGAGTCTATTGGTTTTGTAAAAGTCTATCAAATTCTGTCCAAATCGAGTTATATTTAAATGTATGTATTTGGGACAAACCTTTATATATAGGATGTGATATGGTATCGAAAATTTAGATCTACAAAGTGGTGCAGGATATAATATAGTCGGCTCCGCCCGACTTTAGACTTTCCTTACTTGTTTTTTTTTTTAGTGTAGATTTCCAACTTCATTAAAAGTGGATAAAAGTAGCGGCGTCTACATGCTCATGAAGTCAAATCGGTGCATCGGTTTATATGGTGGCTATGTCGAAACAGAGGCCTATATACCCCATCATCGAATTTGTTCTGTCTGCAGACAAAAGACGCGTTTGTGAAACATTTCAGAAAGACAGTTTCATTACTTAAGCTGTCTGTTGTAAACTCTCTGGTCTGATTACAAAAGAAAGACAGCCAGACTGATTGTAATGTCATCTTAGAATTTCACCTTCATTAAGAACATATATACTTCGATATGCTAAAAACGGAATGGCAAAATTTTTCACCATCCTATGATGGTGGGTATAAAAATTGGTTAAAAAAGGTTTTATTTAATCTTGTCATAAATTTCAGAGTTTGCATTTTGATTTCGACCCACAGTGTGCCAGTTAGTGCCATTGGCAAGGATGCCAGTGGTGATGAGCTAATACATTTTGGGAGTGTAAAAGAAATAATTTTCCTCTTCGTATTGATATTTATTATTTTGCTTTATTTCAAACCAAACAATAAAAATAAATTTACAAAACAATCAAAAAAGCAAAGAAAAAACGGAAAGCTTTAACCTTAAGGGAATTACGAATTACCCCTGTAATGTATAAAGGCTCTTGTGCCATGATGATGGCAAGATAGAGCCATATCGCATCACAAGTATTTTCAATGAAATAATAAACACACATACACATATCCATACATAGCCATATACACACACACACACACACTAAACGTTAGTAAATAAAGCAAACGAATCAACGATACAAAATGAAGCTAATAGATACAATAAAACACTTCAAGACAAAAAAGCACACACACACTATGAAAGGAAACCCATACAAGCATACATATACGCCCCTCTTCTGTCATATCCGGCTAACAGTGCAACCACCAATGGCCCGTAAATGGCTCAATATCCTCAATATACCATATATTCTGCCGGGACAATACTCATGGCAATGCTTTAGCCGTGAATGGAAACAATCAAATGCCAAACTGATTGACGACAACATTGAGTGATTGAACAACAAAAATCTTAATGATAAATTGAGGATTGTTTTACTTTTTTTTTGCACCCCAATTTTGATGATGATTTTTCGAAAACAATGACA
Organism: Haematobia irritans; assembly: GCF_050003625.1. NCBI lineage: Eukaryota > Metazoa > Arthropoda > Insecta > Diptera > Muscidae > Haematobia > Haematobia irritans. The sequence goes on from NC_134400.1 coordinate 217,354,728, forward strand.
CAGGTTGGGGTAAATCATGATTGTTTATAGGGTGTGGAATATTACTGCATGAAATGATGTGTATTTAGAAATAAATTTCACCCTCTGGAGAATTAGAATATCATGAAGTTTTTTTTTTTTTTAAATTCTATTTACTCACATTTTTTGTGTATGAGATCGTGCCATTTTTTAATTTTGATGTTTTAGGAGAAAACCTAATTTCTGGGAACATTTTTAAATACAAACAACGTTTGTCCACAATAAATAATAGCATTACTGAACATACTTTTAAGAAATATTTTAATGCTTTTTCTTTAAATATCGGACTGTTGGAAATATTTTCCCTATCCAATTATAGAACAAGAAAAATTCCTTTTGACTTTAGGAAAATTTGGTTAGGGAAACAAAAACTGGAAAATTTCAAAAAAAAAAACATATAATCATATACGACCTCATAGAAAACACTGTACGACACAATGTAATTTTATTTGTCTAGCCATTTTTTTTTTTCTTTAAAATAATTTAAGTTGGAAGCCAAGTTTTGGGGCAACAAATCATGCTTCCACACAAAAAAAAATCTGATTCTATCACGAATTTAATTGATCCAATTATTTTTATACCCTCCATCATAGGATGGGGGTATATTAACTTTGTCATTCCGTTTGTAACACATCGAAATATTGCTCTAAGACCCCATAAAGTATATATATTCTGGGTCGTGGTGAAATTCTGAGTCGATCTACGCATGTCCGTCCGTCCGTCCGTCTGTTGAAATCACGCTAACTTCCGAACGAAACAAGCTATCGACTTGAAACTTGGCACAAGTAGTTGCTGTTGATGTAGGTCGAATGGTATTGAAAATGGGCCATATCGGTCCACTTTTACGTATAGCCCTCATATAAAGGGACCTTCAGATTTGGCTTGTGGAGCCTCTAACAGAAGCATATTTCATCCGATCCGGCTGAAATTTGGTACGTGGTGTTGGTATATGGTCTCTAACAACCATGCAAAAATTGGTCCATATCGGTCCATAATAATACATAGCCCCCATATAAACCGATCCCCAGATTTGGCTTGTGGAGCCTCTAAGAGAAGCATATTTAATCCGATCCGGCTGAAATTTGGTACATGGTGTTAGTTTATAGTCTCTAACATACGTGCCAAAATTGGTCGACATCGGTCCATAATTATATATAGCCCCCATATAAACCGATCCCCAGATTTGGCTTGCGGAGCCTCAAAGAGAAGCAAATTTCATCCGATCCGGCTGAAATTTGGTACATGATGTTGGTATATGGTCTCTAACAACCATGCAAAAATTGGTCCACATCGGTCCATAATTATATATAGCCCCCATATTAACCGATCCCCAGATTTGGCTTGTGGAGCCTCTAAGAGAAGCATATTTCATCCGATCCGGCTGAAATTTGGTACATGATGTTGGTATATGGTTTCTAAAAATCATGCAAAAATTGGTCGAAATCGGTCCATAATTATATATAGCCCCCATATAAACCGATCTCCAAATTTGGCTTGTGAGGCCTCAAAGATAAGCAAATTGCATCCGATCCGGCTGAAATTTGGTACATGGTATTGGTATATGGTCTCTAGCAACCGTGCAAAAATTGGTCCACATCGGTCCATACTTATATATAGCGCACATATAAACCGATCCCCAGATTTGGGTTGCGAAGCCTCTAAGAGAAGCAAATTTCATCCGATCCGGCTGAAATTTGGTACATGGTATTGGTATATGGTCTCTAGCAACCGTGCAAAAATTGGTCCATATCGGTCCATAATTATATATATCCCCCATATAAAACGTTCTCCAGATTTGACCTCCGGAGCCTCTTGGAGGGGCAAAATTCATCCGATCCGGTTAAATTTAGGAACGTGGTGTTAGTATATGGTCGCTAACAACCATACCAAAATTGGTCCAATCACACAAAAATTGGTCCATATTGGTTCATAATCATGGTTGCCACTCGAGCCAAAAATAATCTACCAAGATTTTATTTCTATAGAAAATTTTGTCAAAAGTTTATTTCTATAGAAAATTTTGTTAAAATTTTATTGCTGTAGACATTTTTGTCAAAATTTTCTTTCTATAGAAAATTTTGTGAAAAATTTTTTTTTCTATAGAAAATTTTGTTAAAATTTTATTTCTGTAGAAAATTTTATCAAAATGTTATGTCTACTTTGTCAAACTGAATTATATACGTATTGGATCGATCTTTTTTGATTTAATATATACCACGTATGGACTTACATACAATTTAGAAGATGGTGTTAGGAGGATTTAAGATTCCTTGCCATCGGCAAGCGTTACCGCAACTTAAGTAATTCGATTGTGGGTGGCAGCGTTTAGAAGAAGTTCCTACGCAATCCATGATGGAGGGTACATAAGCTTCGGCCTGGCCGAACTTATGGCAGTATATACTTGTTTTAATTGAAATGTCTTCAATCACAGAAATGATTAAAAAATTAATTGACAGTCAATTAACAAATTAATAGATTTATTTTTATTCCAATTAAAAAAAATTGTTGATTCAATTAAATTTTTACCTGAATATTTTTTTAAAACACATTTAAGATTTTAATTGAAAAAATTTTCGTAAAATGTTTTTCCTGTGTCCATTACCCATTGTCGAAAATGTTTAAATTTGAATTGAGTTGAAAGACGGGACTTTTATTTCAATTTACTATCCGATAACCTATAGTGACCTATAACCCAGTGACCGTATTAATAAGTTTACCATAATTTGTAATTATAATAATTTAATCCAAAATTGTTTCCAAAGTAGGTCGCGTTCTGTGCCATATTTTACCCCTAATCATTTCTCTATCTATCGGAAGCTGATCCTTCACCAAGACGATTTCAGTGTGATTGATATACAACCAACTTTCGCTAACAGCTGACCGATTAATTCCAGGAAGAGTTAATTTTATTGTTTACCAGAATACAAAAGCATTTTGATCTATTAAATTCCCAACAAAAACAAAATTGGAAATTCTTCTAAAGGCACAACTTTGCAAGCATTTCCAATAATGTCCTACCAAAAATGTTATTTATTTAACTACACAGGAAGTTCTTTGAGTTAAATATATTTTTTATAAATCGATTTTTATACCCGCCACCATAGAATGGTGACGGGGGTATAATAAGTTTGTCATTCCGTTTGTAACACATCGAAATATCGATTTCCGACTATATAATGTATATATATTCTTGATCAGGGAGAAATTCTAAGACGATATAACGATGTCCGTCTGTCTGTCTGTCTGTTGTAATCACGCTACAGTCTTCAATAATGAAGCAATCGTACTGAAATTTTGCACAAACTCGTCTTTTGTCTGCAGGCAGGTCAAGTTCGAAGATGGGCTATATCGGTCCAGGTTTTGATATAGTCCCCATATAAACTGACCTCCCGATTTGGGGTCTTGGGCTTATAGAAATCGTAGTTTTTATCCAATTTGCCTGAAATTTGAAACTTAGAGGTATTTTATGACCATAAAAAGGTGTGCCAAAAATGGTGATTATCGGTCCATGTTTTGGTATAGCCCCCATATAGACCAATCTCCCGATTTTACTTCTTGGGCTTACAGAAAACGCAGTTTTTATTCAATTTACCTGAAATTGGAAATCTAGAGGTATCGTAGGACCACAAATACATGTGCCAAAAATTGTGAGTATCGATCCATAGTTTGGTATAGCCCCCATATAGACCGATCTCCCGATTTTACTTCTTGGGCTTACAGAAAACGCAGTTTTTATGCAATTTACCTGATATTGGAAATCTAGAGGTATTGTAGGACCACAAATACGTGTGCCAAAAATTGTGAGTATCGGTCCATGTTTTGGTATGGTCCCCATATAAAACGACCTCCCGATTTGGGGTCTTGGGCTTATAGAAACCGTAGTTTTTATCCAATTTGTCTGAAATTGGAAATCTAGAGGTATTATAGGACCATAAAGAGGTGTGCCGAAAATGGTGAGTATTGGTCCATATTTTGGTATAGCCCCCATATAGACCGATTTTACTTCTTGGGCTTCTAGAATCCGAAGTTTTTATCCTATTTGCCTGAAATTGGAAATCTAGAGGTCTTTTCGGGTCATAAAGAGGTGTGCCGAAAACGGTGAGTATCGGTCCATATTTTAGTATAGCCCCCATAACAACGATCTCCCGATTTAACTCCTTGGGTTTCTAGAAACCGTAGTTTTTATCTGATTTGCCTGAAATTGTAAATATTCTGGTATTTTAGGCTCACAAAAACGTGTATCGGATTAAGTTTTTATCGGGCCATTTGGTAATGCCTCCACCGACTTCACTTCTTGAGGCTGTAGAAGGCGCACTGATCATGAAAATTGCTTGAAACTCAATGTAAAATTTCCAGATTTTACTTCTACAGATTTAAGATTTCAAATCAAGACTTTATTTTATAATTTTCTTGCACACTTACAAGAGATGTTAATGATTCCTCTAAAACTCAAACAAAAATGGTTCTTATAAATCCAGAATCTGATATAGTCCTCATAGGTGAAATCTTTTAATTTATCTTCGGGAATATCCTCAAGTCCTCAAGCCCTCCTGAAATTTCGAAGGAAACCCTAATATTTGGTTCATGGTGGTGGGTATTTAAGATTCGGCCCGGCCGAACTTAGTGCTGTATATACTTGTTTAAATATTTTTTTTTTTTGTATCAAAAGTTTAATACTCTGTTTTTAAAGAATTAATAAATTGATTAAAATTATTTAAATTTTCTCGGAAAAAATGCTATATCCATTTCAGAAAAATTGCGAATTTTTGAAAATATTTAAGGTAAAACGTATCAGATAAGCATTAGAATACATTACAGATCACAAAATAATTATAAAAATCATTTGGCAAAATATCACAAAATTTTTTAATTCACATCCAAAGCACTGAATTCGGATCACACCTTAACCCTTCCATTACCGAAATAAACCTAATGTTAAAAACTTTCATTTTTCTTCGTTTTTTTTTACTTGTACTAACAGCATGTATATAAAATATTGTAATTTTGAGGAACTACCTCAATTAGTGCAAGAGCTATATGAGTTTGGTCTGAAAACTTCATTCTTGAATTGTGACTAAATGGCCTTACGAAAATAAGTGTAAGAAAAAATACAAAAAAAAATCCGAAATAATAACGGGTTTAGTTTTTGTATGAATGTCCATTTACAAAATACGTACAGTAGAAAGCTTTTGTGTAAAAATGTCCGACTATTGGAAATATTTTCCTTATCCTCACGAAAATAAGCACTATTTCACCTATAATATCTATCGAAGTGTGAGAAAAAATACAAAAAAAATCCGAAATAATAACGGGTATAGTTTTTGTATGAATGTCCATTTACAAAATAAGTACAGTAGAAAAATGCTTCCAAAATTGAATATTTTTCTTATATTTATTATAGAAATTTATTAACATGAATTTTAGTTCTCACCAGTATGGAAAATACTTGTAGAGTAGAGTTAGACGAAAGCCTCTATTTTAAAATACCATTGAGAAATATATCGAATCTAAGCAGTGAAATAGAGTTTGTTGTCGTTTTTGAATGTTCAACTAAGTGGACATCGGTAGTCAAAGGGTTAAGAAGTGATGCAATTTCAGTGCAGCGGCTGTTGAAATGGTGAATTTCCGTCCTACGATAAACCCATGTTAAATTTATTGCTTCTGCTCCATTTTTGCACCACTTCCGGATCTAAAAAGAACATTTTCACTACTTTTTTGGCGACGCCTTTTTCCCGGGGATAAGCATTCAAATGTGAATAAATCTTTTGTAGTATTGCTCGTTACGATGGAACCAAATAGCGCAAATCTATTTTAGTATAGCGTATGATGACTGTCAGCCGTTTGAGGGTCATAATTCGAGCAAAAAGGTAGCCAATTCGAAAAAAAAACTGATTCTAAAATAGGAAGATATTTCCGATATTTTGTGCTTTTGAATAAAAAAATTAAAAACCAAATAGCAAATATAGCATTTTACTTTGAATACTGAACTGCAGAGCCTTTTCGTTGACGGCTGTCTATGATCATATTTTTTATCCGACTTAATAGCTAACATTGCAGCCAGGTAAACTTTCCAAGACTGCCAATCTCTAGGTCGAAATTTTTTCGCCATACAGATTTGAATTTGCGGAATGGCAACCTTCATTCCTAGGCAACAATATTTCGAAGAGCATTAGATGCAACCTAGCATTAGGGGTATCTAGAGCCATCTTACTAAATATGTGTGAGATGCATGCAAAAAAATTGCCGTAATTATACTAACGCTAAATTTTACTTATTTTTATTGGAAAAAATTATTGGTTTGTAGTTAAATTTTATTATTTTTTCGAAATTTTCCACAGCCCAAAGAAATTTTCCATTTTTTCAAGTATGTCTCATATATTTTATGAACTAAACATGGCTATAAAGTTCAATGGCCGTGCACTTAACTTCAATATGAACTAAAGCAAAAAAAAAAAAAATTAAATTTTCTTACGATTCCCACAAATAGTACGAATGAACTACTGAAATGGTCATGGTTTGGCACCAATTATTTTCTTCTTTACTTTTAGGTATTTTTTTCCATGAGAGGGTGTAATTTCGTGAACTGTAGTTAGAAAGTACAGCAGAGCATTAAATTTTCTGGGTTTTAACAACCCAGAATAAAAAGCGTCGCAAAAAAGTATTAAAAGCGTTCTTTTTGGATACGGAAGTGATGCAAAATTGGCGCAGAAGCGATGAATTTAACATGGACTTGTCACAGGACGGATGTCCACCATTTCAAAAGCCGTTACATTGAATTTGCATCATTCCTTAAGGTGTGATGCGAATTCAGTGTTTTGGATGGGAATTAAGAAATTTTGTGATTTTTTGACAAATAAATAATTTGCAAAATTTTTTATGAATTTTAATGCATTCTTACGCTTGTGTGGAGGAACGTTTGACATCAAATATTTTAAAAAATTCGCAATTTTTGACATCAAATGTTGACATCAAATATTTTCAAAAATTCGCAATTTTTCTAGAATGGATTTGGCAATTTTTCGGCAAAATTTAAATAATTTGTACAATTTTATTAATTCCTAATATATTTTTAACCTATTTAAAACAAAAAAAAATTAAATTTTCCATTAAAAATATGAAGAAAGCGAGTTATAAAAAAATTGACTCAAATTAACTTCCTGTGCAGCTAAAATAAAGAACTTCTTTGTGAGGACATTTTTGGAAGTGCTTTTGAAGTTGTGCCTTTAGAAGACTTCCAATTTTTTTTGCTAGGAAAGCTTTGTGAAAGTCTCAAAAATCTCTTTTTTTGGTGTATTAAAAAAATTACATTTATTAGATTTTTTGCTATATCCCCGTTGACTAAGCCACTGTAGCAACAAAATTCCTACCTTAAAATGTACAGTGTTTTTTATTTGCTTCATAGCCTTCTGGCCTTAACATCCGCATGAGAAACCAACATTCCTGTAGAACCGGAGACAACAGAGTGTTAACCGGAAGTCATCTCTTCGTGGTATCCCACATACACTCAGACATATTGTTTTTGTCACACACACAGGCACCCTAAAGAGACCTGGAAGCTCACATTCATATGAAAAAAAAAAACATTGAGGTAGACAAGGTACACTTGTCGCCAACTGACACATATACCTAGAAGGAATGTTGATTTTTTTTTAAGATTTTTTTAACAGCTAGTCACCACTTAATGTATTTTTTTAACCAAAAGGTTTTGCTACAAAACACTTCTGAGGTATTCTTCAATAAAAAAAGGGGAAAGAAAAATTTGCATGCTGTGTTTTTTTTTTTACTTCCTACAGAACAAGTTTTGATAAATTATGGTGTGCGTTTTTTGCCTTTCTAGATATTCTTTTGGTCTAGTTTTTGTGTCAAACACTTAAAACCCATCGTTGTTTTGAACCAAAGCCTGAAAAAATCCAGCATGCAATATACAAAAAAGGGAAAACTAAAAAATATAGCTTTCTTGTCAATTCATTCAACCGTTCGCTTGGTTAGTTGTTCGTTCATTCGTTCATTCGTTCCTTCTCTCATTCATTCATTTACTTTAACAAAGGCTGAACTATATCTCGTTCGAACTGAATGTTGTTGTAGTGACAATACACTGAGAAAACAATTGCAAAAAACCTTCAATCACAGACATGAAAGTATCAATTAACGAAGTCAATTAAAAAATTAATTGTTACTATTAATTTTTGTGATTGAGTTTTGTTTTAATTAAAGAATTTTCTAAATCAATTAAATTTTTATTTTATTTAGAAAAAAATTGTGAACAAATTTTCTATGGAAATAAAATGTTGACAAAATTTTCTATAGAAATAACATTTTGACAAAATTTTCTAAAGAAATAAAATTTTGAAAAAATTTTCTATAGAAATAAATTTTTGACACAATTTCCGTTAGAAATTAAATTTTGACAAAATTTTCAAAAGAAATGACATTTTGACAAAATTTCCTATAGAAATGAAATTTTGACAAAATTTTCTATAGAAATGAAATTTTGACAAAATTTTCTATGGAAATAAAATTTTGACAAAATTTTCTATCGAAATAAAATTCTGCAAAAATTCTCTATAGAAATAAAATTTTGACAAAATTTTCTATAGAAATAAAATTTGGCAAAATTTTCTATGGAAATAAAATTTTGACAAAATTTTCTATCGAAATAAAATTCTGCAAAAATTCTCTATAGAAATAAAATTTTATTTTCTATAGAAATAAAATTTGGCAAAATTTTCTATGGAAATAAAATTTTGACAAAATTTTCTATCGAAATAAAATTTTGACAAAATTCTCTACAGAAATAAATCAAATATTGACAAAATTTTCTAAAGAAATAAAATTTGGTAAAATTTCCGAAAGACATGAAATTTTGACAAAATTTTTCATAGAAATGAAAGTTTAACAAAATTTCCAATAGAAATAAATATATTAAAAAAAATAAAATTTTCTATAAAAATAAAATTTTGATAAAATTTTCTATAGAAATAAAATTCTGACAAAATGTCCTATAGAAATAAATTTCTTAAAAAAAAATTGTCTAATTTCTATAGAAATAAAATTTTGACAAAATTTCCAATAGAAATTAAATTTTGACAAAATTTTCTATAGAAATGAAATTTTGACAAAATTTTTCATAGGAATGAAAGTTTAACAAAATTTCCTATAAAAATAAATTTATTAAAAAAAAATTAAAATGTTCTAAAGAAATTACATTTTGACTAAATTTTCTATAGAAAAACATTTTGACAAAATTTTCTACAGAAATAAAATTTTGACAAAATTTTCTATAGAAATAAAATGTTGAGACAATTTCCGTTAGAAATTAAATTTTGACAAAATTTTCTAAAGAAATGACATTTTGACAAAATTTCCTATAGAAATTAAATTTTGACAAAATTTTCTATAGAAATGAAATTTTGACAAAATTTTTCATAGAAATGAAAGTTTAACAAAATTTCCTATAGAAATAAATTTATTAAAAAAAAATAATAAAGTTTTCTATAGATGTTAAATTTTGACAAAATTTTCTATGGAAATAAAATTTTGACAAAATTTTCTATCGAAATAAAATTCTGCAAAAATTCTCTATAGAAATAAAATTTTGGCAAAATTTTCTATAGAAATAAAATTTGGTAAAATTATTGATAGAAATGCAATTTTGGCAAAATTTTTCATAGAAATGAAAGTTTAACAAAATTTCCTATAGAAATAAAAATAAAGTTTTGACTAAATTTTCTATAGAAATAAAATTTTAATAAAATTTTCTACAAAAATAAAATTTTGACAAAATTTCCGATAGAAATAAAATTTTGACAAAATTTTCTATAGAAACGACATTTTGACAAAATTTCCTACAGGAATAAATTTATCAAAAAACAAAAATAAATTTTTTTGTAAAAAAGAAAATTTCAAAAAATTTTCTATAAAAATTAATTTTTGACAAAATTTTATATAGTAATAAAATTTTGACAAAATTTCCGATAGGAATGAAATTTTGACAAAATTTCCGATAGGAATGTAATTTTGACAAAATTTTCATAGAAATAAATGCAAGTTTAACAAAATTTCCTATAGAAATAAATTTATTAAAAACAATTACATTTTCTATAAAAATAACATTTTGAGAAAATTTTCTATAGAAATTAAATTTTGACAAAATTTTCTATGGAAATAAGATTTTGACAAAATTTTCTATCGAAATAAAATTTTGACAAAATTCTCTATAGCAATAAAATGTTGACAAAATTTTCTATAGAAATAAAATTTGGCAAAATTTTCTATGGAAATAAAATTTTGACAAAATTTTCAATAGAAATAAAATTTTGACAAAATTTTCTATAGAATTAAAATTTGGCAAGATTTTCGATAGAAATGAAATTTTGACAAAATTTTTCATAGAAATGAAAGTTTAAGAAAATTTACTATAGAAATAAATTTATTTAAAAACAAGTAAAGAAATTCTAAAGTCGGGCGGGGCCGACTATATTCTACCCTGCACCACTTTATACATCTAAATTTTCGATACCATATCACATCCTTCAAATGTGTTGGGTGCAATATATATAAAGGTTTGTCCCAACTACATACATTTAAATATCACTCGATCTGGACAGAATTTGATAGACTTCTACAAAATCTATAGACTCAAAATTTAAGTCGGCTAATGCACTAAGGTAGAATACAATGTTAGTAAAAAAAACGATTTCAACCAAATTGGGCACGCATAGCTACAATGCTAATTCTACTCCCTGTGCAAAATTTCAACGAAATCGGAGTAAAAGATTGGCCTCTGTGGTCATATGAGTGTAAATCGGGCGAAAGCTATATATGGGAGCTATATATAAATCTGAACCGATTTCAATCAAATTTGGCACGCATAGCTACAATCCTAAATCTACTCCCTGTGCAAAATTTCAACCAAATTGGGCCAAAACTCTGGCTATTAGAACCATATTAGTCCATATCGGGCGAAAGATATATATGGATATATATCTTTCAATCAAATGTTTCACCCTTGCCTATACGACTAAGTGTTATGTTTGTACAAAATTTCAAGCAAATCTGGCTGCTGGGTCCATATTAGTGCATATCGGGCGAAAGATATATATGGGAGCTATATCTAAATCTGAACCGATTTCTTCCAAAATCAATAGGGTTCTATACTGACCCAAATTAGGAACATGTGCCAAATTTGAAGGCGATTGGACTTAAATTGCGACCTAGACTTTGATCACAAAAATGTGTTCACAGACAGACGGACGGACGGACAGACGGACATGGTTATATCGACTCAGGGACCAACCCTGAGCATTATTGCCAAAGACACCATGTGTCTATCTAGTCTCCTTCTGGGTGTTACAACCATATGCACTAACTTATAATACCCTGTTCCACAGTGTGGCGCAGGGTTTAAAAAAAAAATAAAATTTTCTATAAAAATATTTTTTTTTAAACTTTGTTAAAGTATTTTAGTAAACTATGTATATGGTGTCCATTTATTGTCTTGTCATACGTTGATTATAAAATAAACATCAGTTTATTTATCTTATAAAGAAAGTGTTTTCTTTAAATACCAAAAGAACTATTCCTATCTTTCTCAGTGTATTTTATGTTTGATATACCACTGATGTGCCATGGTATTTGATTGTTGGTTTATGTGTTGGTGACACTGTATTCTTTTTTTTTATTTCCTGGCTGAGTATTTCACTTCAAAAGACTTTGTCTAGTGATACCTCCCCTACTGACTCTGATCGTTCTATTGCATAGTAACATAAGCCACTTCGGCAAAGAGCATCAGCATCAGAAGAAAAGCAAAAAAAAAGTAAAAAAAAAACATCTAGATAAAAAAGAACCTAAACTAGGAACCAAAAAGCAATCGAAAACAATATATAGAGGAGCAAAAAAAAAAACAAAAACATAGCAGATAACAAAAACAACATTTACAACAGCCAAAGTAAATGGCAATTTATAGAAAATAGAATAAACCTAAAGTGGATTTAAGTCATTTCAAGTGCCAAATATTGAAGGTTTATAAATATGGCTAAGCTCTCAAACTGATTGGGGTGTATTGTGTGGTACTGGCAGGGGGCAATACACAGCCAGTATTTATCTTGAGAACCCAGAGTAATAAACCGTCCTGCCTTGGGTAAAATAGAAGGCTAAGACTACTTATAATCCCTTCTTTGGGGTTTTTGCCTTTATTCTTTTCCCCTAAAAGGCGAATTTTTAATAGAATAAAAAAGAGTCTTCACTTAAAATTATTGAAATTATTTAGAACTACTTTCTTTGTTCAGAGTGAAAAATCGGATAAAAGAAAGTGTTGGTAGGAAACTTTCAAATCCCTTTTTATTGGTCAACTAGTTTGAAGCTGGGGTGTCAAGTTTTAAAAATTAAAAATATTATAACTTATAACTCGTACTTTAACTATAAGATCTCGCTGCGTAGATAGTCAATAAAAGAATCAATAAGATTGATTATCAGACCCTGCACCAAAAATAAGTAAATTGGTATTGTACGGCCTCCTGAAGCAAATTTGAAAAAAAGTTTATTAAAATTGAAGGTATATGAAAATCTAAAAATCTGATGTCTCGTATATGAGGAAGCTATACCTTACACAAGTCTAAGGCTAAGGTCACACTAGGCAAATATTTGATCAAACTGAGTGTTAAACATTTTTCCAGAACCACTTTCCAAATATCTGAATACCGTTTTTGGAAAATAATCCTACTATGAAGTTATTTATCTAATATGAGCTTAATATGTTATCTGGTTTGGCTACGGCGACGGATTCTTTTTTGATTTCTGTCAAATATTTGTCCAGTGTGACCATAGCATAATTATTGTTAAGTTCTATACACTGAGTCACAATGGACTGAATAGTCTAAGTGAGCCTGAAATTTTAATCGGGCTGCCACTTTAACCTATACCCTGGAAAAAAGCTTGTCCGGTCAAAAATATTGTCTTTACACTTATGTTTTTGGTATTCATTTCGAGCCAAAGAAGGGGAGAATTGAAGGAATTTTAATTTTATAGAACCTAGATTTCAAAACAGATAGCCTCCTTAAAACCGTCTCTATTTTAAAGAAGCCGCATATTTGGCTTGGAAATAATAGCTAATTCCTTTAGAGAAGTTGCAAATTGTTTGATCAAAGTTAACTTTGTTTGTTATTGTTAAAATTATTTTGTTTCAATTTAACTTGATAATATTTAAAAAAAAGCCATAGCCCATGGGTATGCTAACCATTGCACCACGGGAGCCATCGTGGTGCAATGGTTAGCATGCCCGCATGCATACACAAGGTCGTGGGTTCCATTCCTGCTTCGACCGAACACCAAAAAGTTTTTCAGCGGTGGATTATCTCACCTCAGTAATGCTGGTGAGGGTTTCAAAGATTCTCTAAGTGGTTTCACTGGAATGTGGAACGCCGTTCGGACTCGGCTATAAAAAGGAGGTCCCTTGTCATTGAGCTTAATATGGAATAGGGCAGCACTCAGTGATAAGAGAGAAGTTCACCAATGTGGTATCACAATGGACTGAATAGTCTAAGTGAGCCTGATACATCTGGTTGCCACCTAACCTAACCCAACCTAACCATGGGTATAGTGGAGGTCAATATAAATTAAAAAAGAAAAATTATTTTAAAATTTTCAAAAAATAGTAGGAATGCTAGCACATGACCATGTTTGTGCAATTTGTATACCCACCACCATAGAATGGTGACGTGGGTATAATAAGTTTGTCATTCCGTTTGTAACACATCGAAATATCGATTTACGACTAAGTATATATATTCTTGATCAGGGAGAAACTCTAAGACGATATATGTTAACCATGTCCGTCTGTCTGTTGTAATCACGCTACAGTCTTCAATAATGAAGCAATCGGGCTGAAATTTTGCACAAACTCGTCTTTTGTCTGCAGGCAGTTCAAATTCGAAGATGGGCTATATCGGCCCAGGTTTTGATATAGCCCGCATATAAACCGACCTTCCGATTTGGGGTCTTGGGCTTATAGAAACCGTAGTTTTTATCCAATTCGCCTGAAATTGGAAATTTAGAGGTATTTTAGGACCATAAAGAGGTGTGCCAAAAATGGTGAGTATCGGTCCATGTTTTGGTATAGCCCCCATATAGACCGATCTACCGATTTTACTTATTGAGCTTGTAGAATCCGTACTTTTCATCCAACTTGCCTCAAATTGGAAATCTAGAGATATTTTAGGACCATAAAAAGGTATGCCGAAAATGGTGAGTATAGGTCCATGTTTTGATATAGCCATCAGATAGAACGATCCCCAAGATTTTACTTCTTAAGCTTCTACGGTCAGTGTATCGGATTTAGTTTTTATCGGTTCATTTGGGAAGGCCTCCATATAAACCGATTTCACTTCGTGATGGCATAGAAGAAGCACTGCACACAAAAACATTTCACGAAAATTTTTCGAATTAAAATTTTAATTGAGTTTTAAAAAATATTCAATTAAAAAAAATTTAATTGATTCAACAAATTTTTTAATTGAAATAGTATCAATTAATTTTTTAATTGGATCAATTATTTTTTTAATTGACATTCAATTAATTGATACTATCGTTTCTGTGATTGAAGACATTTCAATTAAAAATTAATTTGATCAGTTAATTTCGTGATTGAATCAGAAAAAAATTTTTTTGTGTGTGATCATGAAAATTGCTTGAAACTGAATATATAATTTCATTTAAATAATGGGAGTGAAAATCTAAAGATTTTAGATTTCAAATCAAGGCAAAATTTCATCATTTTTTTTTTGGTACACTGACAATAGATGTTAATGATTCCTCTAAAACTCAAAAATAGTTCTTATAAATCCAGAATCTGATATAGTCTTCAAAATCCTTAAATTTATCTACGGGAAGTGTATTGGATGAACTGCTCTGCTTGGGAGAATATCTTCTCCTGAAATTCCAAAGGACTCTACGAGTATAATACTTGATTCATGGTGTTGGGTAATAAAAATTCGGCCTGGCCGAACTTACTACTGTATGTACTTGTTTTTAGTTATTTTTTATCTTTTATGAGAAATATAAATATATTTTTATACCCTCTAAACTAACTTTGACATTCTGCTTGTAACAAGTCAATATAATGGCCTCAGATCTTATAAAGTATAGTGAAATTCTGAGTCGACTTGTCCGTTCGTCCACCCACTTGTTGAAATCAGAGTCTGGCAAATGGGCCATATCGGCCCACTTTTAGCCCTTATATATACCGACACCTAGATATGATTTCCGATGCTTTCTGATGGTGCAAATTTCATCCGTGATGTCATCATATGACTTCTTACCACCACGCAAAAATTCATCCATAATTATATATAGCCCCCATATAAATCGATTTCAAGATTTGATTTCCGGAGACTCTTGGAGGCGCAAATTTCATCCAATTTGGTTTAAATTTGGTAAGTGATGTTAATAAAAGCATATACAGCAATTAAAAAAAATCGTCAATATTGGTTAATAATTAGATGAAGCCCCCATTTAAACCGATCCCCATTATTTGCTTCTTGAGCCACGTGGAGGAGTAAATTTCATCCGATCCGGTAAAAAATTGACCCTCTAATTACCATGTGAAAATTGGTTCATTTCGGTTCACTATAATTTTTGACGCCTCTATATAAACCAACCAAGAACTTAAATGGCTTATATACGCACAAAAAATATATTTTGTCTTCAATCAAGAAATTAATTGAACCAATTCATTATTAATTGAAATGCCTTCAATCACGGAAATGATAGTAATAAAAAAAAAAATCAACAAAAAAATGTATATATACAACTACTTTTTGTGATTGATTTTGTTTCAATTAAAAAAAATGTTAAAACAATTTTTAATTGAATATTTTTTTTAAAACTCGATTAAAATTTTAATTGGAAACATTTTCGTGATATTTCAAACTGTCTTTTTTCATCTAACATGGGCTAACTTAAAATTGAGAAGACAATGTCTTGGACGGGCTTCCAGGTCCTCGTAGACTCCGAAATTGATAGTATGCTTGTATGTTTAATTTGAGATTCATGATCAATATTTCTGGAAAAAATAGAGCAACCCCATACAAGTTTTCTGGAAAATTCGAAAACGCATAAAATTTTCAATACAAATGTAGGCAAACAACCACTCGAATCCTTAAACAGAGTGCAATTCATGTCGTAAACTTTAAAAGCCTATTAAGTTTTTTTTTTGTTCCAACCCCGTTTAAATTCCATTTGGAAAAATATCTACATTTGGTCCACATCGAAAAATGCATATGCAGCATATTGTCGACGCTTACAATGCCCGTTGTCAATAGGAATATTTCGAACAATGGACAATTGGATATTGGTGAGTGAGCAGGTTATTACGATGGTCAGATGGGTGCAGGCAGTGACCCAAAACTAAAATGAAATTGGAAATGACAATATACTTTATGGTATTTTGGTGAATAAAGACGATGAGGATGCTGCTATTGCTATTTTGGTAAAGGGTAAATGTGGAGAAATGTGGAGAAAGGCTCACATAGGCAAAACACTTAAATATCTAAGGAAGACCATTATAGGCAATCGAAAACAACTAAAAAAAACCCTTTTGTAGGAAAAGAAAAAGAGTTAAACCATGCACACACATACACTCATACATGGATCCGGGATAATCAAAAAGTCTAACCAGGCCTGCACACACATTGTCTGAGAGACAAATGGAAAGCCAAGAATTATACAATACTCACACACACACACCCAATACACTATGAGTGACTATAATTCATTCAGTTTAAGAAGATTTCTAAGATTGAACACAACTGTTCGGTCATCCGGTTAACGAAAATAACAAAAACAATGTTAGACGATTTTTTTTAATACCAAATTTATTTATAAAGTGCCTATTTACAATGAAATCGATTGTAATACAAAACAACACCCTAAAGATTTTTTTTTTTTTTGGGGAAAAAGGACCTCTTTCTCTTTCTATTGCAGTTTTATGGAAGGCATAAACAAAAAATTCCAGACTTGAATGATCCATATGAAATCGTAAAGTGAAAGAAGAAAGCCTTTAACAAAAGGTCTGGCTAACGACTTGTAATAAAATCGGATAAATTAAGGACGATTAGGTACAAAAAAGCTTCTCATCTGTTGTGGTATTCTATTCTTATAACCATTCTTTAGTTTAGGGCATGGCGTGTAGTGGTAAAGAGAGGGGGGTCTTTAATACCATACTATTGGGTCTAGAAATTGGCCATTGGACATTGAAGTGAGTTTTTGTACCCTACATCACTATATGGATAGTGTACCATATATATGATGTGCTTGGAAATGTACCCCGTTAATTGTCTTGAATATTTTGAATGCGATATAGATTTTTTCTAGCAAAAAAAGTACGGAAGATCTAAAGTCGAGCGGGGGCGACTATGTTAAACCCCGCTCCAATTTTTAGATCGAAATTTTCCCTACCATATAAAATTCTTCAAATTTGTTGGGTGTCATATATAAATAATTATGTTTCCATATACATGTATGACAAAAAGATCCCTGTGGACATATGTGTCAAAAAGTACCATTAGTACCATAAACTGTCATATTTGAGATCAAATATATAGCTATGTAATAATAAAATTAAAAAAACTTCCACAGGGACCTTACCACCTATCGGATTTAAACCTGAACCAAATTGGAAAATATTTTATGACTTTTAAAAAATCTCTTGACTTAAAATTTGAAATTTTTGCCAATATTTCCTCTAGAAATAAAAATTTGACAAAATTTTCTACAGAAATAAAATTTTGACAAAATTTTCTATAGAAATAAAATTTTGACAAAATTTTCTATAGAAATAAAATGTTGACAAAATTTTCTATAGAAATAAAATATTGACAAAATTTTCTATAGAAATAAAATTTTGGCAAAATTTCTATACAAATAAAATTTAGACAAAATTTTCTATAGAAATAAAATATTGACAAAATTTTCTATAGAAATAAAATTTTGGCAAAATTTTTTATAGAAATACAATTTTTGGCGAAATTTTCTAAATTTTATATAGATTATTATTTTAAGAAAT
Source organism: Haematobia irritans (assembly GCF_050003625.1). NCBI lineage: Eukaryota > Metazoa > Arthropoda > Insecta > Diptera > Muscidae > Haematobia > Haematobia irritans. The sequence continues at coordinate 217,372,804 of NC_134400.1, forward strand.
TTATATAGATTAAGAAATTTTATATAGATTATTATTTTAAAAATGAAATTTTTACAAAATTTTCTCTAGAAATAAAATTTTGACAAAATTTCTTCTACAAATAAAATTTTGACAAAATTTCCTATAGAAATAAAGTTTTTACAAAATTTTCTCTAGAAATAAAATTTTGACAAAATTCCCTCTACAACTAAAATTTTGACCAGATTTTCTATAGAAATAAAATTTTGAAAAAATTTTCTATAGAAATAAAATATTGACAAAATTTTCTATAAAAATAAAATATTGAAAAAATTTCCTCTAGAAATAAAAATTTGACAAAATTTTCTACAGAAAAAAAAAATGTTGACAAAATTTTGTATAGAAATAAAATTTTGATGCAATGTTCTATAGAAATAAAATGTAGACAAAATTTTCTATAGAAATAAAATATTGACAAAATTTTCTATAGAAATAAAATTTTGGCGAAATTTTCTATAGAAATAAAATTTTGACGAAATTTTCTATAGATTATTATTTTGACGAAATTTGCTATAGATTATTATTTTAGAAATAAAATTTTTACAAAATTTTCTCTAGAAATAAAATTTTGACAAAATTTTCTATAGAAATAAAATTTTGACAAAATTTTTTATAAACAAAATTTTTCTAAATTTTTTATAGAAATACAATTTAGACAAAATTTTCTATAGAAATAAAATTTTGACAAAATTTTCTATAGAAATAAAATTTTAACAAAATTTTCTATAGAAATAAAATATTGACAAAATTTTCTATAGAAATAAAATTTTGGCAAAATTTTCTATAGAAATACAATTTTTGGCGAAATTTTCTATAGATTATTATTTTGAAGAAATTTTCTATAGATTATTTGTTTAAAAATGAAATTTTTACAAAATTTTCTCTACAAATAAAATTTTGACAAAATTTCCTCTACAAATAAAATTTTGACAAAATTTCCTATAGAAATAAAATTTTTACAAAATTTTCTCTAGAAATAAAATTTGGCAAAATTCCCTCTACAACTAAAATTTTGACAAAATTTTCTATAGAAATAAAATTTTGAAAAAAGTTTCCATAGAAATAAAATATTGACAAAATTTCCTCTAGAAATAAAAATTTGACAAAATTTTCTACAGAAATAAAATTTTGGCGAAATTTTCTATAGAAATAAAATTTTGACGAAATTTTCTATAGATTATTATTTTGACGAAATTTTCTATAGATTATTATTTTAGAAATAAAATTTTTACAAAATTTTCTCTAGAAATAAAATTTTGACAAAATTTCCTCTACAAATAAAATTTTGACAAAATTTCCTCTACAAATAAAATTTTGACAAAATTTTCTATAGAAATAACAATTTGGCAAAATTTTCTCTAGAAATAAAATTTTGACAAAACATGACAAACAATGTTCTATAGAAATAAAAGTTAGACAAAATTTTCTATAGAAATAAAATTTAGACAAAATTTTCTATAGAAATAAAATTTAGACAAAATTTTCTATAGAAATAAAATATTGAAAAAATTTTCTATAGAAATACAATTTTGGCGAAATTTTCTATAGAAATAAAATTTTGACGAAATTTTCTATAGATTATTATTTTAGAAATAATATTTTTACAAAATTTTCTCTAGAAATAAAATTTTGACAAAATTTCCTCTACAAATAAAATTTTGACAAAATTTCCTATAGAAATAAAATTTTTACAAAATTTTCTCTAGAAATAAAATTTAGACAAAATTTTCTATAGAAATAAAATATTGACAAAATTTTCTATAGAAATAAAATTTTGGCAAAATTTTCTATAGAAATACAATTTTGACGAAATTTTCTATAGATTATTATTTTGACGAAATTTTCTATAGATTATTATTTTCTCTAGAAATAAAATTTTGATAAAATTTCCTAAAGAAAGGGAAATTTTGAAGAATAAAGTAAATATTAGAATAAAATAATAAAAAATAAGAAACGTTTTTTTGTTTATAATAAACACAAAAATTTGATCAAACACTGTAAAATAATGTTTTTCATTTGGTGAAATGTTCTTAAAATGTTGGTAGATTTTTTTTTGGCTCGGATGGCAGGCGTGCATATGAGTCTAAATCGGTTGAAGGTTATATGTGGGATCTATATCCGATTTCAACCAAAATCACATGCATAACCTTAATTCAATTTTTTCGCTTAAAGTTTCGCTTAAATCGGTTTTAAATCAGTCTGAAATCTCTATTTAAATTTATAATTTTACTTCCACTGCAAAATTTCGCATTAATCGGATTATAACTTTTGCCTTTGTGGTCATATAAGTGTAAATCGGGCAAAAAATTTATATGGAGTTGTATCCAAATCAGAATCGGTTTTTTCGAAAATCAGTAGGGTTCTATTCTGACACATACTTGTGCGAAATATGTATGTGATTGAGTCAAAAGTTCGATATAGGCTTTGATCACAAAAATGTTCTCACAGACAGACGGACGAACATGGCTAGATCTACTCAGGACTCTATTCCCACAGAGACCACATATCCTTCAGGGTATTGTAAACATATGCACAAACATATAACACCATGTTCTACAGCGTGACGCAGGGTATAAGCATGAGAGTTGTGAAGTTACACACACTTGTCGACTAAACGGACTCTAGAAAATTCTCATTTTTTTCCAGAGCTTGACATTAGTCTGCATAAAAACAAATTAGTCTGCTTGTCAAAAACACCCCGAGGTCTGTATGTACATATGCATGTGGATGCCCTTGGATGTAGATGTCTGTATTCTAACACCATTTGAGCTTTACCACAATCCTAAAGATTTACTGCAATAAATAGTTTACAATAAATTTGTTGGCATTATATCGAAAGGCACATTAGGATTATGGGGAAAGCAAAGTTAAATTGAAAACAAAAGCATTTACTAAAGTACAATGGACATATGTGTAGAAACTTGAATATTTGTGTGTGTGTGTGTGTCTGTATATTTCTTTCTGTTTTTCTTCTCTTATGTTAAGGATACACACGTGTTAGTGGGTAAAAAATTGATGCTTGGAGTCATCTTCCCCCTAAACCTCCATGAAAAAGACAATGACGAAAGGCAGCAGTACCAGTAACCAAAAATGAAGTAATTGGCATTGACAAAAGAAGGACAAGAAGGTCATCATTGAATTCTTCTTCACCGTTTGTCACCCATCTATAGACAATAAAGCGAACACAAAAATGCCGTAAAAGCCTGCTGCCAAACAAAAAGAAAAAAAAAAAACAGAATACCCATGTAAAGAGGGTGGAGGATATCGTGATATTCTACACATATTCTTACAGGAATAGTGAAGATTTTGGTTGGAGGAGATAAAGCCTGTAGTATTGGCAGTGGTGTAGTTTTTTTTGTTATATTGAAATGATAGCAAAGGCTCTTATTGATATACCATCCATAAACTAAGCGGAACGTAAAGAATGAAAGCAGGACGAAAAGAAAAAAACACACACACACACTACTTCCCGTAGTCCACATTAAAGAAATCCAATGAATACTATCTTTAGGGTTCAATTCTATTGTATTCTGACTAGTTTTCATGTTTTCTTTGTAAGGGATATCATAAACCAGGGAATAGGAAACACTTTTATGTTACTTCAACAATGACAAAAAAAAAAAAACAAAAAAATAATTCCTCTTTGATCAAGCAATAGAGCGTTTTCTGAAATTTTCTTTACGGATCATACAACAGAGGAAAACTTAGTAAGCAATTGAGTAGCAATAGGAATTCGTATTGGAAACTTTGAACAGTCAACAGAGTTCCAACATTAGTTCGTACATCTGCTATGACCCTGCCAGATGCCCCAAAAACGGCTGGCATACAGGAAAAAAACAATAATCCACGACTTCTAATAAGCAAACTGCTGAACCAAATTGGAAAAAATTTTTTGACTTTTACAATCTCTTGACTTAAAATTTGAAAATTTTGCCAAAAATTCCTCTAGAAATTAAAATTTGACAAAATTTTCTACAGAAATAAAATTTTGGCAAAATTTTCTATAGAAATAAAATTTGGACAAAATTTTGTAAAGACATTTGAGGTAGTAGGGATTTCAAACGAGAAAAGTCGAAACAATGCACTGCACCCATGGAATATGTACTAAAGACAGGGAAAGCTATTCCATCGGCTGGAAAGACCATTTTCTAGAATTTACAAAATGAAATCTACCTTTTCTACCCGGAGAAGGCCCAATGATCATAGGACTCTATTGCCAATTACTTTTGTCCAAGCATCGACAAAATCAACTTGCAAAATCGTCAAAACCACTGTCAGGAATCGTACAAAAATCGACTTCTTCACATGTTTTCAGAATAAGTTATAATGTATTTTCCAATCAAAAACTATTTTGCATTTTTGAATCCAAAAAATACTTATGGAGTAGTCCTGTGGTATCGTGAAAATTTTAGCAAGGCAAAAATAAATTTAGGGTCAAGTATTCCGCCCTTATGCTTAGTACTAAGTTCGATTCTGCGAAAATGGAATATCTTCATCTACCTCCGTAAATAGGGTTTCAATCCCAGGGGTGTTAACTTATTTATGCGAAATAATATGCCTGCCTATTTTTTCGTGCGAAAAATCCAGGGTTGTATAAATATGTGTTTGAAAATGCTCAAAACAAAGATTTCGCATTTATTCCGCGCTAACGTTTTTTGTATGGAGTATAACAGTTTTTCGCGCGAAAACGTGATCTTAGTACTAGGCTTTACCTAAAAAAAATGTTTACCATTTAACTTGGCCATAATTTTTGAATCTTCTGATTCAAATGGCGTCATCTTAAAAAGTTACGATAAATCCTAACTTCTTGCAACGCTGCTCTGATATAGCAAATTATTAATTCAACTCGGTCCCAATTGGCGAAGAGAAAGTGTTCATTCAGCGGCACCGGCTAACATCTCTCTTAGCAGAATGAAGAGGTGGTTGTTGGCATGGAGCAGAGGTGTGCGCATGAATCACGTGAGTCGTGAACAAAATCCAAAACAACTCTCGTGAATGTGCGTGAATGGGACTAAAATAAATATGTCGTGCGTGAATAAAATGTCTGCAAAATTACGCTCACAAAAAAAATCAATATTTATTTCATACTCGTATGTTAAATGAAATTAATTTAATTCTCTATTCTAGTTTTGAATTTTGTTATCTCTGCTGATTTCTGATTGGAAAATGTCGTGAGTCTCGTGAATTTGTCGTGAGTCGTGAGTGATTCGTTAAAAGTAGTTCGTGTGTGAGTACTGGTTTTCATTTCGTGAATGTGTGTGAGTGGGATTGGCTACCATACGTATTGTGCGTGAATAAACATTTTGCTCATAAACATTTTGTAAGTGAAATTTCAATCACGCGTACACCTCTAGCAGGGAGCCTATTTTGAGATAGAAAGATATTGTAATATATTTCCGAAGGCTACTGGATAAACATATTAAAAAAAATAGTAGAAATACGTTTCTATATATAACAGGTTGGCTGATAAGTCCCCGGCGTCGCTAGTATTAAATGTATACTTTTTTTATATAGTACCAACCTTCAAATGATTCGTGTCAAAATTTGACGTCTGTAAGTCAATTAGTTTGAGAGATAGAGCATCTTTTGTGAAGCAACTTTTGTTATTGTGAAAAAAAATGGAAACAAGTATATACGGCCGTAAGTTCGGCCAGGCCGAAGCTTATGTACCCTCCATCATGGATTGCGTAGAAACTTCATCTAAACACTGCCATCCACAATCGAATTACTTAAGTTGCGGTAACGCTGTGGACCGATGTGGATCAATTTTTGCACGGTTGTTAGAGACCATATACCAATACCATGTACCAAATTTCAGCCGGATCGGATGCAAATTTGCTCCTCTTTGAGGCTTCGCAAGCCAAATCTGGGGATTGGTTTATATGGGGGCTATATATAATTATGGACCGATGTCGACCAATTTTTGCATGATTGTTAGAGACCATATACCAACACCATGTTCCAAATTTCAGCCGGATCGGATGCAATTTGCTCCTCTTTGAGGATCCGCAAACCAAATCTGGGGATCGGTTTATATGGGGGCTATATATAGTTATGGACCGATGTGAAGATGTGAACCAGTTTTTGCATGGTTGTTAGAGACCATATACCAACACCATGTACCAAATTTCAGCCGGATCGGATGAAATTTGCTTCTCTTTTAGGCTCCCCAAGCCAAATCTGGGGATCGGTTTATATGGGGGCTATATATAATTATGGACCGATGTGAACCAGTTTTTGCATGATTGTTAGAGACCATATACCAACACCATGTACCAAATTTCAGCCGGATCGGATGAAATTTGCTTCTCTTTTAGGCTCCGCAAGCCAAATCTGGGGATCGGTTTATATGGGGGCTATATATAATTATGGACCGATGTGGACTAATTTTTGCATGGTTGTTAGAGACCATATACCAACACCATATACCAAATTTCAGCCGGATCGGATGAAATATGCTTCTGTTAGAGGCTCCACAAGCCAAATCTGAGGGTCCCTTTATATGGGGGCTATACGTAAAAGTGGACCGATATAGCCAATTTTCAATACTATCCGACCTACATCGATAACAACGACTTGTGCCAAGTTTCAAGTCGATAGCTTGTTTCGTTCGGAAGTTAGCGTGATTTCAACAGACGGACGGACGGACATGCTTAGGTCGACGCAGAATTTCATCACGACCCAGAATATATATACTTTATGGGGTCTTAGAGCAATATTTCGATGTGTTACAATCGGAATGACAAAGTTAATATACCCCCATCCTATGATGGAGGGTATAAAAAGGAATTTCGTGTTTTGATAAAATACTATTTTCTGAAGGGAAAAAATACATGGGAGCAAAAACTTGGCTTGATAATGAGTTTCCGGACTTTGCCCCAGGGAAATCAACAATAATTGATTGGTGTGCAAAATTCAATCGTGGTGAAATGAGCACGGAGGACGATGAACGCAGTGGATGCCCGAAAGAGGTGGTTGCCGACGAAAACATCAAAAAAATCCACAAAATGATTTTGAATGACCGTAAAATGAAGTTGATCAAAATAGCAGAGGCCTTAAAGATATCAAAGGAACGTGTTGGTGATATCATTCATCAATATTTGGATATGCGGAAGCTCTGTGCAAAATGGGTGCCGCGCGAGCTCACATTTAACCAAAAACAACGTGTTGATGTTGTAACACACCCGAGTTTTTCCGTCGATATGTGACAATGGATGAAACATGGCTCCATCACTACACTCCTGAGTCCAATCGACAGTCGGCTGAGTGGACAGCGACCGGTGAACCGTCTCCGAAGCGTGGAAAGACTCAAAAGTCCGCTGGCAAAGTAATGGCCTCTGTTTTTGGGATGCGCATGGAATAATTTTTATCGATTATCTTGAGAAGGGAAAACCCATCAACAGTGACTATTATATGGCGTTATTGGAGCGTTTGAAGGTCGAAATCGCGGCAAAACGGCCCCATATGAAGGATACCAAGACAACGCACCGTGCCACAAGTCATTGAGAACGATGGCAAAAATTCATGAATTGGGCTTCGAATTGCTTCCCCACCCACCGTATTCTCCAGATCTGGCCCCCAGCGACTTTTTCTTGTTCTCAGACCTCTAAAGGATGCTCGCAGGGAAAAAATTTGGTTGCAATGAAGAGGTGATCGCCGAAACTGAGGCCTATTTTGAGGCAAAACCGAAGGAGTACTACCAAAATGGTATCAAAAATTGGAAGGTCGTTATAATCGTAGTATCGCTCTTGAAGGGAACTATGTTGAATAATAAAAACGAATTTTGACAAAAAATGTGTTTTTCTTTGTTAGACCGGGGACTTATCAGCCAACCTGTTATATATATATATATATATATATATATATATATATATATATATATATATATATATATATATATATATATATATATATATATATATATATATATATATATATATATATATATATATATATATATATATATATATATATATATATATATATATATATATATATATATATATATATATATATATATATATATATAGATATATATATATATATACCTGTTATATACAGTGAAAAAGTCTTAAATTTGGGCACTCTGAAAATCGGACACCTCCAAAAGGCGACACAATTTTCGTGAGACGTTTGCTATATTATTACATTAAAAGTAACCTCTCATAAATGGACACCTTCCAAATGTTGACAAATTTTAGGGAACCGTATGTAGTCACATTTGACAGGTTTCACTGACAGGTTTATTACTTTTTAAAATTAAAACTCAATTACTGAAACAGCCTCGTGTTTAAAGAACTAATGCAGAGAATGCCGAATTAGTGAACTAGTCCATGTCGAAATCATTGCTACTGATCCAATTTTGTACTATTTTAGGATATAAAAAGAACTTTCACTAGATTCAGTGTACGAATTTAGTTTTACAACAAACCAATACACCCACACATATCAATTCAGTATAATCAAGACTGTGTGAAATTTTTAAACTTGAAAAATTGAATGTAGTTACAAACTTTTAGTATTTCTAAATTTTATGGCACATTGTGAAGAAGTTTAAACAAACACCACTATGTTTATCTAAAGCAAAAACTTTTTAAATTATAATAATTAATAAGGAAAAAAATCTTATTAAATTATTACCGACATACCCAAACACACACACACACATACACAGAAAGTAAACGAAACAATATCATATTCAAACTCATTTGAAATTAACCTCATTGCAACTCACAACACTATACTCTTTCTCTCTCTCAAACACACACATATAGGAAATGTGAAATGTGCGAACTGGAATGCTCTTCCTAACCCAGCGGGAAATGGAAGGGACGTGGAATCGATGATGGAAGTGCTGCCCGGGTAGCTATAAGGCCTGGGCGCTGCATTACGTGTTCATTTCAAAATAACATTGGATTGGATTGGAGACCAAGGCCTTGCCTCTCGCTTCTATTCGTATGCCTTCTAGAGGTGATGTCGTCGATGCCATGTTATCAGGCCTTCATACTTAGTACAAAAATCATGCCTTCCAAAGAAGGCCCTCAAAAATGCCTGGACAGGAAGGCATAAAAGAAAGCGTGTAAAAATAAATATTTTGAAGGCAAGGTTGTCTATGAGCTGAACATTTGCCCTTATACTTTTTACATTAGAATTTAATTTGACTTACTTTTCCTATACAGTTTATCTTATTTTTTATATTTTAATATTTACCTCATGTGTATTTTTATTTTTCTGCTCCGTCGGGATTTGAACCGGGGTCCTCGTTATTGGTAGTCATACACTCATCCACTGGCCTACGACACATTTATGTGATGTGGGCGCCAAAAGTTAAACTTAAGCTACACGTGAGGTCATTCCGCGTTCCCTTCTGTCGGAAGTGAACGTATAATGGGTATCGGATCTTTTATATGTTACAGAGAATGTCTTCTAGAAGGCCAAAGTTAGGAGTAATTAGACATAAATAAATTAATAGCTTGGCAGCCAACAAAGAATGAGTATGAGATTAGTGGAAAATTAAAAGATGATATTACTACACCGAAAAAATCCGTAGTTAACGGAACGCTAAATTTAACTTATTTTTATTGCACACAAATTATTTGTTTGTAGTTAAATTTATTTTTTTCGAAATTTTCCACATCCCAATGAAATTTTCGTTTTTTGTAAGTATGTCTCAAACATTTTATAAGCTAAACGTGGGTATATAGTTCAATGACCGTACACATAAATTCCATATGAACTAAAGCAAAAGAAAATTTTCGTACGATTCCAAAAATAGAATGAAATGCCAATGATTTTGTCCTTTATTTTTAGTTCGTTTTTATACCCTTCACCACTACTGTGGTACAGGGTATAATAAGTTTGTACATTTGTATGTAACGTCAAGAAGGTCGTTTAGTATACCGGCCGTCTTAGAATTAAATTCTGAGTCGATTTAGCGATGTCCGCCTGTCTGTTTGTATATGTAATTTTGTGTGCAAAGTACAGGTCGCAGTTTAAGTCCGATCGTCTTCAAATTTGGCACAGAGTTTTACTTTGGCTCAAAGACAATCGCGATTGATTTCGGTTCAGATTTAGATATAGCTGCCATATATATTTATCACCGATATGGCCATAATTGACGTATTTATCGACGTATTTCCTTAAAATTTCGCAGGGCCGAAAATATGGGGGGTTCTCGTCAAATATGCAAAATTATTAGATATAGCTCCCATATATATCTTTCGTCCGATTTGGACTTATATGGCCTCAAAAGCCAGAGTTTTACCCTGATTTGCTTCAAATTTTGCACAAGGAGTTCGTTTAATAGTATCGTTAATTATACCAAATTTAGTTGATATCGGTTCAGATTTAGATATAGCTCCCGAATATGTCTTTCGACCGATTTCGACTCATATACTCACAGACACCTAAGATTTACCCCGATTTACTTGAAACTTTGCACAGGGAGTAGAATTAAGGTTATGGATATGCGAGCGAATTTTAATTGAAATCGGTTCAGATTTTGATATAGCTCCCATATATATCTTTCTCCAGATTTTCCGTCATATGACCACAGAGTTCAAAGTTGTCCGTTTTCGTTCAATTTTGCACAGGGAGTAGAATTAAAATACTAAGTATGCATGTCAAATTTGGTTAAAATCGGTTCAGATTTCTATATGCTTCCATGTATATGTTTTTACGATTTGGGCAAAAATGGCCAAAATACCCACATTTTCCTTATAACATCGCCACTGCTAAGTCGAAAACTTGTAAAAGTGACTCAAATTTTACTTTATTTCTTATACATGTCTATCGACCGATAAATCATAAATACACATTTGCGAAGTTGCCTCAAAATTGGTTCAGATTAAAATGTTTCCCATATTTATACCCACCACCATAGGATGGTGACGGGGGTATAATAAGTTTGTCATTCCGTTTGTAACACATCGAAATTTCGATTTCCGACTATATATAGTATATATATACTTGATCAGGTAGAAATTCTAAGACGATATAACGATGTCCGTCTGTCCGTCTGTCCGTCTGTCTGTCTGTTGTAATCACGCTACAGTCTTCAATAATGAAGCAATCATGCTGAAATTTTGCATAAACTCGTCTTTTGTCTGCAGGCAGGTCAAGTTCGAAGATGGGCTATATCGGTCCAGGTTTTGATATAGTCCCCATATAAACCGATCTCCCGGTTTAACTCCTTGAGTTTCTAGAAACCGTAGTTTTTATATGATTTGCCTGAAATTGTAAATATTCTGGTATTTTAGGCTCACAAAAACGTGTTTCGGATTAAGTTTTTATCGGTCCATTTGGTAATGCCTCCATATAGACCGACTTCACTTCTTGAGGGTGTAGAAGGCGCACTGATCACGAAAATTGCTTGAAACTCAATGTAAAATTTCCAGATTTTACATCTACAGATTTAAGATTTCAAATCAAGACGTTATTTTATAATTTTCTTGCACACTTACAAGAGATGTTAATGATTTCTTTAAAACTCAAACAAAAATGGTTTTTATAAATCCAGAATCTGATATAGTCCTCATAGGTGAAATCTTTAAATTTATCTTCGGGAAGTGTCCTCAAGTCCTCAAGCCCTCCTGAAATTTCAAAGGAAACCATTATATTTGGTTCATGGTGGTGGGTATTTGATTCGGCACGGCCGAACTTAATGCTGTATATACTTGTTTTTTACTAACATAGTGTACCATCCAAGGGCATTAGGCGACTTAAATTTTAAGTCTATAGGTTATAAAATCTGTTCAGATGAAGTCAGATTTAAATGTATGTATTTGGGACAAAAACCTTTATATATAGCACCCAACACATTTGACGGATTTGATATAGTGTTGAAAATGTGGATTTACAAAGTGGTGCAGGGTATAATATATTCGGCCCCACCCGACTTTAGACTTCCCTTACATGTTATTTTACTAACATTGTGGTCCGTCCCGGTCGTAAACCAATTTAAATTTTGAGTCTAGACATTTTGTGAATGTTTAAAAAAATGCCCAAATCGGTTCATATTTAAATATTTGTATATGGGAAAATAAACATTTATATAGCTCCTAACAAATTTGAAGGTGTTAAGATGTTGGTATACATACTGGTGAAGGGTATAATTTAGCCGGCCCCGCCCGACTTTAGACTTTCCTTACTTGTTTAATATGAGAATGAGTTAATTCGTATTTTCCTATTGGACTTTACGATTCGCATTAAAAAAGATTTCAATTTCATACCGGGCGGAGCTGAACTATCAAAGACAATTTGTTTGCTTCTTTAACTCTCAAGGATTTGATTAAAACTGTCTGTAAAACTGAATTTTCGTTCTTATGACAACAATATAGGTCCTTCTTTTTCCAATTCCCAAAGAAGGCACAGAATAATGTTTGCGGGCATTTTTTAGAAAGGAAGTGCAAGGCATTTTAGCATGCATGATAGGAGAAGGCATATGGGAAGGTGTTAAGGATCCCAAAATCATGGGTTAAGAAGGCATGATTTTTGCGGTACTTCGCAATTTTCCCGCTGGGAACTTCAGTGCGAGTAGGGGCAACATTACAACTGCGTTGTTAAATACAAAACCCGGGGAAATACTTCTAGTGTTGGTGCATGATTTACTTCTACCTTGCCTTTCTCAAGGTATAAGTTGGCGTAATGCCCTCCATGGAAGATGGTGGCATACTTTATTTGTCGTTCTATTTGAAAAGCCTAGAAATATTGTTTAGAAACTAGATACTGTAGAAATGTCTACTTTTAATGGAATACCAAGTTTTTGTCGATGGAATGTCCTTAGTTTTTTGTATAAATTTTAGTCGGACAAGAAAGATCACAAAGAAAAAAATTCACCAAAATATTTCCAATTAAAATTTTAATTGAATTTTCAAAAATATTCAATTAAACATTTAATTGATTCAACAAAATTTTTAATTAAAATAAAAAACAATCACAATATGTGATTTTTGTAATTGGTTCAATTAATATTTTAATTAATTTAATACACAGTGCAACATAAAAAATCTAAACAAAAAATCACTTATCCCAGCCGAAAGTACCCCGAAGTGAATAGAAAAGTAATTTTTGGATTTTGTCAGATTGGTTGCCGTTTGCCTTTTATGAGATTCTAAGCACTTTTTGCAATTTTTCGTATGACCATAGATCGCAAAATGCTGTGAATTCATTTGTGAGGTATTCAGCAAACAAAGTTGTTCATAATTTTATAGGCTACATTTCTTCCCTCGAGTGTTAAAGATCAAGCCTTGCCGGCTTCTAATTTCCTCCTCTAGAGCCATTAAAATGTAAAAATTTATTACAAACTGTGTTGATTGAAAATGTCCCTACATTGTGGCCTACGTCCCTACAAGACGCTAAATATTAGAAAAACCCTACATATAGGGAATTTCCCCTACTTCTAGCAACACTGGCTGTAGTTGATATTGATTAGTATGCCACTAATATTGAGCCCATTATTAAAAAAAGAGAAAATCGTTCAATTAGTGTGGGTAATAAATTCAAATTTGTAAAAATCGAGCAATATTCTTATGTAAGAGCTACAAGTACGTAGCTCGGCTAGTACATCAACATTTGAAACTTGAGTAACATTGGTTTATAAATAAGAGTACTATGGCCAAATTCGGGAAAATCGAGCGATGCATATAAATGGAAGCTATATCTAAATCTGAACCAATTTGCATAATATTTTGCGGGTTTTATAAATACCACAAAAGGTTACCTTGTGCAAGATTTGAGTAAGATCAGTTAAGTAATGAGGCCTGTATGGTCAAACATAAGGTTATTAGGGGCGATTTTTTTCGAAATCGGGTGATACATATATGGGAGCTATATCTACATCTGAACCGATTTCGATGAAATTTTGCACATATAGTTAGTACTATAGAGGACTGGATCTAGCCAACTTTTAGTAAGATCGGTTAATAAATAAGGGTTCTATGGCCAAATTTGGAAAATCGGGCTATACATATATATGGGAGCTATATCTAAATCTGAACCGATTTCGATGATTTTTTTGCACATATAGTTAGTGCTATAGAAGATTACACTTAGCCAACGTTGAGTAAGATCGGTTAATAAATAATGGTTCTATGGCGAAAGTTGGAAAAAAAAAAAAAAATATATATATATATATATATATATATATATATATATATATATATATATATATATATATATATATATATATATATATATATATATATATATATATATATATATATATATATATATATATATATATATATATATATATATATATATATATATATATATATATATATATATATATATATATATATATATATATATATATATATATATATATATATATATATATATATATATATATATATATATATATAATATATATATATATATATATGGGACCTATATCTAAATCTGAACCGATTTCGATGAAATTTTGCAGATTTCAAGGGAGGTAAAATTTGATCTGATTTCTTATATATATATATATATATATATATATATATATATATATATATATTATATATATATATATATATATATATATATATATATATATATATATATATATATATATATATATATATATATATATATATATATATATATATATATATATATATATATATATATATATATATATATATATAATATATATATATATATATATATATATATATATATATATTTATATATATATATATATATATATATATATATATATATATATATATATAAAGGGTGATTCTTTTGAGGTTAGGATTTTCATGCATTAGTATTTGACAGATCACGTGGGATTTCAGACATGGTGTCAAAGAGAAAGATGCTCAGTATGCTTTGACATTTCATCATGAATAGACTTACTAACGAGCAACGCTTGCAAATCATTGAATTTTATTACCAAAATCAGTGGCAGAAAATCCGCTTTTTTATCGACAAATTTTGTTCAGCGATGAGGCTCATTTCTGGTTGAATGGCTACGTAAATAAGCAAAATTGCCGCATTTGGAGTGAAGAGCAACCAGAAGCCGTTCAAGAACTGCCCATGCATCCCGAAAAATGCACTGTTTGGTGTGGTTTGTACGCTGGTGGAATCATTGGACCGTATTTTTTCAAAGATGCTGTTGGACGCAACGTTACGGTGAATGGCGATCGCTATCGTTCGATGCTAACAAACTTTTTGTTGCCAAAAATGGAAGAACTGAACTTGGTTGACATGTGGTTTCAACAAGATGGCGCTACATGCCACACAGCTCGCGATTCTATGGCCATTTTGAGGGAAAACTTCGGAGAACAATTCATCTCAAGAAATGGACCGGTAAGTTGGCCACCAAGATCATGCGATTTGACGCCTTTAGACTATTTTTTGTGGGGCTACGTCAAGTCTAAAGTCTACAGAAATAAGCCAGCAACTATTCCAGCTTTGGAAGACAACATTTCCGAAGAAATTCGGGCTATTCCGGCCGAAATGCTCGAAAAAGTTGCCCAAAATTGGACTTTCCGAATGGACCACATAAGACGCAGCCGCGGTCAACATTTAAATGAAATTATCTTCAAAAAGTAAATGTCATGGACCAATCTAACGTTTCAAATAAAGAACCGATGAGATTTTGCAAATTTTATGCGTTTTTTTTAAAAAAAAGTTATCAAGCTCTTAACAAATCACCCTTTATATATATGGGAGCTATATCTAAATCTGAACCGATTTCGATGAAATTTTGCAGATTTCAAGGGAGGTAAAAAGATTATCTTTTGCCAAATTTTTTGACGATCCGTTTGAAAAAAAAGTGCAACGTGACCCCATTTGTCGAAATCGGGCGACACATATATATATGGGACCTATATCTAAATTTGATCTGATTTCTTCCAAATTCAAACTCCCTGTACGAAATTTCATCAAAATCGGTTAAAAATTGCGACCGGAATCCTGTGATCAACAAATACATGGACAGACGGACGGACACCAAGCGCTAGATCGACTCAGGAGGTGATTCTGAGCCGATCGGTATATATTTTATGCGGTTTAAAATCAATATTTCTGGTAGGCACATTTTTTGGCAGATCAAACTTATTATACCCTGACCACTATGTGATTTAGGGTATAAACAGTTGTGGATATCCCAAAAAATAAAACAGTTTATTTTTTTTTTTAACAAAAAAAAAAAACTTCCTTTTAAACTAATTCATTCAGATTCATATCGGCTTGGATTTAAATTTGGAAGTCCAGATATTGACCTAGCAACTATAACAGGGTGCCATACCATTCGACTCCGCCCCATATTACTTACGTCTCTTAGAAGAATTTACTTTAATGATTTGCCATATGAGACTACATATGCAAGTTCAACCATGTTTCAATGTGTGTGTGTGTGTTTGGAAATAGGTGTTAACTTTTCCCTCTCCACTATTGTTACACTTAAAACATTGCTTATTGTTTGTTCTTCTTAGACCAGCAAGAAGTATTCCGGTGGTGCCTTTCAAGTGGTCCTATATCTCCGACTGGCTGTCTCTGGCAAGTGGTCTCATTAAATGTTGACACAACTCTACTTAGTACTCTTGGCTAAATTTTTTGCCTTATTACTATTGTTGGTGTTGGTGTTCCTTCATCATATGGCGTTAGTTCTACTACTGCTACTTTTTGCTTCTTCTTCTTCTTCCTTTGCGTTTTCTTCTTGAAAACAAAATAAGAGTATACACCATAAACTATCATTAAACTATGGCCACCAGAGGTTAGAAATCTGTGTGTGGCTGAATTTCAAAAGAGTGTATTTAAGTTTCACGGTAGACTATGGAGTGTGGTATATACAGGTGTGTCTGTGATGACAAAACTTTACACTGTTACCATATACCGGCATTAGGACCACTAGTAAATATCACATCTTAAACATGAGGGCTTTGTGGGAATTCCTAGAAGAATGTAACTGAAAACATGGTAAATGGGTGGTTGAAATTCGTGCGATTTTTAATTTTTTGTTAAAGCAAGTAAAAAACGAAAAAAAAAAACAAGTATATACGGCCGTAAGTTCGGCCAGGCCGAATCTTATGTGCCCTCCACAATGGATTGCGTAGAAACTTCTACGAAAGACTGTCATCCACAATGGAATTAATTGGGTTGTGGTATCGTAAAACTTCTTAACACAGTTTTCTGAGTTAGTCCATACGTGGTATATATTATTTAGACAAAAAAGGTATGTACGAGTATAGGTAAGTCTACAAATAATTACGAATCGATATGGACTTTTGCACGGTACGTAGAGAGCCAGAATTGAAATATGGGGGTCGCTTATATGTGGGCTATATACAATTATGAACTTGATATGGACCAATTTTTGTGTGATTGGTGATCGATTTATCTGAGGGCTATATCTGTTATAACTATAGACCGATATGGACCTAGTTAGGCATGGTTGTTAACGGCCATATACCAGCACAATGTACCAAATTTCAACTGACTCGGATGAAATTTGCTCCTCCAAGAGCCTCCAAAACCAAATCTCGGGATCGGTTTATATGGGGGCTATATATGATTATGGACTGATATGGACCACTTTTGGCATGGTTGTTAAATATCAGATACTACCACCACGTACCAAATTTCAACCAGATCGGATGAGTTTTGCTTCTCCAAAAGGCACAGATATATTAACACCACGTACCAAATTTCAACTGAATCAGATGAATTTTGGTCTGCCAAGAGGCTCCGAAGGTCAAATCTGGTGATCGGTTTATATGGGGGCTAAATATAATTATGGACCGATGTGGACCAATTTTTGCGTGGATGTTAGAGAATATATACTAACATCATGTACCAAATTCAGCCGGATCGGATGAAATTTGCTTCTCTTAGAGGCTTCGCAAGCCAAATCGGGGGATCGGTTTATATGGGGGCTATATATAATTATGGACCGATGTGGACCAATTTTTGCATGGTTGTTAGAGATCATATGCTGACACCATGTACCAAATTTTAACCGGATCGGATGAAATTTGCTTCTCTTAGAGGCTCCGCAATCCAATCTGGGTATCGGTTTATATGGGGCCTATATATAATTATGGACCGATGTGGACCAATTTTTGCATGGTTGTTAGAGACCATATACCAACACCATATACCAAATTTCACTCGGATCGGATGAAATTTGCTTCTCTTAGAGGATCGGCAAACCAAATTTGGGGGTTCGGGCTATACGTAAAAGTGGACCGATATGGCCCATTTGCAATAACATCCGACCTACATCAATAACAACTACTTGTGCCAAGTTTCAAGTCGATAGCTTGTTTGGTTCGGAAGTTAGCTTGATTTCAACAGACGGACGGACGGACGGACATGCTCAGATCGACTCAGTATTTCACCACGACCCAGAATATATATACTTTATGGGGTCTTAGAGCAATATTTCGATGTGTTACAAACGGAATGACAAAGTTAATATACCCCCCATCCTATGGTGGAACTTCTAAGAGAGAAGTTCACCACTGTGGTATCACAATGGACTGAATAGTCTAAGTGAGTCTGATACATCGGGCTGCCACATAACCTAACCTAACCTATCCTATGGTGGAGGGTATAAAAAATTGATTCCTTTAAGTTAAAAAAATTCCCTTGATATTGTACAAATCGATTATCCTCAAGTGTGGATTGCATCGTCTTTCGTTCCGGTTTGATAACTTGAAGTCGAGTATGAATTTGAACATCTAAGTTGTCGTATATACGTTTTTAAAGTGCTTTTATGGGACATGAAGAAAAAATCGAAAAAACGAATTAATTAATTCCTAATTTCCTAAAATCAAGTACACAAAACTCAAATTTGAAAGAGTATTGTATCTTAAATAGAACCTTACTTCAATTCTCCGCTTCTTTAGCTCGGAGTCAATACCAAAATCTTTAGTGTGAAGATAAAATATTAAACCAAAACAACTATATACGGCCATAAGTTCGGCCAGGCCGAATCTTATGTACCCTCCACCATGGATTGCGTAGAAATTTCTACGAAAGACTGTCATCCACAAATTTCAACTCACATGGTTGTTAAATATCATATACTACCACCACGTACCAAATTTCAACCAGATCGGATGAATTTTGCTCCTCCAAAAGGCACCGGAGGTCAAATCTGGGGATCGGTTTATATGGGAGCTATATATTATTATGGACTGATAGGAACCAATTCCTGCATGGTTGTTGGATACCCTATACTAACATCACGTACCAAATTTCAACCGAATGGGAGGAATTTTGCTCTTCCAAGGTGATCCGGAGGTCAAATCTGGGGATCGGTTTATTTGGGGCCTATATATAATTATGGACCGATATCGACTAATTTTTGCATGGGTGTTTGATGCCATATATTAACATCACGTACCAAATTTCAACTGAATCAGATGAATTTTGGTCTTCCGAGAAGCTCCGGAGGTCAAATCTGGTGATAGGTTTATATGGGGGCTATATATAATTATGGACCGATATGGACCAATTTTTACATGGTTGTTAGAGACCATATACCAACACCATGTACCAAATTTCAGCCGGATCGGATGAAATGTGCTTCTCTTAGAGGCTCCGCAAGTCAAATCGGGGGATCGGTTTATATGGGGGCTATATATAATTATGGACCGATGTGAACCAATTTTTGCATGGTTGTTAGAGACCATATACTACCACCATGTACCGATCCGATCCGAACCGGATGAAATTTGCTTCTCTTAGAGGCTCCGCAAGCCAAAACGGGGGATTGGTTTATATGGGGGTTATATATAATTATGGACCGATATGGACCAATTTTTGCATGGTTGTTAGAGACCATATACTAACACTAAGTACAAAATTTCAGCTGGATCGGATGAAAATTGTTTCTCTTAGAGGCTCCGCAAGCCAAATCGGGGGATCGGTTTATATTGGGGCTATATGTAATTATGGACCGATGTGAACTTATATTTTCATGGTTGTTAGAGACCATATACCGACACCATGTAATTGGAGCTTAAAATTGCAAAAATGTCTTTAGTACCTTACGAAGTTCAAGAGGGGCGCATTAGCGGTAAAATTAACCAATTTTAAGAAATTTTTAACTATTTTGAGAGAGACTCGAATTTAGTAAATCGTTTTGTTTCCTTTGTATATAATTTTCCTTTTTTATACCCTTCACCACTACTGTGGTACAGGGTATAATAAGTTTGTGCATTTGTATGTAACGCCAAGAAATAATTGTCATAGACCCATCTTTTGGTATACCGATCGGCTTAGAATTAAATTCTGAGTCGATTTAGCGATGTCTGTCTGTCTGTCTGTCCGTCCTTCTGTCTGTATATGTACTTTTGTGCACAAAGTACAGGTCGCAGTTTAAGTCCGATCGTCCTCAAATTTGACATAACGTATTTCTTCGGGTAGAAGACAATCGCTATTGATTTTGGAAAAAATCGGTTCAGATTTAGATATAGCTGCCATATATAGTTATCACCGATTTGATCATATTTCACGTATTTATGAACCGACGTTCTTCAAATTTTGTACATCTGAATGTTTTGTCAGTCCCGTAAAAACTGCCATCAGCTAAATCGGTTCAGATTTATATATAGCTTCCATATATACCTTTCGTCCGATTTGGACTTATATGGCCCCAAAAGCGAGAGTTTTGATCTGATTTGCTTCAAATTTTGCACGACGAGTACGTTTGTTAGTATCGTTAATTGTGCCAAATTTAGTTGAAATCGGTTCAGATTTAGATATAGCTCTCTATATATATCTTTCGCCCGATTTTGACTTATATGGCTTCAAAAGCCAGAGTTTTGCCCTGGTTTGATTACAGTTTTGTACAAGGAGTACGTTTAATAGTACCGTTAATTGTGCCAAATTTAGTTGAAATCGGTTCAGATTTAGATATAGCTCCCATATATATCTTTCGTCCGATTTGGATTTATATGGCCTCAAAAGCCAGAGTTTTGCCCTGAGTTGCTTGAAATTTTGCACAAGGAGTACGTTTAATAGTATCGTTTATTGTGCAAAATTTAGTTGAAGTCGGATCAGATTTAGATATAGCTCCCATTATCTTTCGCCTGATTTTCCGTCATATGACCACAGAGGTCAAAGTTGTTATCCGATTTACGTGAAATTTTGCACAGGGAGTATATTCAACATAGTAACTATGCATGTGAAATTTGATTGCAATCGGTTCAGATTTCGATATAGATTCCATATATATGTTTTTCCGATTTAGGCAAAACTGGCCGAAATACCTACATTTTCCTTATCAAATCGATACTGCTAAGTCGAAAACTTATCACAATGACTCAAATTTTCCTACTACTCTATTACACATCTATCGACCGATAAATCATAAATACACTTTTGCGAAGTTGCCTCAAAATTGGTTCATATTTAAATGTTTCCTATATTTGTTTACTAACATTGTGTTCCACCTCAGCGCATTAGCCGACGTAAATTTAAAATCTATAAGTATTGCAGAACTCTGTACAGATCTGCTCAGATATACAGAATATATGTGTATGGATTCATATAGCATCCAACACATTGGACGGATTTGATATGGTATCGAAAATGTGGACTTACAAAGTGGTGAAGGGTATAATATAGTCGGCCCCGCCCGATTTTAGACTTTCCTTACTTGTTTTTTGTTCATTTAGGTAATGAACGCAAGAGAAATTTTTAACTATTTTGAGAGAGACTCGAATTTAGTAAATCGTTTTGTTTCTTTTGTACACAATTTTTAAACTTTAGGAAACTTTCTCAAAACCTAATAAAATCCATGAAATAAAATAGAATTTAGTTGGCTTTAGTATATGGACTTTTTTCTGAATATATGATAACTTTAAAACTTTCTCAATATTTTTCCAACTTATCAAACTTCCCCTCCAAAATTTAAAACCGTTATTCACATTAACTACATTTGCATACAGGAGAAGAAACATTCACCATAAGAATTCTTGGCTATTATATCTCTTTTTTAACATCACTGGTCAAGTGTGCATGCGGTGTTTGTAATGTTCTAACATTCGTTGCCCCTTTCTCGGTCTTCTCTTTATTTTGATTTTTTGTTGTCTTTCAATATCCTTTGGCAAAAGGCTACATCTCTGTTACTTTCTAGGAATATGGTTATTTTGCATCTTTATGTCCTTTGTCCTTCATTTTCATAGTGTTGTTGTGTGTGTATGTGTGTGTGTTTTTTTTTTTTTTTGTTGCCAGTACTATACTCAATATTTGTGTAAATTCCACAAAGTGTTGAAACCACTGGACAAATACTTTGGCCTTTAACCACTCTCTGAGAAAGTGAACACTTGCACACTCGCACACACACATACCTCCTACCGGAAAGTACAAAGCACAGGTGTTACAACTTTCTGCTGGCAAAAAATAACACTTAAGGATGTCGGTGAGGGCTTGGGCTATGTGTTCGCATCTGGATATGGGTAGGTTATATAAGCAATGCAAATTGTATGTTGATGTTTGTAGTGGTATGATAAGATAGCACAAAAAAGTTTAAATTAAATTGAAACACACACACACACAGGCACTCATGCACCCATACTTACCATCCTTACATACATTTCATTATATCTGTGTAGATATACTTTTACAAAGTACAAGTTTTATTTATTGTTCAGGCTGTTGTTATACCATTAGCATTACGAAGCTTTTGCAACCAACACTCTCTCATTCTCTCTCTCTCTCTCTCTTGTACTCATACATACACCCCCTATGCACGTACATACGATTACAAAGCAAAACGACACATCTGAGCTCACATATGTTCATTAGAGATCATTTTCGATAGAATGGACAGACAAACAGTACGGAAATGAAGGCATACCCAACCAACCAGGATATCGTGCAGATACAGTGTGCGGTTGAGCGGGTGCTTGAAGGGCGGGGCGAGTTCAATGAAATGTTGCCTTAGTCCTTTGTATTTTGAATTTTTGTTTTTAAAAATTAATTAATGTCTTGGAAAAATGTTTTAATGGTTTGACTGGTACAAGAGGGCATTTAAAAATGATAAATTATTATCGGTTTTTAAATACTAACACACTTCTAGCTGCCTGCACAATCGAAATTTATTTGCCAACAGAACAGTGCAGAAATTCACATCAAAAACACATTTTGCACAAATTTAAATTACCACAGGGAAATCACTTCCGTTGAGAGGAAACAGCTGAGACCATGTTGGAGACTTATTTCGTTTGTTATGGGGGCAAATAAAACAAATTCTGTTCGAATAATGGTTAGCTACTTCGAACAATGTGAATAATGTTTATTTTATTTATATTAAAGTATAATTAAATTGTTTTCTTATGTGAAGACAGCTACACCCAGAAAAGCAATATGATCACCTCCTAGAGCAAATGTTATTTTTGGACGGTGAACATGTTACATGTTAGTCGTCATGTTATTTTCTCGGACATTATGTGTCCGATTTCGAGAACCATGTTATATTTGGCATACATATTTTATTGTTTACAAGCTCCGAAAAATAGTTTGTTTTAAGGCATTCGAAGATAAATTTATTCGTGATAGAATTCAAGGAAGCATGTTTCAGTTTGGGGAACTTGAAATAAAAATGTTGCTTCTTCGCCGAACATATATATGGTTGCCAAAATCAAATACTTAATTTCCGAGAAAACCTTTTTCATGTTCCCTGTCCAAAAATAATATTTTCCTCTTGAAGCTTGTTTGAAGTGATCATTTTCCTTCTCCGGAGCCCTCCTGCATTTAAATGTAAATAAATTTTTCGGAACTGGAATCGAACCCATGCCCCTTTTATAAAAGGCGGACATGCTAACTATTGCACAACGGTGACTCAGTGTAGACAGCCAAACACTTCCACCCTGGACATTCCAACAGAACTCAGTACGCGTCAAGACGTGACTTAAAAATAAGGTTTCTCGCTTCATTTGTACCGTACAATGGCCACCAAAATCTTCGGATCTGAATACGTTAGACTTTTGTGTCTGGGAAATTGTGGAGATTGCCACTAAAAAATACCAAAGAAGCGATCATCTCAAGACGACGCTTCGCCGGGAATGGGGCGAAATACCGTAGGACCACTTTCTTGCACACCGAAGGTTAGGTTAGGTTAGGTTATGTGGCAGCCCAATGTATCAGGCTCACTTAGACTATTCAGTCCATTGTGATACCACAGTGGTGAACTTCTCTCTTATCACTGAGTGCTGCCCGATTCCATGTTAAGCTCAATGACAAGGGACCTCCGAACCGAAAAAAAGTGAACTGTTTTATAGGAAGAATGAACTATCACGCATGAAAATTGAACTAAATTTTACTCCACATTTTGAGATTTCCACAAAGCGTTGTTAAAACCAGGAAATTGTAATGCCCTGTTGTACTTTTTAACTGCAGTTCACGAAATTACATCATCTCATAGACGAAAAAACTAACTAACTAAATGTAAAGGAGAACATCATTGGCGCCAAACCATGACCATTTTAACCATACACTAGTTCATTCTTACTATTTTTGGGAATCGTACGAAAATTTTCATTTGTTTTAGTTTATATTGAACTTATGTGTACGGTCATTGAACTTTATTCTCACGTTTAGTTCATAAAATTTTTGAGACATACTTAAAACAAGTAAGATTTCATTAAGCTGTGGAAAATTTCAATAAAAATAATAAAATTTAACTACAAGCAAATATTTTTTTTTTGTCAATAAAAATAAGTTAAATTTAGCGTTAGTTTAACTATGGATATTTTTTGCTGTGTATCATATTACGATCATATCATACACTTTTAAATTGAAATTACGACCTTCGTGTTCAATGGCGCGTGTGGCTACCATGTTCAACCGAAAAAGTTGTTCAAATTGTTTAAAATTGGATAATAAAAAAATAAAAGCGTAATAAAAAAATTTTGATAAAGATAAAATGTGAAATTGGTAAAAAAAACATATTTTCTAGTTTTTTTTTTTAATTTCTTCATACAAATGAACTTTCAGAGCACAACTTCCACTATTGGAAACCCTTCCGCTTTATTGTGATTTGTTTCAAAATTAACTTTATTTCAATAAACAAACGGACGGAAAGAAATAGCAATAACGACTTTGAACTTCACCACTATCAAGGATAATTATATTTTAAAGAGTATTACGCAAATAATTCTGTAGATTCCAGAAGGACTCCTGAAGCTATTGGTCGTCAATGACAAAGCCATATAGTAAGCCGTAGACTTTTGTTTGGCAGCAATTCTGCAAAATTTAAAGTCAGCATATCTATTTATTAGAACTTTTAGCAAGACTGGATAGAAAATCATGGATGGAAAAGATGGAAGGAAATCACGGATGCCCCAGTTGGTAGAATTCTACAAAAATGGTAGATTTTTAATTTTCTATCGATATACAATTTTAATAAAATTTCTATAGAAATAAAAATTTGCCAAATATTCTATAAAAATAAAATTTTGACAAAATTTTCTATAGAAATAAAATTTTGACAAAATTTTCTGTAGAAATTCGTTTTGCAAAAAATTTCTATAGAAATAAAAAATTGCCAAATATTCTATAGAAATAAAATTTTCCAAAAGTATTTTATAGAAATAAAATTTTGACACATAGAAATTAATTTTGCAAAACTTCATATAGAAATAAAATTTTCCAAAAATATTCTATAGAAATAAAATTTTGACACAATTTTCTATAGAAATAAAATTTTGACAAAATTTTCTATAGAAATAAAATTTTGACTAAATTTTCTATACAATAATAACAATAACAAGTATATACGGCCGTAAGTTCGGCCAGGCCGAAGCGTATGTACCCTCCACCATGGATTGCGTAGAAATTTCTACTGAAGACTGTCATCCACAATCGAATTACTTGGGATGCGGTAACACTTGCCGATGGCAAGGTGTCTTAAAACTTCCTAACACCGTAATATATACCACATAGCCCATACGTTGCATATATTAAACTAAAACAAGTATATACAGCAGTAAGTTCGGCCGGGCCGAATCTTAAATACCCACCACCATGAACCAAATATTAGGGTTTCCTTTGAAATTTCAGGAGGGCTTGAGGACTTGAGGACACTTCCTGAAGATAAATTTAAAGATTTCACGTATGAGGACTATATCAGATTCTGGATTTATAAGAACCATTTTTGTTCGAGTTTTAGAGGAATCATTAACATCTCTTGTAAGTGTGCAAGAAAATTATAAAATAACGTCTTGATTTGAAATCTTAAATCTGTAGAAGTAAAATCTTTAAATTTTACATTGAGTTTCAAGCAATTTTCATGATCAGTGCGCCTTCTACACCCTCAAGAAGTGAAGTCGGTCTATATGGTGGCATTACCAAATGGACCGATATAAACTTAATCCGATACACGTTTTTGTGAGCCTAAAATACCAGAATATTTACAATTTTGCCTGAAACCCAAGGAATTAAATCGGGAGATCGTTCTTATGGGGGCTATACTAAAATATGGACCGATACTCACCGTTTTCGGCACACCTATGTATGACCAGAAAATACCTCTAGATTTCCAATTTCAGGTAAATTGAATAAAAACTGCGGTTTCTATAAGTCCAAGAAATAAAATCGGGAGATCGGTATATATGGGGGTTATACCAAAATATGGACCGATACTCACAATTTTTGGCACACGTATTTGTGGTCCTACAATACCTCTAGATTTCCAATTTCAGGTAAATTAAATAAAAACTGCGGTTTCTATAAGCCCAAGACCCCAAATCGGGATGTCGTTTTATATGGATACCATACCAAAACATGGACCGATACTCACAATTTTTGGCACACGTATTTGTGGTCCTACAGTACCTCTAGAATTCCAACTTCAGGTAAATTGAATAAAAACTGCGGTTTCTATAAGCCCAAGAAGTAAAATCGGGAGATCGGCCTATATGGGGGCTATACCAAACCATGGACCGATACTCACCATTTTTGGCACACCTCTTTATGGTCATAAAATACCTCTAGATTTCAAACTTCAGGAAAATTGGATAAAAACTTATATTTCTATAAGCCCAAGACCCCAAATCGAGAGGTCGGTTTATATGGGGACTATATCAAAACCTGGACCGATATAGCCCATCTTCGAACTTGACCTGCCTGCAGACAAAAGACGAGTTTGTGCAAAATTTAAGCACGATTGCTTCATTATTGAAGACTGTAGCGTGATTACAACAGACAGACAGACAGACGGACATCGTTATATCGTCTTAGAATTTCTCCCTGATCAAGAATATATATACTTTATATAGTCGGAAACCGATATTTCGATGTGTTACAAACGGAATGACAAACTCATTATACCCCCGTCACCATTCTATGGTGGTGGGTATAAAAAGGCCGATTAAATACGTATATAATTAAGTTTAAAGTTTCTATAGAAATAAAATTTTGACAAAATAAATTTTTGACAACATTTTCTATAGAAGTAAAATTAAAAAAAAAAAAAAAATTCTATAGAAATAAAATTTGGATAAAATTTTCTATAGAAATAAAATTTTGACAAAATGTTCTATAGAAATAAAAAAAAAATTCTATAGAAATAACATTTTGACAATGTTTTCTATAAAAATACAATTTTGGTAGATTATTTTTGGCTCGCATAGCAACCATGATTATGAACCGATAAGGACCAATTTTTGTGTGATTGGGGATTGCCTATATATAACTATAGACCGAAAATCTGGGGAGCGATTTATATGGGGCTATATATAATTATGGACCGATATGGACCAATTCTTGCATGGTTGTTAGAGACCATATAGTAACACCACGTACCCAATTTCAGCCGGATCGGATGAAATTTGCTCCTCTTATAGGCTCCGCAAGCCAAATCGGGGGATCGGTTCATATGGGGGCTATATATAATTATGGACCGATGTGGACCAATTTTTGCATGGTTGTTAGAGACCATATACTTGCACCATGTACCAAATTTCAGCCGGATCGGATGAAATTTGCTTCTCTTAGAGCAATCGCAAGCCAAATTTGGGGGTCCGTTTATATGGGGGCTATACGTAAAAGTGGACCGATATGGCCCATTTTCAATACCATCCGACCTACATCAATAACAACTACTTGTGCCAAGTTTCAAGTCGATAGCTTGTTTCGTTCGAAAGTTAGCGTGATTTCAACAGACGGACGGACGGACGGACAAGCTCAGATGGACCCAGAATTTCACATCGACCCAGAATATATATACTTTATGGGGTCTTAGAGCAATATTTCGATGTGTTACAAACGGAATGCCAAACTTAATATACCCCCATCCTATGGTGGAGGGTATAAAAAAGTTCCTATATAAATAATGTTTTGACAATAGAATAAAAATTTGACAAATTTTCTATAGAAATAAAATTTTGCAAAATTTTTCTATAGAAATAAAATTTTAACAAAATTTTCCACAGAAATTAATTTTGTAACACTTTTCTATAGAAATAAAATTGTGACAAAATATTATGTAGAAATAACATTTTTTATAGAAATAAAATTTTGACAATTTTTCTATAGAAATACAATTTTGCAAATTATTTCTATGGAAATACAATTTTGCAAAACTTTTCTATATAAATGAATGTTTGACAAAATTTTCTATAGAAATTTTGACAAAATTATCTATAGAAATTAATTTTGCAATTATTTTCTATAGAAATAAAAATTTGCCAAATATTCTATAGAAATAAAATTTTCCAAAAATATTCTATAGAAATACAATTTTGCAAACATTTTCTATAGAAATAAAATTTGACAAAAAAATTTTCTAAATAAATACAATTTGAAAAAATTTTCTGTATAAATAAAATTTAAACAAAAAAATCTATATAAATAAAATTTTGACAAAATTTTCTATTTTTATGCAAAACTTATCATTTTCTATAGAAATAAAATTTGAAAAAAAATCTATATAAATAAAATTTGGCAAATTTGCTATAGAAAAAAATGTTGCCAAATTTTTTATAGAAATACAATTTAGCAAAATATTTTTATGGAAATGCAATTGTGCAAACATTTTCTATAGAAAAAAAATTTGGCAAAATTTTCTATAGAAATTAATTTTGCAAAACTTCATATAGAAATAAAATTTTCCAAAAATATTCTATAGAAATTAATTTTGCAAAACTTCATATAGAAATACAATTTTCCAAAAATATTCTATAGAAATAAAATTTTGACAAAATTTTCTATAGAAATAAAATTTTAACAA
The DNA here is from genome assembly GCF_050003625.1 of Haematobia irritans. NCBI lineage: Eukaryota > Metazoa > Arthropoda > Insecta > Diptera > Muscidae > Haematobia > Haematobia irritans. The sequence continues at coordinate 217,402,004 of NC_134400.1, forward strand.
CATTTTCTATACAAAAATAACAATAAAAATAAATAAACAATATTTTTGTATACTAACCACAAAATTTTGATCAACAACTTCAAAATAAGTTTTTTTTTGTTTAATTTGGTAGGTTTTTGGTAATTTTTTTTTTCAAATTTTGGTCGATTATTTATGGCACGTATGGCCATTGTGATAAAAACACAGTAAATGTGTGATAGTAAAACCATAATGAACAGTAGGTTAAAGGTTAAAGTGGAAGCCCGATTAAGTTTCAGGTTCACTTAGACTATTCAGTCCATTGTGATAACTTTAAATCTTATGTGCCCACACAGAAAAGTTAAACCAGCGCTAAATTTATCTTATTGTATTGGAAACAAATATTCGTTTGTATTTATTTATTTATTTTTTTTTTTTTTTTGAAAATTTCCATAGCTCAATTAAATTGTCTCAAACATTTTATGAACGTGGGTATAAAGACCGTACACATACTCGTAAATTCAATATGAACTAAAGCAGAAGAAAATTTTCATACGCTTCCCAAAAATGATAAAAATGAACTAAAGTATGGTTGAAATGGTCATGAATTGGCGCCAATGATTTTGTTCTTTACTCTTAGTTCATTTTTTGCTTCTATGAGAGAGTGTAATTTCGTGAGTTGTGGTTAAAAGTACACCAGGATATTAAATGTTCTTGGTTTCAACAACGCTTTTTGGAAATCTTAAAATATGGAGTATAATTTAGTTAAATTTTCGTACTTTTTATTTAGTTGGCAAAATATCACAATATCGCACCTTAACCCTCTGTATCAAAGTGTAGACTGTAGGCAACATACCGTTCGAATGTCTCAAAATTAATAAAAATAACTTCTTTAGCTCAATCTCGCACTGTATCCCGTGGTTTACATACTGAGCTAATAAACTTGTAACAAGTATATATGGCGGTAAGTTCGGCCAGGCCGAATCTTATGTACCCTCCACCATGGATTGCGTAGAAACTTCTACGAAAGACTGTCATCCACAAATTTCAACTCACATGGTTGTTAAATATCATATATTACCACCACGTACCAAATTTCAACCAGATCGGATGAATTTTGCACCGGAGGTCAAATCTGGGGATCGGTTTATATGGGGCCTATATATAATTATTGACCGATTTCGACCAATTTTTGCATGGGTGTTTGAGGCCATATATTAACATCACGTACCAAATTTCAACTGAATCAGATAAATTTTGGTCTTCCAAGAGGCTCCGGAGGTCAAATCTGGTGATCGGTTTATATGGGGCCTATATATAATTATGGACCGATATGGACCAATTTTTGCATGGTTGTTAGAGACCATATACTGACACCATGTACCAAATTTTAGCCGGATCGGATGAAATTTGCTTCTCTTAGAGGCCTCGCAAGCCAAATCGGGGGATCGGTTTATATGGGGGCTATATATAATTATGGACCGATATGGACCAATTTTTGCACGGTTGTTAGAGACCATATACCAACACCATGTACCAAATTTCAGCCAGATCGGATGAAAATTGTTTCTCTTAGAGGCTCTGCCAGCCAAATCGGGGGATCGGTTTATATGGGGACTATATATAATTATGTACCGATATGGACCAATTTTTGCACGGTTGTTAGAGACCATATACCAACACCATGTACCAAATTTCAGCCGGATCGGATGAAAATTGTTTCTCTTAGAGGCTCTGCAAGCCAAATCGGGGGATCGGTTTATATGGGGGTTATATATAATTATGGACCGATATGGACCAATTTTTGCATGTTTGTTAGAGACCATATACTGACACCATGTACCAAATTTTAGCCGGATCGGATGAAATTTGCTTCTCTTAGAGGCCTCGCAAGCCAAATTTGGGGGTCCGTTTATATGGGGGCTATACGTAAAAGTGGACCGATATGGCCCATTTGCAATACCATCCGACCTACATCAATAACAACTACTTGTGCCAAGTTTCAAGTCGATAGCTTGTTTCGTTCGGAAGTTAGCGTGATTTCAACAGACGGACGGACGGACGGACGGACATGCTCAGATCGACTCAGAATTTCACCACGACCCAGAATATATATACTTTATGGGGTCTTAGGGCAATATTTCGATGTGTTACAAACGGAATGACAAAGTTAATATACCCTCCATCCTATGGTGGAGGTATATATATATATATATATATATATATATATATATATATATATATATATATATATATATATATATATATATATATATATATATATATATATATATATATATATATATATATATATATATATATATATATATATATATATATATATATATATATATATATATATATATATATATATATATATATATATATATATATATATATATTGTTATTGTATTTAAAATAGGGGACAATGTACCGCCCACCCTCCACTAGCTGAAAATTATCTTTGGTTAAATAAAAAAATGTCCTCTATATTCAAGGAACGTTGACAGATTATTTTTACCTCAATCTATAAATTTTAAATGTGGACACTACATAAAAAATTTATAGAAAAAAACTCTACTTTTGCTAAGCAACCTTTTAGCCTTAAGAGAATTATGGGTAAACAGAAATGCAAAAACAAAATTAGATGTCTGTGACAATTATGACCCCTTAAAAAACCCCTTTCATTGTTCTCGCCTAAAGTGAATACAACATTTATGTGACATAGAACTCCAAGATTAAACCAACTGAACCCTTAGAGAATGTTATACAAAAATGTGTTAATAAATCTTAAAATTAAATCTTACAGATTTTCTTTAATTCTCATTATAAAATGTAAACGGTAGTGTTGTTGAGCTCCTTTTTCCCTCCCACAGGACAAAGTAATTATGTACAAAATAAATATGGCCCTTATTTGTATTTTAAAAAGACGACTGAATACAACATTCTATTCATTTGTGCCGCTTATCTTTGGACAGGCCATGGTGTTTTAGGGTATAAAGCTCTGGTAGTCCCATTTCTGGGTGAATGTCTTTGACTGCTTGGCTGACTCGTATACCAAGCGTACAATATGATTAAGTTTTGTCATACAAATAAAAAAAAGAAAACAGAAAAAGTTCCTGAAACGAAGTTTTCCCACAACTTCTTGCTTTCTTGCTTAGTGAATATAAAGGCCAAGGAAACTAAAGCGCGTGGCAGAAGGAGAGGGAGAGAGGCGGTCGAAAAAGGGTAGGGCGTTAGACGAATACGAGTTAAGTAACAACTGCAAGTGAACTATAGCAGATAGCAGCCTTGATAGCAGCAGAAAAATACACGCAAAATTTACATTTATCTTCTTTTTTTTTGGATTTATTTTCCTTGTGCGAGTGTGCGTGTTTAACTGTTTATATTGTCCTTAAAGTGTTGTAATTACTTTAACACGTTTTAATGATTCTCCCCCCGGCCGATTCTCCGCTGTTGGCTTTGTTTTTTTCTTTCACTTGGCATTAACAAGAAATGCCAAAAAATTTTACCTTTTTTTTAATACTAAAGGTTTGCTGGACATCCCTTTCCCTCATGCAAGCTGACAATCAATGTTCTTGACTTCAACCCCTAGACAGTAAAGGCCAGTGTAAATATGTGAGATTGTGTTTCGGTGTCCTTTTTGTCTTTGGTCACAAAAATAATTCTCACATTTTTGGGCTACAAGACTTTCTATTGGACCTAGAGACTTCGAGATTGAATTAGATTTTGCATTTACTTTAAACCTTCTTAATTTAAAGACACTACCACCTCTCAGCCTTCCCCCTCCCATACAATCCAATGCCAACAACAAAGTGTGAATGAATTTTCAAAGTAATGACGTCCAGAAGTTTAACATAATTTTCTTTTAATTGATTTGGCAAACATTTCTTGTTTGTTTCTCAAGAAAAACTTTTCACACCCAACCCAAACCATACAAAATTGACAGGATAATGTACCAGCATAGAACAGAACCAACAATGTTTTGTGGGTCATTCTGGGAATTCGTTTTAAGAATTCTTTTAGTGCCAAAGAGCCAAATTTTCCCGAAAAAAAAAATGTTTTCTTTCCTTATTTTCCAAGGAATTTCACTTTATTAACAAGAAGTAATAACATTTGCCTATCAAGGCTATTTTAATGGAACTTTGTGTGAATCCAAAAACACAGTTCACCAAATCAGATTCTTGGAATAATTTTACAAACTATACAGTAAGGATCTATAAATCGAAAATAGATTATTCGAATTTTGGCATGGAAATTTAAAAAAAAGTCGAAATCGATTATTAACATAAAAATAATCGCAAAATCAATTTTAGATTTTCATTTGATTGTAAGTTTTGACTACTAAAAATCGATTGTAGATTTTGAACTAACAGGTTGGCTGATAAGTCCCCGGTCTGACACATAGATGGCGTCGCTAGTATTAAATGCATATTATTTTTATATAGTACCAACCTTAAAATGATTAGTGTCAAAATTTGACGTCTGTATGTCAATTAGTTTGTGAGATAGAGCGTATTTTGGGAAGCAACTTTTGTTATTGTGAAAAAAATGGAAAAAAAGGAATTTCGTGTTTTGATAAAATACTGTTTTCTGAAGGGAAAAAATACGGAGGAAGCAAAAACTTGGCTTGATAATGAGTTTCCGGACTCTGTCCCAGGGAAATCAACAATAATTGATTGGTATGCAAAATTCAAGCGTGGTGAAATGAGCACGGAGGACGGTGAACGCAGTGGACGCCCGAAAGAGGTGGTTACCGACGAAAACATCAAACAAATCCACAAAATGATTTTGAATGACCGTAAAATGAAGTTAATCGAGATAGCAGAGGCCTTAAAGATATCAAAGGAACGTATTGATCATATCATTCACAAATATGTGGATATGCGGAAGCTCTGTGCAAAATGGGTGCCGCGCGAACTCACATTTGACCAAAAACAAAAACGTGTTGATGATTCTGAGCGGTGTTTGCAGCTGTTAACTCGTAATACACCCGAGTTTTTCCGTCGATATGTGATAATGGATGAAACATGGCTCCATCACTACACTCCTGAGTCCAATCGACAGTCGGCTGAGTGGACAGCGAACGGTGAACCATCTTCGAAGCGTGGAAAGACTCAAAAGTCTGCTGGCAAAGTAATGTCCTCTGTTTTTTGGGATGCGCATGGAATAATTTTTATTGATTATCTTGAGAAGGGAAAACCCATCAACAGTGACTATTATATGGCGTTATTGGAGCGTTTGAAGGTCGAAATCGCTGCAAAACGGCCCCATATGAAGAAGAAAAAGGTGTTGTTCCACCAAGACAACGCACCGTGCCACAAGGCATTGATAACGATGGCAAAAATTCATTAATTGGGTTTCGAATTGCTTCCCCACCCACCGTATTCTCCAGATCTGGCCCCCAGCGACTTTACCTTGTTCTCAGACCTCAAAAGGATGCTCGCAGGGAAAAAAATTTGGCTGCAATGAAGAGGTGATCGCCGAAACTGAGGCCTATTTTGAGGCAAAACCGAAGGAGTACTTCCAAAATGACATCAAAAAATTGGAAGGTCGTTATAATCGTTGTATCGCTCTTGAAGGGAACTATGTTGAATAATAAAAAAGAATTTTGACAAAAAAAAAAAATGTGTTGTTCTTTGTTAGACCGGGGACTCAGCCAACCTGTTATTGTTGATAACTCTCACAAAAAGGCAAATGGATTTCATAAAATCAAATATTTCCTAGAATCTTTATTTCTCTGAAATTCGATTATGAAAAATCGAATAGACGTATTTTTATTGGTAAAAATAATCGAAAATCGATTTTTGATTAAAAGTCTATAATCGAAGAGTCGAAAAATCGATTATTGGTCTGTACTATAGATCCCTACTACACCCTCAAAAAAAAAAATCGCTTCTGTAACATATACCGCAAACACATTTTGCTTCAAGCATATATATTTTCAGGATTGGTCCAAACAAAATATTGTTTGTATTGTTCAAACATATCTCTTTCTAAACACATATATATATATATTTATGGGCTATTTCCAAATTATAATATGTTTGCATCTAAGCATATTATATTTACAAATATTTTATGTCCCAAACATACTATGTTCTAACATATTAACATATATGTCCCAAACATGTTATGCTAGTTTATGAACATTATATGCTTGCACTTTAAAATATTATGTTAAAACATTTGAGTTCCAAACATATAATTTTTACACCCAAACATATGAAAATCATTCTTTTTCGCTCGTGTATACAGCGTGTCTGATATGTAAAAAATTAAGCTCCAACTTTTGTCATTTTTATACCCTGTACCACAGTAGTGGTACATTTGTAACGCCGAAAAAAGAATAGTCTGAGACCCATCGTTTAGTATACCGATCGTCTTAGAATTAAATTCTGAGTCGATTTAGCGATATCCGTATGTCTCTTTGTTGTCTGTCTGTCTGTTCATGTATTTTAGTGTGCAAAGTACAAGCTGTACAGTTTAGGTCCAATCATCCTCAAATTTGGCATATTGTCTTATTTTGGCTCAAAGACAATCGCTATCGATTTTGGAAAAAATCTGTTTAGATTTAGATATAGCTGTCATATATAGTGATCAGCGATCTGGTCATAATTGGCGCGTTTATCAACCGGTCTTCCTCAAATTCCGTTCATCTGCAAATTTTGTGAGTCTCGGAAATTTTGAAAAAAAAATATGATTTCTTAATTTTAAAAAATCTTTAAACCAAAGATATAAAATCCTCCAGCTTGTATTTCAAGATTTTTATCATTAATCTTAAAGCTCTCAGAAAATTTCAATATTTGTCCTATAAATCAAATGGTTGCCTTATTTCAAAGACATATACCATTTTTGAAGGAATTAAATTAAATTTAATTAAACATTTTCTAAAGCACAGACTATGAATTTTCCTTTAATTAAAATGTCTTTATTTTAAAGAAATTCATCCTTAATATTGTGGAAATTGCGTGTCCTAAGACAAAATCCTCTTTTAAATTTGGGTTGTGTGTACTTGCTTCTAGGAAGCAAATTTGAATTTTTCGTTTTTTTTTTCAGTTTTTTTCTTCATATCCTATCCAAATCCTTTAAAAACGAGTTAACGACAACTTTATTTTCCAAATTCAGAGTCGACTTTCAGTAGAAATTATGCTATGTTTCAAGTAAAAAATGTCTTTAAAATAAAGTGTTGAAAAACATGTCCTATATTTGAACGATTTTTTGCTTTGTAATCAAGATGCAAAAAGACGAAAAATTTAAAGATAATTTCATTAATTTTAAAGATTTTTTCTGATTATTATTTTCTTTGATTTTCTTCGACCTTTTTATGTTATAATAAAAAATTAATGATTTTTCAAGCTCGAGGTCTTTTATTTTGAATTATTAAAGTCAAGACTCAATGTGGTATGCATTATCATGGTGCAGAAATAACAGAGTTCTCGCCCATAACTCCGGTCTCCTTTCACGAATAACTTCATGTAAATGGTGAAAAAATTACAACGGATGGATTTCCGAAATTTAAATTAATGGTCCAAACATATATTAAAAAATTCCTAGCCTCGATAGTACATATCTAAACTCTATTGTAGCCTGAAACAATTTGTATAAAAATAAATAGGAATCAACTCCCAAAACCATACTCGTTCTAAATTTAAGCTTGTTGGAATTTAAATTTCGATTTAGAATTTCATAACACAAGTGCTTCTACCGACAAATGGTTATTGCTTAAGTGATTCCAGGACAGGTCAGTTTCTCTAAAGAAAAAGTATTTCTATTTATCTATATCTCCTCAACTTTCAACATTTGACTGACAATTAAATTAAGATTCCATATATGTAAATGGAAAAAATTAATTGTATGTTCCCAAACAAAATTATTGACGAATGAACATCGTTTTGAATTTTGTTTCCTCGTAAAACAAATTGCAGTCTGTAAAAATAATTTAGTAATGAAAAGCTCTGCCTAATAGCGTTTGCACTGCCACATGTTTTTTGTTTTAGCTCCAACTACTTTCTCCTGCAGAACCCATATCGAAGAATCGAACCATGGACCATTTTGATGAATCCACCATTTTGATGAATCCACAAAACATAAGCAACGCATAAATACCAGTCTGCAATGAGCAAACAAGCGCATTTAAATAAACTTCGTTTAAAGAAAACAAAACACCTTAAGTTGCAAATGCCACAATTTTTACACACGATGGATTAAATACAACTTTTGAGTAGCACAAAATCGGTAATAGTATATTCGTACACTGAAAAACAAAAAACATGCATGGTTCCAAAGATTTTGTCATTACTTTAATAATTTTGGTATTGATTCCGAGCCAAAGAAGCGGAGAATACTAGTAAGGATACTTTTAAGACACAATTCTCTTTAAAATTTCAGTTTTTTGTACTTGACTCTTTTTCGTTTTTTCAGCTTTTTTGCTTCATATGCTATCAAAATCCTTTAAAAACGATTTAACGACAACTTTAATTTCCACATTAAGACTCGACTTTCAGTAGAAATTATGCTATGTTTCAAGTAAAAAATGTCTTTAAAATAAACATGTCCTATATTTGAACGATTTTTTGTTTTGTAATCAAGATGCAAAAAGACAAAAAATTTAAAGACAATTTCATTAATTTTAAAAAATTTTTCTGAAATTGACCTTAACCCAAACATTTTTTCTTTCATGTTATGATACCCATTTTTAAGTCAAATCACTTAATTATAAAGACAATACGACTTTATTGAAAAGTTTATCGACTTTTGGACAAGAAAAAAAAACTTTATATTAGAGAAATGCGTCTTCTACGCTAAGCAAAATTTACATTCTTATTTTAAGGACATGAAATCTTTGGCCCCACGACAATATTTTGTTCAGTGTATAATGTGTTCCAATGTATTCGACAAATATTTCGAACAATTTCGAAAGGTTCCTTTCAGGATTGTTAAAATGTCTTTAGCGGTATGTAAAGTTCAAAGCACACACAATGAACATTAGAAAAGTGTTTTCTCATTATTAGTTCATGGCATTAAATTAAGTAAAAGATAATTAGAATAAATAACCTATTCTCACAGTTGGCAAAATCTAACTAAAATCACCTAATTTTCACAAAATAAAATAGAGCTAAATCGGTAATAGAAATTTTCGTTGATTTTTTTTCAAAATATATATTTTTTTATATATACAAAATATATATGTTTTTTATTTTAGTGAAATAAATGGTGGTTACATTTTAAGGGCCGATGTTGAATGTGAACCACACCTAAACGCCAAGTTTTTTCCGAATTTTATTTGACATTTCTCTATTTCAGACTTACTCAATTTTGAACCATGGAGGGATACACAATCCAACAATGTGTTAAATGGTTCCAAGAAATGGCAACAATGGATGATCAATCTTCGAAGAAAATCATCTTCAGTGATGAGGCACATTTTCACCTCAGTGGATTCGTCAATAAACAGAATTGTCGCATTTGGGCGAATGAGAATCCAAGAGTGATTGTCGAAAAACCAATGCACCCACAAAGAGTGACTGTTTGGTGCGGTTTATGGGCTGGCAGCATCATCGGGCCGTATTTTTTTCCAAAATGAGGCCGGTCAGGCAGTTACTGTGAATGAGATGATAACGAACTTTTTATGGCCCGAATTGGAAGATATGGATGTGGACGATATGTGGTTTCAGCAGGACGGTGCCACTTGCCAAACAGCTAACGAAACAATGGCTCTTTTGCGCAACAAATTCATTGACCGTGTTATCTCACGTAATGGCGATGTCAATTGGCCGCCAAGATCATGTGATTTGACACCGTTGGACTTTTTTCTTTGGGGTTATTTGAAAGAATAGGTGTACGTCGATAAGCCAGCAACAACTCAAGAGCTAAAGGATGAGATAATTCGGCACATTAAGGGCATAGAACCTCCATTATGCCTCAGCGTCATCGAAGGTGTGCCACCAAGGTCGCGGGCCCCATTTGGTCGATATTTTGTTCCATACATAATTGAGTAATACCAATATATCATAATAAAATAAAATAACAATAATTTCCTAAATAGTTTGTTTTTTATTCAAAATCAAAATCGGCCCTTGAAATGTTAACCACCCTTTATTTGGTCGCCTCTAATGAAAAATTTGCAACGTAATTAAATTTTGTGGGACTTTTCTCGAAATACGCTAACATAAATGACATTTTAAAATTTTTTACTCTATTTTACCAATTTACCTAAATGGTAAAATAGACCAGAAAATCGGCTGAGGTAAGCTCAGCTCAGCGACTGAACTTAGGTCAGCCAATGGCAAAACCAGGTTACAAATGGAGTTAGTTTAGGTTAGGTGGCAGCCCGATGTATCAGGCTCACTTAGACTATTCAGTCCATTGTGATATCACATTGGTGAACTTATCTTTTATCACTGAGTGCTGCCCGATTCCATGTTAAGCTCAATGACAAGGGACCTCCTTTTTATAGCCGAGTCCGCACGGCATTCCACATTGCAATGAAACCACTTAGAGAAGCTTTGAAACCCTCAGAAATGTCACCAGCATTACTGAGGTGGGATAATCCACCGCTGAAAAACATTTTGGTGTTCGGTCGAAGCAGGAATCGAACCCACGATCTTGTGTATGTAAGGCGGGCATGCTAACCATTGCACCACGGTGGCTCCCTACAAATGAAGTTGGTCCAAATGTGTACTTCCGAATACCAAATTTTGGATGCAAATTATTTTTTTGTGAAGCTCTTGTTGTTTTTTTTTTGGAAACTCTTGCAAACTTCAATGGACACGAAACTAATGTAACCTACTTCTCAATCATAAGTTGGAGATCCGTACTACTTTATGGAAGCTTTTTCTTTACTGCAATACTGTTATTATTAGACCAACTTTAGTCTATTTCGTTTGATGGTGGACTTAGGTCGAATTTACTGAGATTTCAATCTTCCCTGTTTTTCATTGAGAACAAATTTAAATGTTACATTTTATTCAAGTCCACTTTCATTTGAAGAATAAATTTAAATAAATCTCAGTTTTCCTCTCAAATTCTTAAAAAAGGAAAAACCAAACTTATCTAAGATTTATTTTTGTTGGCTTAGAAAAAAAAAAACAACAACACAACGAAATCCTTCAGATCTTTTAACATCCTTAGTAAATGAGCCTTTTCTGATGGCATATCTCACAAGCACTGGCCGTCTGTCTATCTGTTTGCCTCACAACATTCAACATTTTATGTAAATTTAAGGTATTTTCACTTAACATATCTTCTATTACCCCCTCCCAGAAACTTTAAATGTCCTCAATTATTTTGATTTGCTTCAACATTTCATTATACTGAATTGGTTTCTTGGATGTCTTGGTATTTATTTTACTTTTCTTCCTGTTTTTCGGTTTTTTTTTTGTTCTTTATATTTTTTTATTTTGTTTTCTGAGAATACTTACGACAAGTTTTTTGGTTGGTATGGTGGCGGGTGGCTGGGGCACTGGCGGACTAATGGCTTTAATGGCCTGCGTGGGCGGGGGAAAAATCTCCGCTGGCTGCTTAACGTAAAACAGATTTACTCCAAAGTGTGAAATTTTGTTGGATTTTCTAAAACACCGTAAGCAAAAAAATCCTTCGTCTCCTGCTGTTAGCGGGAGGCCTTAGCTCTAGCTTGATGCTTGGAATTTAAGTTAAGGCTGTTTTTATTGACTTGCTGGGTGGTTTTTCGACAATGTGTGACGGCTGTAGCTGTTAATGCGCCTAGGTGATTGAAAACTTAGCTAAGCTGTGATGGTTTTTGTTGTTATTGCTCCTTGACAAAAGTTAAGGTTGCGAAACGCAGAGTCAAGGACACCAAAAATACTTAAGGCTGGCCAAAAATAATTAACACAAATCCTTGGTGTTAATAGGTTTTTGCTGCTGCTTTTGTTTTTTTTTTTGGGTGATATATTTTTGCTATTGTAGGTATGAGTTTGCCAAGATTTCACAAAAAATTTATTATTTTTATTTTGTTGGCTAAATATTTAATTTGTTTAGGGTTTTCTTTATGCAAATTTTTCTATTTCCACAAATATTTTCTTTAAAAAATTCTGTTTTTTTTTTTGTTTTGTTGGGGGTATTTATTCTTCGTTCGCGCACCGGCTTTTTTATTTATTTAAATTTTTTTTTTTTGTTATCTAGTTGTACTTGAGGACAACAGTAATCAACCTTTTTGTGTGTTTGTTTGTTTTTTGGTTTTAGATAAACTCGTTGTTTTGTCACGTTTTAAGTGGGAAGAAAAAACTCGTTTTGTATATGGGTTCCTGGTTTATTTTTCAAATTAAATTCAAAAGTTTTGCTCCGTTTAATGACAGTTTACAAAATGTACAATGCCAAAGTAGAGATGAGTTTTTTTTTTTTGATTTTCTCTTGCAAAACCTCGTTTTGTTTGATTGTTTTCTTAAAAATTTCCAAAGAATATTCACAACGTTCTTTTTCAGAAGCTCTTGAAATTTTCTACAAAAAAAATTTTCTTTTTTCCGATTGTAGGTTGTTTTTGTTTTAAAGCTCTGCTACAGACAAATATGGGGTTTGTTTGCTTTAAGGATTTGTTTCCTTGCTAGCTTCTATGGATTATTATGGCTGATTGCCCTTAAACGCTGTTGCCTTTTTCAGTTCTTAATGCTGCTTGAGGAAATTGAAGACTTCAGCTTTTTTGTTTTTTTTTTTTCTAAAATTGGCAAATTTTTATTTTTTTTTTGTAAGTTGGATTTTGTAGAAAACTTAAGCTTGAGTTCGATCTTCGAAAATAATTTGTTGGATTTTATTTGCTTTCGTTTACAATTACGGCTCTTGCTTGCTTGATTGATTGATTGACCGACTTATCAATATTGATTGATTACTAGATTGAATCTATGTATTCAAGAATACAATGCGGCTCTTAACAGAAAGTGAGAACTTTTACTTTTCTGAATTCTATTTTTGTTTTCGCTAAAATTGTGATATTTATTTTTGTTTTAATTTTTCTACAAATTTATTTTACTTTTGTTGTTGTTGTTGTTGTTGTGGTTGATTGATTTGATAACTGAACTATATATTGAACTACTGCACGGCTAAGGAACGCAACGACTGATGGACTCGCTTGTCTGATAACGACTGAAGGTCCTTAAATATGGGGAGCACTGAAGCACCAAAGCGGCATACAACAATATTTTGATTTTTCTGCTGTCTCGGTTTCTGCTCTATTGCTGCCGCTACTGCTTTTGATTTTGTCTGTCTTTGCTTTTTGCGTTTCGGGGGTTTCAGTGGTGTTTCAATTTTCAGTTTGTGGTGCTACCGAGATTCTGGTTCCAATGTTTCGCTTACATTTACTTGAATTGGGAGAACGCACAGGAATAGAAAATACTCATAGTCACACACTCACATACGCAACCCATATAACCAAGTATTTGCATAGAGGTTAAAAGGAAGAAATCACAATTCGTGAGACGTCAATAACAAAAACAAAAGAGCTTGACAAAAGCCTCCCGCAAAATTGTATAAACCACCCCCTCAATGAGAGTTGGTAAAGGAAACAAACAAAACAAAAAGGATTGTGAAAACAAACTTTCGCTCTTTAACTTATGTTTAATTTCTCTCGCGAGCTCGCCCTCTTTCTCTCTCTCTCTATTCTGAAAGGCAAACAGGAAGTATAAACATTTCTATAGCAGAAAAACAAATATTTCTCTCCCTCCCCAACATAGAGAAAACCATCAAGAGAACCTTATGGAGAGAGAGCGCGCGTGAGAATGAGTACAAGAGAGCTATTACATTTCCTACATCACCGCATGATATGCTTTCGGCATTGCCATATTCATAGTGGCGTTATTCCTACTGAATATACTGTGGGCTTTTGTGTCTGGTTTTAGGGTTGCCGTGCAAAAATCAATTTCCTGTTCAAAGCGTGGGAGTTGGAGGCAACAAACTAACTGCAAAGACAAATAACCAAGTAGTCATACAACCATGCAAAGTCAAAAGCATAATCAGACCATGAGCTTCTTTATATCTCTGCAGGACAAAAATACCCCCCAAAAACAAAAAAAAAAACAACAACAACAAAAACAATGTCCATGCTCATTCTATAGGCAACGAAGGGAACGAAGTTTACTAGGCCGTCTCTTACCACACTGCAATAAAACACTCATGTGGCGTGTGTGTGTGTATGTGCACACGTGTATGAAATATTGACCATTTAATGTTTCTGTGGGTATTCGTTGGTTGACATTTGAATGTGACTAAGTATGGAGAGAAGTATTTGTCAGACAGCCATAAAGGCAGTTAATAAACGGAAGTATATTTTTATTTCTCCTAGACCATTTAATTTGTGAAAATAATAAAAATTGATTTTTTTTGTGTGAACGAAAAAAAAAACTCATTTAGACAGGGAAGCAAAATTAATAGTCTGCTACTTTAATGTTTTTTTTTTTTATGAAATGAAAGGCATTTTGAGAACCAATTCTATTCACTTATTCAATCTTTTTTGCCAGTATAGAGTTTCCCCCAACCATTCCCTTAACCATAAAAATTCACTTTCATACAATTCCCCAAAGGCAATATGATACCCTCACTTGTCAAAATATCACCTTTAGGTCTTAATATAGCGGTAAGAAATTTGATTTTATATTTCAATGAGAAATTTCCCTTTTTTTTAAAGAGAGAAGAGAAAATTTTCCCACTAAAAGTATTTAGGGATGCTGCTTGCAAATAATTTTCTGGGATTTGCAAGATGCATTGACTACCTTTAGAAGAGTGAAGTGATCATATAACTACACGATACCGACTTATTGGACTTATTCGCCTAGACACAAAAAAATTGTTTTCTGATTCAATCACGAAATTAATTGATCCAATTAATTTTTAATTGAAATGTCTTCAATCACAGAAATGATAGTATCAATTAAAAAATTAATTGAAGGTCAATTAAAAAATTAATTGGTCCAATTAAAAAATTAATTGATACTATTAATTTTTGTTTCAATTAAAAAAATTTTTGATTCAATTAAATTTTTAATTGAATATTTTTTAACACTCAATTAAAATTTTAATTGGAAAACTTTTCGTGAAATTTTTTTCAGTGTACGAATCGCAGAAGAAAACGGCGTACTGAGAGAAGATAAAAGTGATTTTTAACGATGGTAAAGAACGGACTCACACCTCCCGTCTCTTGTGTGTCAAATGAGGACTTAAAATAATCGCTGGTAGCAAATATCAGTCGAATGAGGAGGTTATCGCCACCATGATGCCACATTTAGCAGATCTTGAGAAATCGTACATTGAAAAAAGCTCCAAATATTTTATCTTATATATATAAGGTGGGTATTTTACCACAACCTCATTCCCGCCGTCTTGAGATGATGCCAACCTTACTCTCCCAAATAACCAAAGTGAGCCGCAAAAGTTCAACGGATTGCAATCCTGAAATTTTGATGGCCAGAAATTAAGCCAGGAACCTTCTTTTTATGCATTTCTTGGTTAAACCGAAGATTCTGCGTCCTGTTGAAATGTTCAGGGTCCGCGTCCTAAATGTTTGTTTGTTCAGTGCTTCAATACTGTGTGTAAGACATTTTCTTGATAGTATTTGGCATTCAGGAATACGAGGGGGGAACGTCCATCGGTCGTTAAGGCGACCCTTGAGTTTTTGTGACCAATCAAAGGTGTACATTTTCAGCAGTTTGTTTGCAAACTGCTTAATTCGGAATCGGATAAAACAAAATTCTGTAACTGGCCACTTTACTCAAGCAAAGCAGCTCCTTTGATCTTTCCAGTCCAACTTTTTGTGCATCGGTGAGCTCTTACACACTTTTGGACTGCAGGTTTTCTACCGCTGCGGTATGGATTTCGATCAAATCTGGCCTTTAATTCACAGATAATTGTTATACCCTGCGCCACACTGTGGAACAGGGTATTATAAGTTAGTGCATATGTTTGTAACACCCAGAAGGAGACGAGATAGACACATGGTGTCTTTAGCAATAATGCTCAGGGTGACTCGCTGAGTCGATATAACTATGTCCGTCTGTCCGTCCGTCCGTCTGTCTGTGATCACATTTTTGTGATCAAAGTCTAGGTCGCAATTTAAGTCCAATCGCCTTCAAATTTGGCATATGTTCCTAATTTGGGTCAGAATAGAACCCTATTGATTTTGGAAGAAATCGGTTCAGATTTAGATATAGCTCCCATATATATATTTCGCCCGATATGCACTAATATGGACCCAGCAGCCAGAGTTTTATACCGATTTGCTTGAAATTTTATACAAACATAACACTTAGTCGTATAGTCAAGTGTGCAAAATTTGCTTGAAATCGGTTCAGATTTAGATATAGCTCCCATATATATCTTTCGCCCGATATGGACTAATACGGTCCCAGAAGCCAGAGTTTTACCCAATTTGGTTGAAATTTTGTACTTGGAGTACAATTAGTAGTGTAGTCAAGTGTGCCAAATTTTACTGAAATCGGTTCAGATTTAGATATAGCTCCCATATATATCTTTAGCCCGATATGGACTAATATGGTCCTAAAAGCCAGAGTTTTGGCCCAATTTGTTTGAAATTTTGTACTAGGAGTACAATTAGTAGTGCAGTTAAGTGTGCAAAATTTTATTGAAATCGGTTCAGATTTAGATATAGCTCCCATATATATCTTTCGCCCGATATGGACTAATATGGTTCTAATAGCCAGAGTTTTGGCCCAATTTGGTTGAAATTTGGCACAGGGGGTAGATTTAGCATTGTAGCTATGCGTGCCAAATTTGATTGAAATCGGTTCATATTTATATATAGCTCCCATATATAGCTTTCGGCCGATTTACACTCATATGACCACAGAGGCCAATTTTTAACTCCGATTTAGTTGAAATTTTGCATAGGGAGTAGATTTAGCATTGTTGCTATGCGTGCCAAATTTGGTTGAAATCGGTTCAGATTTAGATATAACTCCCATATATATGTTTTTCTGATTTCGACAAAAATGGTCAAAATACCAACATTTTCCTTGTAAAATCGCCACTACTTAGTCGAAAAGTTGTAAAAATGACTCTAATTTTCCTAAACTTCTAATACATATATATCGAGCGATAAATCATAAATAAACTTTTGCGAAGTTTCCTTATAATTGCTTCAGATTTAAATGTTTCCAATATTTATACCCTTCACCACTACTGTGGTACAGGGTATAATAAGTTTGTGCATTTGTATGTAACGCCAAGAAGGAAAAGTCTGAGACCCATCGTTTAGTATACCGATCGACTTAGAATTAAATTCTGAGTCGATTTAGCGATGTCCGTCTGTCTGTCTGTCTGTCTGTCTGTCCGTCTGTCTTTCTGTCTGTCTGTTGATGTATTTTTGTGTGCAAAGTACAGCTCGCAGTTTTAGTACGATTGTCCTAAAATTTGGTATAGGGTCCTGTTTCGGTTCAAAGACGATCCCTATTGATTTTGGAAAAAATCGGTTCAGATTTAGATATAGCTGCCATATATATTTTTCACCGATCTGGTCATAATTGGCGTGTATATCAACCGCTCTTCCTCAAATTCCGTACATCCGAATATTTTATGAGTCTCGAAAAACTTGCAAAATATCAGCCAAATCGGTTCAGATTTAGATATAGCTCTCATATATAGCTTTTGCCCGATTTACACTCATTTGCCCACAGAGGCCAAGTTTTTGCTCCGATTTAGTTGAAATTTTGCACAGGGAGTAGAATTAGCATTATAGCTATGAGTGCCAAATTTGGTTGAAATCGGTTCAGATTTAGATATAGCTCCCATATATAGCTTTCGCCCGATTTACACTCAAATGACCACAGAGGCCAATTTTTAACTCCGATTTAGTTGAAATTTTGCACAGGGAGTAGCATTGTAGCTATGCGTGCCAAATTTGGTTGACATCGGTTCAGATTTAGATTTAGTTCCCATATATATGTTTTTCTGATTTCGACCAACATTTTCCTTGTAAAATCGCCACTGCTTAGTCTAAAAGTTGTAAAAATGAGTCTAATTTTCCTAAACTTCTAATACATATATATCGAGCGATAAATCATAAATAAACTTTTGCGAAGTTTCCTTAAAATTGCTTCAGATTTAAATGTTTCCCATATTTTTTTACTAAAATTGTGTTCCACCCTAGTGCATTAGCCGACTTAAATTTTGAGTCTATAGATTTTGTAGAAGTCTATCAAATTCTGTCTAGATCGAGAGATATTAAAATGTATGTATTTGGGAGAAACCTTTTATATATAGCACCCAACACAATTGACGGATGTGGTATGGTATCGAAAATTTAGATCTACAAAGTGGTGCAGGGTATAATATAGTCGGCCCCGCCCGACTTTAGACTTTCCGTACTTGTTTTCAGTATAGGTCTCAAAAATAATACAGATAGAATTACATATAGCTATTGATATACATATCCCTACATATATTCTAAGATCTAAAGTATCATTGGTGAGATCCAATTATATCAAATCCGATCCCTCGATGTGGAGAAAACAAAATTTTCGCCGCAAAAAATTTTGCCAAAATTTTTGCTAGATCTAACGAGCCAGATATCAAATGACGACATAGTCTCTCACACTTATGTGATCTTCTCATTAACCTTAACTTTAAATTCGGCAGATCTCTTTGATAGTGCGAGAAGTTCATTAGTTCTGAGATCATAAGTGTGTCTGTAACAACAGGCAACCATAATATCTAATCTAATAACTTCAATACATAAAAAAGTTGGATATATATTTTTATTTTTACTTGTAAGATATAACTAATTAACAATATTTGTTTTTATCAACATAACTAAGTTGATTTATCTGAAATTCGCATAGAATATAGAGGGGGAGAGAGAAGCGAAAATAGACTATGCCATATTCTTTAGGTGAATACAGTGTCCCTCTTATGTTTAACAACCGAGGATAAAATATTCTTCTCTTTAGCCCACACATGTCTAATTAACAGAGTTGTTCTCCCTGCAATTGAAGCCTATGAAATTTGAAGCGAGCTACTATTCAATGGAAATAAAAAAACGACCATCAGAATTTCAAATTCAGTTTTGTTCTTTTCAAATTGATCTGGCATGTTTGGCTTTTGCAAAATGTCCCAAAAGAACACGATGGGCTAAATGCTACTGTTTACGAATCTGCAACGCAATGAAATGGTCCTTAAATAGTGGGTGTCGAATGGAGAATGTAATTACTTCTCCCAATACTGTAATGCGCAGGTACGATTGATACAGGAGAGTTGCTAAACGATAGACCTATAATGGAAGGTGAAATATTTCTGGGTGATAGGCGACAGGATGTATACAAATAAAAATTCTTGTTAAATGTGCATAAAAATCAATTTGAAATAATGCAAATTATTTCTAAAAGATTAGCCCAAATTATGCCATTTGCCTTGCAGGGCAATACCTAATATCATTTTCAAATTCGTTGAATTAAACTCATATCCTCAGGACGATGTCATGAGTTGCATTGCAAAAAAGTTAATTTCTAATAAATTTAAGTGGATTATCAATGCCCATTTTTTTTTTTGCGCACACATAACATATACACAGATATCAACTACACACATAGGAATTGACGGAAGGAGGCCTCACGAACGAAACAAAATACACAACAAAAAGTGTCAACTTGACATTGCGCTACGTGCGTCAATGTTCCAGACAACATTCGGGACAACAATGTGAGGCAATGCTCGCATTACGCGCGTTCCTCCATGTGAAATACCACAAACAAAAACCACAGAAACCCCAGAGCATGGGGTAAACCAGTAGAACGAGGGATCAAAATGCTCACTTTGTAAAACAGATAGAAGACCTACACCCGCATATTTTGCAATAGCCAGAGCTTAAACACGCACACACACTCTTTGAGAGATTTTTAAACTAGCTTACACGTGCATACTCACACACACAAGCATAGTTAGAAACGCACATGCCAAATTTAACCCATCGCAACCCATCCAAGAGGAACAAATAGAGAATATCTAGAGAGAACTGATGGTTGTGTGGTTGTTTGGCAATGAGGAACGAAATAGTGCTAAAGTAGTTTAAAGTCCCACCAAGGTGCATATGGGCACATTCCGGTACATTCCCCGCACTCTATATCACTCACACTCATACACACACAAACTTGTGGAGAAAATAATCGCATACACATAGTCACTCGGCAAACAGACAAACGAATATAACACACTCAGAGTTTTTGTAAAGAGCCGACCATATTCGTAAAATGTAACAACAAAGTAATCAAATTTACTGAACAGGAGAAAGTTTTTATTAACTCTTGTACTCATTTCTATATTAGAAATACAAAGCGGAGAGGGAGAGTTTTCTTATTTTTTTGTTTTCTTACCATGCGCTGTAAATGGAGGAAGTTGTTGATGGTTCTTAAGGCCTCTTTTTATTTCACTCTCTGTATCTCTCTCTCTCTCTTCTCTCTCTCTCTCCAAATAAAATAGCGCATGCGATAAACTTTTGTATAGAATTTCCCGCCAACAAAACGGTGTCTGCTGTCATGGCACCTCTACCAGAGCATTCTCCGGTGTTTTAAGATACCCAAGTGGAAATGCAACATTTACCGATAAATTCATTTCACTTCAGGTAAAGTTCTGTGTTACTGTGTGGTGTTCACCTTGAATACACCTCTGTGGTGGAATTATTAGCTTGTCTAACTTGAATATGAAAGATCATGGGTTCGATTCCGGCCAACTATGAAAAGTTTACTTAGCGTTATGTCCAATATATCCATTTCACACATACAATGAAAACGTACACATTTTTATACCCTCCACCGTAGGATGAAGGGTATACTAACTTTGTCATTTTGGGTCCTGGTGAAATTCTGAGTTGATCTAACGATGTCTGTCCGTTCGTCCTTCTGTTGCAATCACGCTAACTTCCGGACGAAACAAACTATCGAACAAACTTGAAACTTTGCACAAATATTTGTAATGGATGGTATTGCAAATGGGCCAGTTTTAGGTATAACCCGCATATAAACCGACCTTCAGATTTGGTTAACAGAGCCTCTTGGAGAAGCAAAATTAGTCATTTGATGTATGTATATGTCCTCTCACGCCCATGCAAAAATCGGTCAAAATCGGACCATAGATTTATATGACCCCCATATAAACCGATCTCAAGATTTGAATTGCGGTATGTGATGACAGTCTATCGCCTCTAACGTGCACAAATTGATCCATATCGGCCCATAATTATAAATAGCCCCTCAATATACCGGCGCTCAATATTTGATTTTTGGAGCCTCATACATACATATTTAGGTTGCCTTTTTATACCCTCCACCATAGGATGGGGGTATATTAACTTTGTCATTCCGTTTGTAACACATCGAAATATTGCTCTAAGACCCCATAAAGTATATATATTCTGGGTCGTGGTGAAATTCTGAGTCGATCTGAGCATATCCGTCCGTCCGTCCGTCCGTCTGTTGAAATCACGCTAACTTCCGAACGAAACAAGCTATCGACTTGAAACTTAGCACAAGTAGTTGTTATTGATGTAGGTCGGATGGTATTGCAAATGGGCCATATCGGTCCACTTTCACGTATAGCCCCCATATAAACGGACCCAAATTTGACTTGGGATTGCCCTAAGAGAAGCAAATTTCACTCGATCCTGCTGAAATTTGGTATATAGTGTTAGTATATGATCTCTAACAACCACGAAAAAATTTGTCCATAGCAGTCCACTTTTACGTATAGCCCCCATATAAACGGACTCCCAAATTTGGCTTGCGATTGCTCTAAGAGAAACAAATTTCATCCGATCCGGCTGAAATTTGGTACATGGTGTTAGTATATGGTCTCTAACAACCACGCAGAAATTGGTCCATATCGGTCCATAATTACATATAGCCCCCATATAAACCGATCCCCCGATTTGGTTTGCGGAGCCTCTAAGAAAACCAAATTTCATCCGTTCCGGCTGAAATTTGGTACATGGTGTTAGTATATGGTCTCTAACAACCGTACCAAAATTGGACCATATCGGTCCATAATTATATATAGCCCCCTCTTAGAGGAGCAAAATTCATCCGATCCGGTTGAAATTTGCAACGTGGTGTTAGTATATGGTCTTTAATAACCATGCAGGAAATGGTCCATATTGGTCCATAATTATATAAAGGGTGATACGGTCAAAATTTGGTCAATATAAACTTGACGTATTTCTTTCAATTTTGCACCACTGAACACGCCTCATTTTTTAAGTGTGTGCGTGTAGAATGTTGCTCCTATTTTGATTTTGGAATTCACTCTTCAGTTGTCAAAATGCCGCCCAAGCAAGAAGAGCAGCGTATCAAAATTTTGCTCGCACATCCCGAAAATCCGAGCTACTCGCACACAAAGCTGGCAAAATCGCTAAAAGTTGCCAAATCAACCGTTGCAAATGTAATTAAAGTGTTTGGGGAACGTTTGTCGACAGCCAGGAAGTCTGGATCGGGGGGAAATCGAAAACCGGAAGCCGCTGAGACGACAAAGATAGTTGCCGGTAGTTTCAAGCGAACCCTAACCTCTCTCTCCGAGATGCCGCAAATAAGCTGGGTGTATCGTCTACAACCGTGCATCGAGCCAAAAAACGAGCCGGACTATCGGCGAAGTTTGACTGCGTGGTAATGGACGACGAAACCTACTTCAAAGCCGACTACAAGTAGCTTCCGGGACAGGAGTTTTATACGGCAAAAGTAAGGGGAAAGGTAGCAGATATTTTCAAGCACATAAAACTGTCAAAGTTCGCAAAGAAATATCTGGTTTGTCAAGCCATCTGTACCTGTGGCGTGAAAAGCAGCATTTTCATAGCTTCCGGGACTGTCAACCAAGAAATTTACGTGAAAGAGTGTTTGAACAAACGTCTGCTGCCTTTCCTGAAGAAACACGGTTGTTCCGTACCGGATTTGGCATCTTGCAATTACGGAAAAAGGCCATGGAGTGGTACGCCGCCAACAACGCGCAGGTGGTTCCCAAGTACAAGAACCCTCCCAACATGCCAGAGCTCCGCATAATTGAGAAATACTATTGTCAAGCGGAACCTAAAGAAGACCAAAAAAAAAACTGCTAAGGACGAGCAGCAGTTCAAGGCAAACTGGCTTTCTGCGGCGAAGAAGGTGGACAAGGTGGCTGACAAAATCTGATGGCAGGTGTCAAGCGTGAGACCCGGCAATTCGGATTTGGAAAAGCGAAAGCCTAACTGAATATTTTTCTTGAATTTTATACTAATTGAACTTGAAAAAGAAATTTAATTTGATTTTTTAAATAAACGATTTCACCGATTTACACGCGTTTTCCCTTGACCAAATTTTGACCGTATCACCCTTTATATATATAGATTTGTCCTCCGGAGCCTCTTGGAAGAGCAAAATTCATCCGATCCGGTTGAAATTTGGAACATGGTGTTAGAATGTGGTATCTAACAAACACGCAAGAATTGGTCCATATCGGTCCATAGTTATATATAGCCCCCATATAAACCGTTCCCCGGATTTGATCTCCGGAACTTCTTGGAGGAGCAAAATTCATCCGATCCGGTTGAAATTTGCAACGTGGTGTTAGTATAAGGCCGCTAATAACCATACCAAAATTGGTCCATATCAGTATATAGTTATATATAGCCGATCCCCAATCACACAAAAATTGGTCCATATCGGTTCATAATCATGGTTGCCACTCGAGCCAAAAATATTCTACCAAAATTTTATTTTTATAGAAAACATTGTCAAAATGTTATTTCTATAGAAAATTTTGTCAAAATTTTATTTCTATAGAAAATTTTGTCAAAATTTTATTTCTATAGAATTTTTTTTTTTTAATTTTATTTCTATAGAAAATTTTGTCAAAA
The DNA here is from genome assembly GCF_050003625.1 of Haematobia irritans. Classification (NCBI taxonomy): domain Eukaryota; kingdom Metazoa; phylum Arthropoda; class Insecta; order Diptera; family Muscidae; genus Haematobia; species Haematobia irritans. The sequence goes on from NC_134400.1 coordinate 217,425,792, forward strand.
TTTTATTTCTATAGAAAATTTTTTCCATATTTTATTTCTATAGATTTATTTTCCAAATTTTACTTCTATAGAAAATGTTGTCAAAATTTTATTTTGTCAAAATTTTATTTCTATAGAAACTTTAAACTTAATTATATACGTATTTAATCGGCCTTATTTAGTTTAATATATACCACGTATGGACTATGTGGTATATATTGCGGTGTTAGGAAGTTTTAAGATACCTTGCCATCGGCAAGTGTTGCAGCAACCCAAGTAATTCGATTGTGAATGACAGTCTTTCGTAGAAGTTTCTACGCAATCCATGGTGGAGGGTACATAAGCTTTGGCCTGGCCGAACTTATGGCCGTATATACTTGTTTTGTTTAACATAGACTCCATATGAACTAACTTACAATTTAGAAGACAATGTAAAGAGGTTTTAAAATACTTTGTCATTGGCAAGTTGTACCACACCCCATGGTGGACTAAACCTTACCGCCAGTTATAAAGTAAAACTTACCGCCACATAAAGTATATATATTCTGGGTCGTGGTGAAATTCTGAGGCGATCTGAGCATGTCCGACCGTCCGTCCGTCCGTCTGTTGAAATCACGCAAACAAGCTATCGACTTGAAACTTGGCACAAGTAGTTGTTATTGATATATGTCGGATGGTATTGCAAATGGGCCATATCGGTTCACTTTTACTTATAGCCCCCATATAAACGGACCCCCAAATTTGGCTTGCGGTCACTCTAAGAGAAGCAAATTTCATCCGATCCGGTTGAACTTTGGTACATGGTGTTAGTATATTGTCTCTAACAACCATGCAAAATTTGGTCTCATCGGTCCATAATTATATATAGCCCCCATATAAACCCCAGATTTGTCTTGCGGAGCCTCTAAGAGAATAAAGTTTCGTCAGATCCGGCTTAAATTTGGTACATGGTGTAAGTATATGGTCTCTAACAACTATGCAAAAATTGGTCCACATCGGTCAATAATTATATATAGCCCCCATATAAACCGATCCCCCGATTTGGCTTTCGGAGCCTCTAAGAGAAGCAAATTTCATCCGATCCGGTTGAAATTTAGTACGTGGTGTTAGTATATGCTATTTAACAGCCATGCCAAAAGTGGTCCGTATCAGTCCAAAATCATATATAGCCCCATATAAACCGATCCCTCGATTTGGTTTTGGAGCCTCTTGGAGGAGCAAATTTCATCCGAGTCAGTTGAAATTTGGTACATTGTGCTATTATATGGCCGTTAACAACCATGCCTAACTAGGTCCATATCGGTCTATAGTTATATATAGCCCTCAGATATATCGATCCCCAATTACACAAAAAATTGGTCCATATCAAGTTCATTTTTGTATACAGCCCCCATAAAAGCGGCCCCCATATAAGCGACCCCCATATTTCAATTCTGGCTCTGTACCACGTATGGACTAACTCACTAACTCAAGAAGTTCTATGATACCACAACCCAAGTAATTCGGTTGTGGGTGACAGTCTTTCGTAGAAGTTTCTACGAAATCCATGGTGGAGGGTACATAAGATTCGGCCTGGCCGAACTTACTGCCGTATATATTTGTTTTATTCTCGGATATTCCGATACCTTCGGTGATCATCTTCAGCGAAATATTATATTTTTTTAAATAATAGACTTTCTCCTTAGAAATTTAATTGCTAACTGAAAGAAAAATCCCAAAATTGTAAAATTCCAAAGGTCAACTAAGAAAACTAAACATTTAGATGAATCTTAAACATCTCGTCTAGGCAAGCAAGAAAATTGTACGAAATAATTTCATAGTTTTGAAATTGATATCTAAATTCTAAATTTGTTACGGCACATTTTTCTTCTGGTTTCGCGCAATTTTGATTAGTGTACCTTTTAGCTAAGTTACATCGAGAGACCGGTGTGTATCTAGGGACTACAAAAAAAAAAACCTAGAACGATATACCTCAAATTTCAGGACGATTGCATCATTATTGAAGGTGTATAGTGATTACAACCGACAGAGAAATATAGTTATATTGTCATAGAATTTCTCCCTGATCAAGACAATATACATTTTTTTATATAGCCGGAAATGGATATTTCGATGTATTACAAATGGAATGGGAAACTTAGTATACTCCCATTACCATTCTATGGTGGTGTGTATATGAACAAATGCAAAAAATAATATATAGTGCTTTACTTTGTTGCACTACATATCACTCTGTGTGGTAATGCTACACCAGCCTATTAATGAAGGTGATCTTTATATCGATGAAATCGAGTAATCCCCTGTATTTCTCAAGGTGATCTAAAAATTTTTGTTCCCAAACTTTTTGTTTGTCTTTCATTTCTTTATATTCATTTCATGAAATTACAGATTACGGCCCCAATCCCACTTGTTTACCAAATATTCCACTAAAATATCAATAACTATTTGACCACAAAGGTCATTGAATTTTCAAATCAACAAAATAGTAAAATTTCACTTTATTGGCCATTTCTAAAATATCTGTTTATTTGCACAATGAAACTATTTCCCCACTTTCCATCCAGAGAACTGTATATCATCATCTCTCTTGCTAAGCCATAGGCGCATAGTAAGTGAATTGTGTACGAAAGAAACTCCATATACCCGTTCAATAAATCCGTTTATATGTGCGAATTTGGTATAACGACGAACTATTTTTGTTAACTTGTTTTTAACTTTTAACCAAATTAATTCAGTTTTTATGAGTCTCGTAGTTAAATGGTAGGTAAATAAAATTTTATATGTCAAAAATCATTCACATCTCAAGCGAAATTCATACAAAAATGTCACAACGACTTGGTTGGAAGGCATCACACGCTTCGCCACACTCCTACCACACAATGGAGGCTACATAAATCTCGACTTCATTGGGGTATATGAAAAACACATATCAGGAAGGATATACACATACAAATCGACTTATATATTATTACATCTATACAAGTATGGATGTTGCAATGTTTGTAGTACCTTGTAACATACACATCACACATACACAGCCACATGAAGATCGAAGGTCATACTCTGCTGGCTATGGTCCATGTGAAAGGGAGAACTTCGCTGAGGGTATGCGAGAAAATAAAATCTATGCCATAATTCTTTTATATCGTTAAAATAGTGAATGGCAAATAAAAGTTAAAGTTGCGAAACTGAAACACTTTTTTGTGCCTGCCACATTTTTTCTCCCCCGCTTCTGATTATTCTTTTTTTTTTTTTTTTGTATGAGAGATGGCTTAACACAGGAACGCATAGCATAGACTAACTAAGCTATGCATGATGAAATATGTATTTGTGTGTGAGGGGGGATATGTAACAGCATTGGGTCATTGAGTGATGAATAATGGATTTAGTATTTAGCGTTAAATACAAAACGAAACTAAAGATTTTGTAACTTGGTTTTCTCGTCGGCTGAGAGAAGCTCAGTCGCCTACAGGTTGCCCGCAAGGACCCACTAAACTTTTCGGAATAAGACCACAAACTATTTCTGAGATATATGACAATCTCTCTAATATGGTCAGAATCTAATGGGAGCAGGCAGTCGTGATGTCACTGAGTCGCAGATAATTGGCAAACGGTATCTTCACTGAGATGGAGAAGGAATTCGGTTCGCAGATAAACGGCAGTTTTTATACCCTCCACCATAGGATGGGGGTATATTAACTTTGTCATTCCGTTTGTAACACATCGAAATATTGCTCTAAGACCCCATAAAGTATATATATTCTATTCAAGTAGTTGTTATTGATGTAGGTCGGATGGTATTGAAAATGGGCCATATCGGTCCACTTTTACGTATAGCCCCCATATAAGCGGACCCCAAATTTTGGCTTGCGATTGCTCTAAGAGAAGCAAATTTCATCCGATCCGGCTGAAATTTGGTACATGGTGTTAGTATATGGTCTCTAATAACCACGCAAAAATTCGTCCATATCGGTTCACTTTTACGTATAGCCCCTATATAAACGGACCCCCAAATTTGGCTTGCGTAGCCTCTAAGAGAAGCAAATTTCATCCGATCCGGCTGAACTTTGGTACACGGTGTTACTATATGGTCTCTAACAACCATGCAAAAATTGGTCCATATGGGTCCATAATTACATATAGCCCCCATATAAACCGATCCCCCGATTTGGCTTGCGGAGCCTCAAAGAGAAGCAAATTTCATCCGATACGGCTGAAATTTGGTACCTGGTGTTACTATATGGTCTCTAACAACCATGCAAAAATTGGTCCATATCGGTCCATAATTATATATAGCCCCCATATAAACCGATTCCCTGATTTGGTTTGCGGATCCTCTAAGAGAAGCAAATTTCATCCGATCCGGCTGAAATTTGGTACATGGTATTAGTATATACTCTCTAAGAACCATTCAAAAATTGGTCCATATCGGTCCATAATTATATGTATATAGCACCCATACGACTTTCAGATGGTTGCAGTTGATTGTTGTAGATGCATGGTGGTTTCAGCTTCTGTATCGGCACTGGCGCTCCAGTCGTCCGGTGTCGGTAATTGGTTACGGTCGGTTTTAGTATCATGCAAACTACTACTACGGCTACTAGCTAGTCTACGAGCGAACAGTAGGCTCGAAGGTCTCTGTGGAGAATAGTAGGCTCGAGGTTCTCTGTGGTGGAACAGGAGACCCGAAGGTGTCTTTGGTGGAACAGTCGGTAGTATATGGCGAAACAATAGGCTCCAATGTCTCTGTGTGGAACAGTAAAACCGAAGGTCTCTGTGGCGGAACAGTAGTCCTGAAAGTCCCTGTAGTGGAACAGTAGACCCGAAGGTCTTTGTGATGGAACAGTAGTCCTGAAAGTCCCTGTAGTGCAACAGTGGAACCAAAGGTCTCTGTGATGGAAAAGTAGTCCTGAAGGTCTCAGTGCGGAACTGTAGCCCAGAAGGTCCCAATTTGGAACAGCAGGCCGCAGGTCACTGTGGTGGAACAGTAGGCTAGGGAGCCACCGTGGTGCAATGGTTAGCATGCCCGCCTTGCATACACAAGGTCGTGGGTTCGATTCCTGCTTCGACCGAACACCAAAAAGTTTTTCAGCGATGGATTATCCCACCTCAGTAATGCTGGTGACCAGAGAATGAAGCCGACCCATTTTTGTCGGCGGCGGCTGACATTAAATTTTTGCATCCGGCGGCGGCGGCTTGACGGCTAAGCCGATATAAATAAGTCTCTTCGGCGGCGGACAATTATCCATTATAAAATAAATTTTAAGTTATTCGAATGGTAATGAGATTAGTTGTACAACAAATCTTACAATCAAATTTACATTTCATTCAAATTTGCTGAGGTAAATTTTTGCAAAATTATTATAACACTTTGAAATAGATTTATTGGGGGTGAAAGGCTCAAAATTTTGACTAAAATTACTACAATTATTAATAAAGTTTTTTGATTTAAACTAATATTTTTGATTAATTGGCGGCTAAATTTGAGTCGAGATGAGCCGACATATTCGGCGGCGGCGTCGACTGGCAAAAAATGGCCGGCGGCGACTGAAATCGGCGGCGCGACTCGGCGGCTTCATTCTCTGCTGGTGACATTTCTGAGGGTTTCAAAGCTTCTCTAAGTGGTTTCACTGCAATGTGGAACGCCGTTCGGACTCGGCTAAAAAAAGGAGGTCCCTTGTCATTGAGCTTAACATGGAATCGGGCAGCACTCAGTGATAAGAGAGAAGTTCACCAATGTGGAATCACAATAGACTGAATAGTCTAAGTGAGCCTGATACATCGGGCTGCCATCTAACCTATCAGTAGGCTCGAAGGTTTCTGGGATGGAAGCGTAGATCCGAAGAACTCGGTGTGGAGCAGTAGTGCTAAAGTTCTCTATTGGGAACAGTAGCTCCGAAGGTCCCAGTGTGGAACTGTAGCCCTGATGGTCTCTGTGGTGGAAGAGTACTCCTGCAAGTCTCCGTGGTGGAATAGTAGACTCAAAGGCCTCTGTGGTAGAACAGTAGCCCCGAAGGTCTCTGTGGTGGAACTGTAGTCCTGAAGGTCTCTGTGGTGGAAGACTAAATCCGAAGAACTTAGTGTGGAACAGCAGTTTTAAAGGTCTCTGCGTGAAACAGTAGGTTCGAATCTCACTTTGGGGAACAGTAGACCCGAAGGTCCCTTTGGTGAATAGGAGACGCGAAGGTCTCTGTTGTGGAATAGTAGTCCTGAAGGTCTCTGTAGGGAAAAGTAGCTCCGAAGGTCCCAGTGTGAAACTGTAGGCCCGAAGGTCTCTGTGGTGCAACAGCAGACCTGATGGTATCTGTGGTGGAAGAGTATTCCAGAAGGTCTCTGTGGGGAACAGTAGACCCGAAGGTCCCAGTATGGAACAGTAGACCAGAAGGTCTATGTGGTGGAACGGTAGTCCTGAAGGTCTATGTAGTGGAAGAGTTAATCCGAAGAACTCTGTGTGGGACGGTAGTCCTAAAGGTTTCTGCATGGAACAGCAGCCTTGAAGGTCTCTGTGGTGAACAGTAGGCTCGTAGGTCCCTGTGGTGAACAGTGGACGCGAAGGTCCGTTAGCACCTATCTCTCTCGCCATATACTTTCCCCGAAAACTACAACTTTAGTAAACTCTATTCAATTGCCCATGGCTGTATATACTCATGTATGTATATGTATGTCTTCATATCCATTCGACAATGGAAACATACACACACTCATGCATTTGCAGACACCGTTCACAACAGTTGAGGTAAGTGGTAATAAAAATACCAACAAGAACAACAGAATTTTTGTTTTTCTGGATAACTTTTGTGACTGACTGACTGACTACACAAGAGGAGGGGTTGCCAGCCAGCTAACCTTTGTTTTTGACGAAGAGTTGGGAGGGGTGGGGGGGAAAGAGAGAGCGTGTGGTAGGCAATATCATAAAGACTGTCACTGCCATCGTTGCGGTGCGTCGAGACTGTGTTTGCCATATACGATGGACCATTCCGGTGTTACAGTAAAAATATGACTAAATGGTTCGAGTACATAGGTATGTCGGAAAATAAGAAAACCAAGAAGATATAAGAGTACATATGTGTGTGTGTGTGTGTGAGTGTATGTATGTTGTGAGTGAAGCGATAACAGAACATAAATTATAAATGCTCGTAACATTTATGCGTTTTATGAATGAATAAAAACGGGCATGAAAAATACCTATACACACAAACAAGGACACACACACTCAGCAATTGAACGACGGCCCTAAGGAAATTCTCCAAAAAAATACGTTTTCAACAACCAACGGAAACTGCGAATGCAAATAATTGTGTATGTGTGGGGAGGTGATGGTATGGCAGACCCAAGAGGGCAAGATGAACAAACATTGCCACACTGTAGCGGTTATTAAAATGTTTTCATTTCTGTAGTAAATCTTAAATTTTTGTACAATTACACCTTACCAAACAATACCGATTCTTTTCTATTTCTCTTCTTTTTACTATTCCACCTTTCTTGTTACAGGATCCAAAGCTGTTTCCATATTTTTATAGTGTCCTTTATAGAATTTTAAGATACACTGACTTTGTCATTATGTTTGTAACTCATAAAAATATTAAGAAAATTCCATCAAGTTGTTGATTGCAAATTTGTCAACAGGAAACTGGTCTTTCATGGAGCTTTTTTTTAATTTTTAAAAATTACACATTTTTTCTGATAAAGTATACATAAAAAGAGGTTTGCTCGATTTCAAAGATTTTCAATTGATACAACTAATTTTTGTGATAGATTTTTTTTTCAATTAAAAAATTTGTTGAATCAAATAAATTTTTAATTGAATGTTTTTTAAATTTCAATTAAACTTTTAATTGGAAAATGTTCGTGGAATTTTTTTTTTGTGTTGGGTTTCCATTTAAAAGAGCCCGTTTTAAAATTTCCTTTCTTATATCCATTGTATCTCTGTTAAGAATTGACAGCAACCATGCATCGAGCTATTGGCTAATGAAATGCAGGGGAAAATGTAAAACATGAACACCAAGCAATGAAGGGCCATGACAAGTACCTCACCATATGGGGGGAAGCCAAATAAAAAGGAACTTATGTTTTTTTGCAAAATAGAAAAGAATTGTTGTGAAGACACAGCCCGCTGAGCTTGGTTCAAAACGAAATATAAATCAAGAACCACCCATCTAGTCTCACAAGAAAAGGTGCTGAATGACGATGAGTTGGTTTAATTGGGTATTGTTGTGTATTTACCGATTTTTTCCTCTACATACAATTTTCAAGTGCATTGGAATACTCATAAGTCGTTGGCTTTAGGGCACTAGCTGCACTGAAAAAAAAGCATACCCGGTTCCAAAGATTTTGTCTTTACATTAAAAAATGTGGTATTGATTCCGAGACAAAGAAGCGGAGAATACAAGTCAGGATACTTTTAAGACACAATTCTCTTTTAAAATCGGGTTTTGTGTACTTGCTTCTAGGAAGCAAATTTAAATTTTTCGCTTTTTCAGCTTTTTTTCTTCATATGCTATCAAAGTCCTTTAAAAACAAGTTAACGATGACTTTATTTTCCAAATTAAGATTCGACTTCTAGTAGAAATTATGCTATGTTTCAAGTAAAAAACGACTTTAAAATAAAATGTTGAAAAACATGTCCTATATTTGAACGATTTTTTGCTTTGTAGTCAACATGCAAAAAGACAACAAATTTAAGGACAATTTCATTAAATTTAAAGATTTTTTCTAAATTATTAAAGTCAAGTTGACCTTAGCCCAAACATTTTTTCTTTCATGTTATGATATCCATTTTTAAATCAAATCACTTAATTATAAGGACAATGCGACTTCATTGAAAAGTTGTTCGACCTTTGGTCAAGGAAAAAAACTTTATACTAGAGAAATGCGTCTTCTATGCTAAGCAAAATTTACATACGTATTTGAAAGACGTGAAATCTTTGACCTCACGACAATATTTTTTTCAGTGAGTTGCCAGTCATATAACTTGGACTTTTCGCATCACTTTTTGTCTGGAATAATTGGGCGATTTTCTTGTACTTCAGATGATAGGCAGTTCTGAGGCCAAATTATTAAAGCATATTGGTATTGGAAAATATAGAATGAAAAAAATCTTAGCATATTACTTGTGTACACTCAAAATCAGAAAGTTTACTTCGGTCTAAATATTATGACTTTCCCTTAAAGAATTTTGTACTTGTTCCGGGCCAATGATACAGTTTCTTCAAAATTTAAAGCCATATGCTTTAAATCCATACTCAAAACAAGTTTATCGGATCCAAAAATTATAACCTTCCTTTAAGGACTTTGGTATTGATTCCGAGCCAAAAATGCGGCTTATTTAAAATAAAGACATTTTTTAGGGACCTATCTAACTTTAAATCTAGGATCACTAAAATTAGAATTAAGATCACGGTTGCCAATATTATCTACCACAATTTGAAAAAAATTTTACCAAACAAGTAAGTAAAATCTAAAGTCGGACGGGGCCGACTATATTATACCCTTCACCCCTATGTAGGCCAACATTTGTGTTACCATCTCAACTACTTCACATTTATTGGAAGCTATATAAAGGAGAAATTTTTTTTACTTCTACAAAATCTCTAGAATTAAAATTTAAATCGGCTAACGCTATCTAGTTAATTGGAGGAAACTTCCACTGAAAATGGGTCTAAAATGTGTAACAGTCTACCATATTTCCCCAACTCTGGTGTACGTATATATGGGAGCTATATATAATCTGAACCGATTTTGACTAAATTTGACATGTAAAGTTAGAATAATAATTCTGCTATCTAGGCGAAATTTCACGTAAATGGGACTATAACTTTAGACCCCTTGTCATATGAGTGCAAATCCGACGGAAGATATATATGGGAGCCATATCTAAATCTGAACCGATTTCAACCAAATTTGGTACAATTACCGATACTACTAAACGTACTCCTTGTGCGAAATTTGAAGCAAATCACGGCAAAACCCTGGATTTTGAGGCCATATAAGTCCAAATCGGGCGAAAGATATATATGTGAGCTATATCTAAATCTGAACCGATTTTGACCATATTTGGCACATACAATAGTATCGTTAAAAGTATCGCTTGTGCAAAATTTGAAGTAAGTCATGGTAAAACTCTGGCTTTTGAGACCATATAAGTCCAAATCGGGCGAAAGATATATATGTGAGCTATATCTAAATCTGAACCGATTTTAACAAAATTTGACACACTTAACGATGCTATTAAACGTACCCGTTGTGCAAAATTTGAAGCAAATCACGGCAAAACTCTGGCTTTTGTGGCCATATAAGTTCAAATCGGACGAAAGATATATATGGGAGCTATATCTAAATTTGAACTGATTTCAATCAAATTTACCAAGCATTGCTAGAATGTCAGTTTTACCCTCTGTGCACAATTTCACGAAGATCGGTGGTAAACTTTGACCTCTGTGGTCATATGAGTCTAAATCGGACGAAAGATATATATGGGAGCTATATCTAAATCTGAATCGATTTGGCTGATATTTTGCAAGATTTTCGAGATGCATAAAATATTTGGATGTACGGTATTTCAAGAAAATCGGTTGATAAACACGCTAACTATGACCAAATCAGGGATAAATATATATGACAGCTATATCTAAATCTGAACCGATTTTTTCCAAAACCAATAGCGATTGTCTCTGTCCCAAGAAACGGCCCTATGCCAAACTTGAGGACGATCGGACTTAAATTGCGAGCTGTACTTTGTACACAAAATTACATATACAGACAGACGGATATCGCTAAATCGACTCAGAATTTAATTCTAAGCCGATCGGTATACTAAAAGTTGGGTCTATGACCACTATTTCTTGGCGTTACATACAAATGCACAAACTTATTATACCCCGTACCACAGTAGTGGTGAAGGGTATAAAAACTACCAAATAAAAAAATCTTATTTTGATTGTGTCAAAATGTTTTTCCCAGACAACATTTTTTTAATTTCTAGAACAAATGTCAAAATTGTATCCCATAGAAAATTTTATCAAAATTTTCTATAAAAATCAAAATTTATTCCTAGAGAAAATTTGTCAAAATTTTATTTCTATTGAAAATGTAAAATTGTATCCTTTAGATAATTTTTAAAAATTGTATCCTTTAGATTTTTTTTATCAAAATATTATTCCAAGAGAATTGTTTGTCAAAATTTTTATTTGGATAGAAAATTTTGTAAAAATTTTATTTCCATAGAAAATATTTTTCTATAGAAATAAAATTTTGGTATATTATTTTTGGCTCGTGTGACAACCATGATTATGTACCGATATGGACCAATTTTTGTATGAATGGGGATCGGCTATATATAACTAAATATAGATCGATATGGACAAATTTTGGTATGGATGTTAGCGGCTATATACTAACACCACGTTCAAAATTTGAACCGGATCGGATGGATTTTGCTCCTCCAAGAGGCTCCGGAGGTCAAATCTGGAGAACGGTTTATATGGGGCTACATATAATTACGAACCTATGTGGACGAATGTTTGCATGGATGTTAGAAACCATATACTAACACCATGTTCCAAATTTCAACCGGATCGGATGACATTTGCTTCTATTAGGGGCTCCGCAAGCCAAATCTGGTAATCGGTTTATATGGGGGCTATATATAGTTATGGACCGATGTGGACCAATTTTTGCATGGTTGTTATAGACCATATACTAACACCATGTACCAAATTTCAGCCGGATCGGTTGAAATTCTCTTCTCTGGGAATCGGTTTATATGGGGGCTATATATAATTATGGATCGATGTTGACTAATTTTTACATGGTTGTTAGAGATCATATGGTGACACCATGTATCAAATTTCAGCCGGATCGGATGAAATATGCTTCTTTTAGAGGATCCGCAAGCTAAATTTGGGGGTCCGTCTATATGGGGGCTATGGGAGCCACCGTGGTGCAATGGTTAGCATACCCGCCTTGCATACACTAGGTCGTGGGTTCGATTCCTGCTTCGACCGAACACCAAAAAGTTTTTCAGCGGTGGATTATCCCACCTCAGTAATGCTGGTGACAATTCTGGGGGTTTCAAAGCTTCTCTAAGTGGTTTCACTGCAATGTGGAACGCCGTTCGGACTCGGCTATAAAAAGGAGGTCCCTTGTCATTGAGCTTAACATGGAATCGGGCAGCACTCAGTGATAAGAGAGAAGTTCACCAATGTGGTATCACAATGGACTGAATAGTCTAAGTGAGCCTGATACATCGGGCTGCTACCTAACCTAACCTAACCATGGGGGCTATACGTAAAAGAGGACCGATATGGGCAATTTGCAATACCATCCGACCTACATCAATAACAACTACATGTGCCAAGTTTCAAGTCGATAGCGTGATTTCAACAGACGGACGGACGGACATGCTTAGATCGACTCAAAATTTCATTATGGGGGTCTTAGAGTAATATTTCGATGTGTTACAAATGGGGTGACAAAGTTAATATAACCCCCATCCTATGGTGGAGGGTATAAAAATTTTTGTATATTTTTATTTATAGATAATTGCGGAAGATAAATAATTTGCAAAATCTACCAAAACATTAAGAATTTTACCTATCTAAAAAAAAAAATTTACTATATTTGGTAGATTTCTACCAAATGTCGCAACCGTGATCATTTGTTTTTTGCGATATTTTCATAAAGCTATTGAAGAATCCAAATTATAAACGAAACTTCAAGTACAAAATGTTTTCTTGATTCAAAAAAACTTTAAACCAAAGATTCCAAATCTTCAAAATAAATCTTAGCCTGAAGCGTTTTCATCTTAAATCTAAAGATTTAATATATAAGTGAATTTATAAACGATTGCTTTAAATTAAAAATGCTTTACCCTAAAGAAAATTTTCCTTAATTCATGAACATACCGCATTAGCGGAGGGATGCAAATTTGTACGAGTCGTGTTCTAAATTTATTGTAAATATTTTTTAAAACAATGATTATAAACTTTCTTTTAAATAAAATAAGATTATTTTTAAGAAATTTGTCCTGCGTAAATTGCATTTTCTTAAATTTAGGAAGCACAATATTTAATATTAGGTCAATATTTAAAATATATATAAAAATATATAAAAATTTAAAAAATTTTTAAAATAAATCCTATCCTATATATTAAACTTTTTATACCCTCCACTAACTTTGTCGTCCCGATTGTAACACATCGAAATATTGGTTTCAGACTTAAAATATATATCTGGGTCGAGGTGAAATTCTGACTCGATCTATTAGGTGAGATTTCGATTTTAATTTTGGCACAAGTAAGTATTATTAATGTAGGTCAGATGTTATTGTAAATGGGTCATATCGGGCCACATTTAACCCTTTCACTACCAAAATAAATCTAATGTTAAAAACTTTAATTTTTCTTCTGTTTTTACTAGTACTTACAGCATGTAGAACAAAAACTATCATTTTGAGAACCTACCTCAATTACTTCAAGAGCTTTATGAGCTTGTTCTGAAAACTTGATTCTTGAATTGTGACCAAATGGCCTTACGAAAATTAGCACTATTTGGCCTATTTTTGTATGAATGTCCATTTACTAGAAATATACAGTAAACAAATTGTTTCAAATTTTCATATTTTTCGTTTATTGTTAAAGAAGTTTATAAAAATATAGTTTAGTGCTCACCAATATGGAAAATATTTATAGCTTATTTAGATTAAAGCCTCTTCTTTAGAATAACATCGAGAAATAAAACGAAACTTAGGGGGAAAATACAATTTGGTGTCTTTTTCGAATGGCCTTCTAAGTGGATATCGGTAGTGAAAGGGTTAAGTATGGCCCCCATATAATGCGGTCCCCCAGATTTAACTTCTGGAGCATGTTGAAAGCGAAACCGATTTCCACCGAATTTTGCACACCTCTCTGTACAAAATTGAAAGTATGTGAAAGTATGGTCCCAATTCAATATATCAACGAGACAAAAATATCTCAATTTGGCAGTTTAAACGCTCAGCATAAAATCCCCACAAAAAAATGCGAATATTTAAAACCCTGATGCCGAATGTGCAACGGCTACAATTTCTCCAAACTAGCTAAATATCTAGCCCCTCCTAGCTGAAGCTGAAAATGTTAAATCAAGGCTGTCATGAAGCTGTAGTCGAGATATGATAAAGCACTTTGTGTGATGCCAGCCGTAATGTGCACGCACTTGGCGACCCAAAATCCTAGAATGATATACCCCATGCCCCCCACACACACACACATACACTCACAATATTTAACATATGCATGTATGAAATAGACTCATGCATATGTTAAATACATTAAACATTTGCATAAATAAGTCGTGTTGTTTATACAACACATCCCGTAGATATACAAACAAACAAACATTCGCATAACTTTTAGCCCAATTATTCCATCGTACATATTGAACAAACAAACTCACCCAGGCATATGTATGTGCTATCTCATGCTAATATGCAAGGGAAATCCTGTGTGTTTGAGAGTAAGTGCGTGTGTGTTTGTATAAGACATAGAGATGGAAAATGAAAATGTTGGCATTGCTTTGCTAAAATTCTTACCTTCTTAGGCTATAACTTGTCAACGTCCTCATCGTCCTGTTGTACTTGTTGACGATGACGACAACGACGACAACACCGACGACGTTGATGAGATTTATTTCGAAAAATCAAGTATCTCTTGTCCACACACATTCTCGCTAGTGCCAAAAGAAGGGTATGGAGTGCAATGCAAGAATCAAGGGCTAACTAATTTATGATTATTTGTTAAAGTGACATAAAGCAAAGGATGCTCTGCATTTGGAATATTCTTGTTTTAATCCGGATGTAGATCATATCCTACAAGGCCATCCATCCTTCCATCCCATCACATGTTGTGCCATATCCCAAAAATATTACAAACAAATAAACTAAAGTATGTATAAAGATAATTTTTGTGGTGAAAGGATTTGTGCATTATAAGCTTCAACGAAAACAAGTGAGAAAGAAATAAATTCGTATGAAGATGAGAGAGATTATCTGCCTGATGTTTATGCTTTATACCGATAGAAAGGGGCTATAAGAAGAGCGACCGACCCTTACAAATGAGACTGGGTTGACTGAACTTAACATACGCTTCACTATGGGTTAGAAGCACGGTTGCCACACGAGCCCAAAATAATCTACCAAAATTTTAAGAAAATTTTACCAAAAACTAACAAACAAAAAAATCTTATTTTGCTAAATTTTATTTCTATAGAAAATTTTGTCAAAATGTTATTTCTATAGAAATAAAATTTTGACAAAATTTTTTATAGAAATAAAATTTTGACAAAAATTTCTATAGAAATAAAATTTTGACAAAAATTTCTATAGAAATAAAATTTTGACAAAAATTTCTATAGAAATAAAATTTTGACAAAATTTTCTATAGAAATAAAATTTTGACAAAATTTTCTATAGAAATAAAATGTTGACAAAATTTTCTATAGAAATAAAATTTTGACAAAATTTTCTATAGAAATAAAATTTTTACAAAATTTTCTATAGAAATAAAATTTTGACAAAATTTTCTATAGAAATAAAATTTTGAGAAAATTTTTTATAGAAATAAAATTTTGACAAAAATTTTTATAGAAATAAAATTTTGACAAACTTTTTTATAGAAATAAAATTTTGACAAAATTTTCTATAGAAATAAAATTTTGACAAAATTTTCTATAGAAATAAAATTTTGACAAAATTTTCTATAGAAATAAAATTTTGACAAAATTTTCTATAGAAATAAAATTTTGACAAAATTTTCTATAGAAATAAAATTTTGACAAAATTTTCTATAGAAATAAAATTTTGACAAAGTTTTCTATAGAAATAAAATTTTGACAAAATTTTCTATAGAAATAAAATTTTGACAAAATTTTCTATAGAAATAAAATTTTGACAAAATGTTCTAAAGAAATAAAATTTTGCCAAATTTTTGTATAGAAATAAAATTTTGACAAAAATTTTACCAAAAACTAACAAACAAAAAAATCTTATTTTGCTAAATTTTATTTCTATAGAAAATTTTGTCAAAATTTTATTTCTATAGAAAGTTTTGTCAACATTTTTTTTCTATACAAAATTTTGTTAAAATTGACAAAATTTTTTATAGAAACAAAATTTTGACAAAAATTTCTATAGAAATAAAATTTTGAAAAATTTTCTATAGAAAAAAATTTTGACAAAATTTTCCATAGAAATACAATTTTTACAAAATTTTCTATAGAAATAAAATTTTGGCAAAATTTTCTATAAAAATAAAATTTTGGCAAAATTTTCTATAAAAATAAAATTTTGACAAAATTTTCTATAGAAATAAAATTTGGACAAAATTTTCTATAGAAATAAAATTTTGACAAAATTTTCTATAGAAATAAAATTTTGACAAAATGTTCTAAAGAAATAAAATTTTGCCAAATTTTTGTATAGAAATAAAATTTTGCCAAATTTTTGTATAGAAATAAAATTTTGACAAAATTGTCCATAGAAATAAAATTATGACAAAATTTTCTATAGAAATAAAATTTTGATAAAATTGTGTATTGAAATAAAATGTTGACAAAATTTTCTATTGAAATAAAATAATGACAAATTTTTCTATAGAAATAAAATTTTGACAAAATTTTCTATAGAAATAAAATTTTGACAAAATTTTCTATAGAAATAAAATTATGACAAAATTTTCTATAGAAATAAAATTTTGACAAAATTTTCTATAGAAATAAAATCTTGACAAAATTTTCTATAGAAATAAAATTTTGACAAAATTTTCTGTAGAAATAAAATTTTGACAAAATGTTCTAAAGAAATAAAATTTTGCCAAATTTTTGTATAGAAATAAAATTTTGCCAAATTTTTGTATAGAAATAAAATTTTGACAAAATTGTCCACAGAAATAAAATTATGACAAAATTTTCTATACAAATAAAATTTTGATAAAATTGTGTATTGAAATAAAATGTTGACAAAATTTTCTATAGAAATAAAATAATGACAAATTTTTCTGTAGAAATAAAATTTTGACAAAATTTTCTATAGAAATAAATTTTTGACAAAATTATCTATAGAAATAAAATTTTGACAAAATTTTCTATAGAAATAAAATTTTGACAAAATTTTCTATAGAAATAAAATTTTGACAAAATTTTCTATAGAAATAAAATTTTGACAAAATTTTCTATAGAAATAAAATTTTAACAAAATTTTCTGTAGAAATAAAATTTTGCCAAATTTTTCTATAGAAATAAAATTTTGACAAAATTTTCTATAGAAATAAAATTTTGACAAAATTGTCTATAGAAATAAAATTTTGAAAAAAAATTTCTTTAGAAATAAAATCGTGACAAAATTTTCTATAGAAATACAATTTTTACAAAATTTTCTTTTGAAATAACTCTATAGAAGTACCTCTTAGTTAGAGAGGAATTATTTGCAAAATTTTTTATTTATGGTAGAATTCTACCAACCGTGGTTAGAAGTCTCAAGTCCTGCCTTAAACAATTTTCAATACGAGGATTGGCTTTTATATTTCGGGATTAGAAAACAAAACAATGAAAATATCTTTATTGTTTTGCAAAATATTTCCCATTAAGTTCTATACACTTTTGCATGCTTTTAACCAATTGTCCAAGCACTTTTGGCACTCTGATTGAGGTATCTCCAAAAAACGCATTCAAACACGTATCAACCCCTTTTTCAGTTGTCGAAAATCGTTGACCTCTCGTTTTATTTTTTACTTACGTGAATAAAAAGAAGTCATTCGGTGCAAAGTCAGGACTATACGGTGGATGACCCATGAAAGCGATGCTATGAAGTTTTCCCCTATGTGTTTGTCCGGATGTGTGAGAGCTGGTTTTGTCTTGGTGAAGAGTGATCCGTCTTGGGCAGTTGGTTTTCCTGATTTCTTTGAAGGTAACTGGCAAACAAATAATTGTGTACCACTCAGAATTGCGTTGTTCTACGGTAGTAGTAAAATTACGACACGACCAGTTTTTTTTCCGAAAAAATCTGACGATCCTTGGCTTGGAAGCGCTTTGTGAGCGAACAATGTTTGTAGGATTTGGCTCATCTTGAAACACCCGTACATTTGACTGCTGCTTACTTTCGATGGATCACCTATTACGATGTCATACACGTTTTTCGAAGCCAGTGCTGCGGTGTAGTATAAGTTGCGGCAACCGAGATAAACCTATACAGGGGCTTTGTATCCAACTCAATTGATGCGTATTAACCGAGCATTGAGTGATAAACGGCCATAGTATTTAGAAAGGCAAGACAAGTTGATTGTACAGTACGATAACATAGGGCCCCATGTTGCAAAACCAGTAATAATTATTTGGAAGCACTGAAATGGGAAGTCCTACACCACGCGCCATATAGCTCAGACATTGTTCTTTCTTATTATCGCCTGTATTTTTGTTCTTCGAGGAAGGCAAAATTTGAGTCGATTCGCTGATTGAGTCAAAAGACGATGTTATCAGAAATATGGAAAACAAGTATTGGCTAACGATGGACAATACTTCGATTGATCATTTTGTTACAGTTTTTTTCGGAATAAATTCTCAAACAATTAAAAAAATTCAGCATTTTTTATTATAGTTGCAAAACAATCTGTAAAGCCCAGCGACGCAAGCCCAATTGGCCTAATAAATTTTCTTGAATTTGTCCAAAAATATTTACTTTTTCCTATCATATCGGCATTGTAGTTTAGTTAGAAATGCCTTAAAATTAATTTACGGTTTCATACCTTCTAGGTTCACTATTTTTGAGTGTAAGTTTGTAACTCTCATAACAAAGAAACTTTGATCTATCACCATAAATTGCCATAGCATCAATTTTCATAGCTTCGCAAATTGATCCACTGTACAAAAGGCCTATCAAAAGGATAGATTGAATTATGTGAATGTGTGTGTATGTTGCTTTGTGGAACGGAAGCAATTGTTAAATCAATTTGCGTTTTCAACAAAAGTTTCGACATTTCCGGCTCATCAACACAAAATGCATAAAAGCAATCTCCATCATCCGACATTCAGCATCCAACAACAATAGGCCAAGTAAGCACAAGGCACAAGTTGAGATCCTCTGTAAATATTCAATGCACCGGTACCCCATCATCAGCATCATCATCATCATCATCATCATCACACAGCATGTCATTGATGATTTTCAGTCAGTCTATACACCAACCATTCATCTATCCATCCACTTGCACTCAATGAAGATGTACATCTCTCACTTTGGTAATGCTAGTTATGATAAATTTCCCCTGTATGCAATGACATTGAAGATGTGAGTGTGTGCGTGTGTGGAGTAGGTGAGTTTGTGTCATGATATTTGGGCTGAATTGTGTTCAGACTGAGAGTGGGTGTGTGTGTGTCTGTTTATTCCTGTGTACATTTCCTATAGAGCTTTATTGTATTGTGGCTTATAATGCGTTTTGTTGTCAATTTTTACCAAGCAACATTGATATCTACTTCAGAATCATCATTACCAAAACACCCTATTGTCAATTATTCCAATGCACTCACACACACACAAACCCATTCTCTTCGTGTTATAACTCCCTCTATTTCGCCAGGAGTTTCACATACCAACAATTTGATTTCAATACAATCCAGACATATACGCACAATCATATTCATATTTGCCGACTCGTTTATACAAATCTTAATATCATCTTCTCAATACCATACTCATTATGGTTTCTTGTTAAGTAAACCATAAGCGTAGTTATCAGTGAGTAAAAGAGGGATTGATTCTTTCACAGAAGAAAGGGCGGAATTTACTTACTCTACTCTAAGAAAAGTAGTTTTCTTGTCCTTAGCTCATATTTATACGACTTTAGCTTAGCATAGAAGTATTTCTATGACAAAATATTTTTCGCGTATTTAATGCCCTACGCCACACTGTGAAAGTATAAGTTAGAATATATGTTCGCCAGGAGGTGAGGCAATAATTCTCAGGGCCGACCCCTGAGTCGATCTAGCCATGTCCGTCTGTTTGGCTGTGAACAAGTTTTTGTAATCAAAGTCTACGTCGCAATTTTAGTCCAATCGCTTTAAAATTAGGCACGAGTATGTGTTTTGTGTCATAATAGATCCCTATTGATTTTGGGAAAAATCAATTCAGATTTAGATATAGTTCCCATATATATCTCTCCCCCGATATACACTTATATGGACTCAAAAAGTCTTACCTTGAATTGCTATTAATTGCACAAGAAGTACAATTAATAGTGTTAAAAAGTGTGCAAAAATCTATAGATTTTCAGAAGTCTAACAAAGTTTGTCGAGATCGGGTCAGGTTTAAATATATGTTTATGGGTACATTAGCCTTTATGTATGGCACCCAACAAGTTTGAGGGATTTTAGATCGTATCAATAATGTAGATCTACAAAGTATTGCAGGAATTATTGCAGGATCGGCCCCGTCCAACTTTAGACTTTTCTTACTTGTTTTTTTTTTTATAACAAAATGGCATTCGTAAATAAAAACATTGAAAAAAGTAATATATAAATGTCTTATCATATTGTTAAAAAAATAAGTGCTTTACGAAAGTTTACGACGTATACGTCAAATTCCTTACAATTTATGACAGACCATCTCTGACGTTGACTAAACTACAAAAGTACCTTATTCAAAATAAGGAATGTATGTTTGTGAAATTGATTTGGGTAAATTCCCGTAGACTGCAAGATGGTTATATGGACGATGGCCACATTCCTTATCAGCATCCTCTCACGTCCCACTCGTGCCAAAAATAATGTACCAAAATTTGAAGAAAATTTTAACACAAATCTACCAAATTGCAAAAATTCCAAATAAATTTGACAAACATACTTTTCTTCTGTTGGTTAAGCTACTCTTGCACTTTTGTCAAAATTTTATTTCTATAGAAAATTTTGTCAAAATTTTATTTATATTAAAAACTTTGTCAAAATGTTATTGCTATAGAAAATTTTGTCTAAATTTCATTTCTATAAACAAATTTTGTCAAAACTTTATTTTTATAGAAAATTTTGTCAAATTTTTTTTATAGAAAATTTTGTCAAAATTTTATTTCTATAGACAATTATTACTATATAAATTTTTTTCAACATTTTTTTTCAATAGAAAATTTTTTTCAAAATTTTATTCCTATAGAAATTTTTTTCAAAATTTTATTTCTATAGAAAATTTTGTCAAAATGTTATTTCTAATGAAAATGTTGTCAAAATTTTATTTCTATAGAAAATTTTTGTCAAAATTTTATTTCTAAAGAAATTTTTTTCAAAATTTTATTTCTATAGCAAATTTTGTCAAAATTTTATTTCTATAGAAAATTTTGTCAAAATTTTATTTCTATAGAAAATTTTGTCAAAATTTTATTTCTATAGAAAATTTTGTAAAAATTTTATTTCTATAGAAAATTTTGTCAAAATTGTATTTCTATAGAAAATGTTGACAAAATTTTGTCACAATCTTATTCCTACAGAAAATTTTGTCAAAATTTTATTTCTCTAGAAAATTTTGTCAAAATTTTATGTCTATAGAAAATATTGTCAAAAATTTTTTTCAAAATTTTATTTCTATAGAAAATTTTTTTAAAATTTTATTTCTATAGAAAATTTTGTTTCTAAAGAAAATTTTGTCAAAATTATATTTCTATAGAAAATGTTGTCAAAATTTTGTCTTAATCTTATTTCTATGGAACATTTTGTCAAAATTTTATTACTATAGAAAATTTTGTCAAAATTTTATTTCTAAAGAAAATTTTTTCAAAATTTTATTTCTATAGAAAATTTTTTCAAAATTTTATTTTTATAGAAAATTTTGTCAAATTTTAAATAGAAAATTTTGTCAAAATTTTATTTCTATAGAAAATTTTGTCAAAATTTTATTTCTATAGAAAGTTTTGTCAAAATTTTATTTCTATAGAAAATTTTGTCAAAATTTTATTTCCATAGAACATTTTGTCAAAATTTTATTTCTATGTAAAATTTTGTCAAAATTTTATTTCTATAGAAAATTTTGTCAAAATTTTATTTCTATAAAAAATTTTGTCAAAATTTTATTTCTGTAGAAATTTGTTTCAAAATTTTATTTCTATAGAAAATCTCGTCAAAATGTTATTTCTATAGAAAATGCTGTCAAAATTTTATTTCTATAGAAAATTTTGTCAAAATTTTATTTTTATAGAATTTTTTTCTCAAAATTTTATTTTTATAGAAAATTGTGTCAAAATTTTATTTCTATGGAAAATTTTGTCAAAATGTTATTTCTATAGAAAATGTTGTCAAAACTTTATTTGTATAAAAAAAAATTTAGGTCGAAAACTTTAGTTGTTAGTGCCTTTATTTTTTTGTATTTATCTTCATAATTTATTATGATTTTAAATAAACTAATAATAATAATAATATAAACAAAATTTCAAAAGTTTATGTCTATAAAGAATTGAAGTACCTATCAGTTGGAGAAAAATATTTCGCAATATTAACATTAAGAATTCTCCCAGTCTACCAAACAATAAAAAATCGAATATTTTTGTTCGAATTCTACCAACAGTGCATCTTATACTTGCTGCGAAACTATTACCCAATTATAAGAATAAATTCAGGCAGTTCACTAAAGCCAATGTGAATTACGCTCGAACCTCCCTAAAAAGGTGTTTTGATAGTCGACTTTGCCTTCACCAACCTATACAAAATTTGTATGAAATTTTCTCTAATGACAAAATTTCGACAAAATTTTTATTAAAATTTTCTTTAACGACAAAATCATTACGAAATTTTTGGTAAATCTCTATGACATTTTTTTTAACGACAATGTATAGATTTCATAATTCTTTTGGGTAGAGAATATTTGAAATTTTTATATTAATGAATTTTATGTACGTGTAAATATTGCAATAAAATTTATGTTGGCAAAAAAAGAATTTAATACAATTAACGAAACATTTCATTGTCATCATGAATTATTTCTTCCACTCAAATTTAATGAAATGTTCTATATGTGTTGCATTATACCTACGCCCCTGTCGGAATGTATGGAATTGTATTTTCAATTTACGAAAGGGAAAATCGACAACGTTACAATCATAATCATCATAAGCTTCATAAGCATTTGAAGAATGTTAATTGTTGATGAATATGTTTACCGTACAGAGATTGTGTTTGCGTGTGTGTGTATTTGTGTGTGGATGTTTGATTGCCACTCTTTAATGTGAAAACAAGAAGACTTATCTTCAGACAAATTTACTCCATTACTTTGAAGGATATGTCTATATATACGAACAATCACATATACTCAAGCATATTTTAGTAAAGCCAGAAAACATTCTCAAAAGGTGTCTGTCTGATGGCCTCAGTGTTTCTCTCAGTAGTTACTCCCTCTGGCACACAACAACAGCAACAACAATGTCATAAACATCCACATTCTCACGCCCCTCTCCAGCCACCATAGAAAGAATTCAATACAATTTTCAAATGTCTGTGGTTGAGTGTAAGCTGAAGTTCAAATGAGACGAATTGAAAGAGCTGACTGACTGACTGACTGACTGACTGTCTTATCTGTGTGTAAGTGTAGAAGTCGTAGCCTTGTCATTCATTTACTGTGAGGTGGTGGCCATTGTTTATTTAGATTCTTTTGAAAATCTTTCTTCATTTTGTTATCCATCATTTTCATTAAAAAGGAAGGAGTATCTCTTTTTTTTTGGAGCTATATGGATCTGACACCTGCTTGCAATTAAATGATTTCTCTTTTCCACCACCTCTCTCTCTCACCCACTAACACTGCTATTGAGGGATTCAATCATTTTACCCAGCTTTATTGTATTCTTCCTTAAGATACTAAATATACCTGGGCTTTACTCATGCTCACCTTGCCATTTGGTTAGGCTTCTATAAGCTATTATCGTTACTTAAAGTCAATCTTCCTGCCTTGAAAGTATCGTTGGGTGGTGACTACATTGACATCCATATGGTTTTTAGGTTTGTCCCTGTCATTGCTTTCTGGCCTTCTTGCCTTCGACATTAGCATTTGTAAAGACGAAACCTATGAAAGCCAATTTGAGGGGCTTGACAGGTGTTGATACGGAGAAGATGGGTTCTTAAATTTTTTTATTGTTGTTGTTGTTTCAATGAAACAATTGTTATTTTTTTTTTGTTTTCGCTGCTAATAAATGCACAAATTGAAGTAGAAAAAGCAGCAAATTAAATTGAAAATTGTATCTTCCGCTCCATTTGGCGGACTCAATAAAACATGATTTAATTTCTGAGAAAATAATGAAATGCTGCCGTTTATCAATCAAATCAGTAAATGAAGCAAAAAAACAAATTGAAAAATAGCCAGTGATTTCTAAGGTTAACTGAGAGAGAGAGAGAGTGACTGACGATGTAATATGTGAGAAATTTCTACTGAAAAAATAGCTTTCGATGACGTGAAAAAATAATGGATTTTTATAGCACATCTAATATGACAAAATGAGTTTCTGAATTTCTCGGCCAAATTAAATTGATTGTTCCAAATCTGGGATTGACTATACATCTTACAGTGTTATATGGAATATAGCTTGGTAATATTTACGAAATTTTACATTAAAATTGAGCCAACGAAATGATATTGTTTGTTGTTTTTCTCATTTCAAAATTTTTCTAGTCCACTATCAAAAAAAAAAAAATTTTTTGTGGAAGGTCCCTGTTTAGTGAATTCATCGAATTATTTTTTTTTACAAACTAAAAAAAATATTGTTGTGGGGTTAAAAAAGTTAAAAGCTCATTTCACTGATACAAAGTTGTGTTTTTCCTTGTCCAAAAGTCGATAAAATTTTCAATTAAGCCGTTTTGCCTTTATAATTAAGTGACTCGACTTCCAAATTGGTACCTTTACACGAAAGAAAAATTTGTTTGACATTCTGACAAAATTCTGCAAAAATTATTAAAATTTCCTTTAAATTTGTGGTCTTTTTGTATCTTGACACAAAGCAAAAAAGCGTTCCCAAATGCACCCAGAAACAAGTAAGGAAAGTCTAAAGTCGGGCGGGGCCGACTATATTATACCCTGCACCACTTTGTAGATCTAAATTTTCGATACCATATCACATCCGTCAAATGTGTTGGGGGCTATATATAAAGTTTTGTCCCAAATTATTATTATAATTATAATTAATTACATTTGTAATTAAAGTGTTGGTTGATTTGGCAACTTTTAGCGATTTTGCCAGCTTTGCGTGCGAGTAGCTCGGATTTTCGCGATGCGCGAGCAAAATTTTGATACGCTGCTCTTCTTGCTTGGACGGCATTTTGACAACTGAAGAGTGAATTCCAAAATCAAAATAGGAGCAACACACACACCTTCAAAATGAGGGGTGTTCAGATTTTTTAAATGCAAAATTGAAAGAAATACGTCAAGTTTATATTGACCAAATTTTGACCGTATCACCCTTTAATACCCTGTTCCACAGTGTGGCGCAGGGTATAAAAATATGGGAAACATTTAAATCTGAAGCAATTTTAAGGAACCTTCGCAAAAGTTTATTTATGATTTATCGCTCGATATATATGTATTAGAAGTTTAGAAAAATTAGAGTCATTTATAGAACTTTTCGACTAAGCAGTGGCGATTTTGCAAGGAAAATTTTGGTATTTTGACCATTTTTGTCGAAATCAGAAAAACATATATATGGGAGCTATATCTAAATCTGAACCGATTTCAACCAAATTTGGCACGCATGACTGCAATGCTAATTCTATTCCCTGTGCAAAATTTCAACTAAATCGGAGCAAAAAATCGGCCTCTGTGGTCATATGAGTGTAAATCGGGCGAAAGCTATATATGGGAGCTATATCTAAATCTGAACCGATTTCAACCGAATTTAGCACGCATTGCTACAATGCTAATTCTACTCCCTGTGCAAAATTTCAACCAAATCGGAGCAAAAAATCGGCCTCTGTGGTCATATGAGTGTAAATCGGGCGAAAGCTATATCTAAATCTGAACCGATATCAACCAAATTTAGCACGCATAGCTACAATGCTAATTCTACTCCCTGTGCAAAATTTCAACCAAATTGGGCCAAAACTCTGGCTTTTATGACCATATTAGTCCATATCGGGCGAAAGATATATATGGGAGCTATAACTAAATCTGAACCGATTTCAATCAAATTTTGCAGACTTGTCTACACTACTAGTTATACTCCTAGTGCAAAATTTCAAGCAAATCGGTATAAAACTCTGGCTGCTGGGTCCATATTAGTGCATATCGGGCGAAAGATATATATGGGAGCTATATCTAAATCTGAACCGATTTCTTCAAAAATCAATAGGGTTCTATTCTGACCCAAATTAGGAACATGTGCCAAATTTGAAGGCGATTGGACTTAAATTGCGACCTAGACTTTGATCACAAAAATGTGTTCACAGACAGACGGACGGACGGACAAACAGACGGACATGGTTATATCGACTCAGGTACACACCCTGAGCATTATTGCTAAAGACACCATGTATCTATCTCGTCTCCTTCTGGGTGTTGCAAACATATGCACTAACTTATAATACCCTGTTCCACAGTGTGGCGCAGGGTATAAAAAGAAGGAATCGCTAAATTAGTTGTGGGTAATATTATTTTGTAAGATCTACATGTAAGTCTAAATACGATTGGCTAGTATATCAAAATTTGAAATTTGAGTAACATTGGTTAATAAAAAAGAGTATTATGGCAAAATTTGGGAAAATTGAGCGATGCATATATATGGGAGCTATATCTAAATCTGAACCAATTTGTTTAATACTTTGCAGGTATGATTGATACCACAGACGGTTACCTTGGGCAAAATTTGGGTACGATCTGTTAATAAATGAGGCCTCTACGGCCTCATATATATAGAAGCTATAGCTAAATCTGAACTGATTTCGATGAAATTTTACACACACAGTTAGTGGTATAGAAAATTACATTTAGCCAACTTTGAGTACGATCGGTTGATAAATAAGAGTTTTATGGCCCAATTTGGCAAAATCGGGCGATACATATATATGGGAGCTATAGCTAAATCTGAACCGATTTCGATGAAATTTTACAGACATAAAGGGTGATGTAGAAGTAAAAAAGTGCAACGTGACCCCATTTATCGAAATCGGGCTATACATATATATGGGAGCTATATCTAAATTTGATCCGATTTCTTCCAAATTCAATAGCGTTCATCCTTGTGCCAAAAAAAACACCCTGTACCAAATTTCATCAAAATCGGTTAAAAATTGCGTCCGGAATCCTGTGATCAACAAATACATGGACAGACGAACGGACGGACGGCAAGCGCTAGATCGACTCAAGAGGTGATTCTGAGTTGATCGGTATATATTTTATGGGGTCTAAAATCAATATTTCTGGTAGGCACATTTTTTGGCAGATCAAACTTATAAAAATAAAAATTTCTTTGGCGCTATACGAAGTTCAAATCTTTTCCAAATTAGTTAATTTTAACTTAAAGAGGGTCACTTTTTTCTGCGCGTGGGAGATGTTTTCCAACACTTTTTTTAAAGACGATATTTACTTGAAACAGAGCGTAATTTCTTCTTGAAGTAAATTTTCGCAAAACTCAAATTTGGAAGAGAATGTTTTCATACACGTCTTCAATGCTTCTTTGACTCAGTATCAATACCAAAATCATTAGTGTAAAGACAAAATCTTTGGAACTGGGTAAGCTTTTTTGTCCGGATAATTGGTCGACACTTTACTGATAAGGAATGTGGAAGTTCCTTGGTTAAGCTACTCTTGTAGTTTAGTCAATGTATGGTTTCAAGCTGCAATCAAACCGGTAATGAAAATGTTTCGTTATGTCAATGGAAAAATTTCTTTGGCTCAATTTGAAGGATTTTATCTTTCTGTTGTTTCACCATATGACTTGAAGTTTTTCTGTTTTCTGATAAATTGAGTTTCGAGCTCAAGGAGCGCATAAAAAATCAATAACATGTAACTCTTTACATTGGAAAATGTAAAATGTACATGTTTTTCATATTCATTGACATTTTTATTAATTTTTATGTAAGACATGCCATTCTGGATATTCCTTTTTTCATCTCCGCTCCCCTCCCAAAACATAGAGTTTCCTTCTCAAAGTATATTTATGGCAATGTAATTGTTTTAACACCCAGAATTATTTATTTAATTTCATTACATCCATCTGACCATCCCCTCTAAAGTCTCCTGGGCAAATACTAACACAAATAAACGAGTAAACTCATACACACACATACGAAAGAACTCCTTGGCAAATGTTCATCATACAGAGAAATGTAAAAATTATTTCAACTTGAAATAATTCAAACATTCTACATCCACAAAAGGTTGAAATTGTATTCATCGTCATCCTCAGCATCTGCATCCTTGTGTGAAGGTAAGTAACATTTAAATGAGCAAAGAATTGCATATAGACAGACATACACATACATATACATATATACAAAATAATATTTGTAAAACTTTATAAATAGCAATTTATTACATCTATGTAAGAATGGTTGTACAGAGTATGTGCGGGTGTGTGTGTCTGTGAATGTAAATATTTACGTTTGTAAAATAGAAGGGATATTTTTAAGGAATACAAGTTGTGAAAGGCCTTTGTAGTACAAACGTTATGGTATATGTAAATCAGCTGTTTAATAGTGAATATAATTTTATTTTTATACCCACCACCATAGGATGGGGGGTATATTAACTTTGTCATTCCGTTTGTAACACATCGAAATATTGCTCTAAGACCCCATAAAGTATATATATTCTGGGTCGTGGTGAAATTCTGAGTCGATCTGAGCATGTCCGTCCGTCCGTCCGTCCGTCTGTTGAAATCACGCTAACTTCCGAACGAAACAAGCTATCGACTTGAAACTTGGCACAAGTAGTTGTTATTGATGTAGGTCGGATGGTATTGCAAATGGGCCATATCGGTCCATTTTTACGTATAGCCCCCATATAAACGGACCCCAAAATTTGGCTTGCGAGGCCTCTAAGAGAAGCAAATTTCATCCGATCCGGCTGAAATTTGGTACATGGTGTTAGTGTATGGTCTCTAACAACCATGCAAAAATTGGTCCACATCGGTCCATAATTATATATAGCCCCCATATAAACCGATCCCCCGATTTGGCTTGCGAGGCCCCTAAGAGAAGCAAATTTCATCCGATCCGGCTGAAATTTGGTACATGGTGTTAGTATATGGTCTCTAACAACCATGCAAAAATTGGTCCACATCGGTCCATAATTATATATAGCCCCCATATAAACCGATCCCCCGATTTGGCTTGCGAGGCCCCTAAGAGAAGCAAATTTCATCCGATCCGGCTGAAATTTGGTACATGGTGTCAGTATATGGTCTCTAACAACCATGCAAAAATTGGTCCACATCGGTCCATAATTATATATAGCCCCCATATAAACCGATCCCCCGATTTGGCTTGCGAGGCCTCTAAGAGAAGCAAATTTCATCCGATCCGGCTGAAATTTGGTACATGGTGTTAGTATATAGTCTCGAACAACCATGCAAAAATTGGTCCACATCGGTCCATAATTATATATAGCCCCCATATAAACCGATCCCCCGATTTGGCTTGCGAGGCCTCTAAGAGAAGCAAATTTCATCCGATATGGCTGAAATTTGGTACGTGATGTTAGTATATGGTCTCTAACAACCATGCAAAAATTGGTCCACATCGGCTCATAATTATATATAGCCCCCATATAAACCGATCACCAGATTTGACCTCCGGAACCTCTTGGAATACCAAAATTCATCTTATTCAGTTGAAATTTGGTACGTGGTGTTAATATATGGCCTCAAACTCCCATGCAAAAATTGGTCGATATCGGTCCATAATTATATATAGGCCCCATATAAACCGATCCCCAGATTTGACCTCCAGAGCCCCTTGGAAGAGCAAAATACTTCCCATTCGGTTGAAATTTGGTACGTGATGTTAGTATATGGTATCCAACAACCATGCAGGAATAAGAAGTTTTAAGATACCACAACCCAAGTAATTCGATTGTGGATGACAGTCTTTCGTAGAAGTTTCTACGCAATCCATGGTGGTGGGTACATAAGATTCGGCCTGGCCGAACTTGCGGCCGTATATACTTGTTTATGTTTAAGTTTGTGAGATATTGTCTTTTTTTTTTGAGGACTTGTTTTAAAAAAGAATTGTAAATTAGAGATATCTTTATTTAGGTATAAAAGATGAACATTTTTGACTAAAGACATCAATCAGGTTTGAAAGTGGCATTTCTTTTTTATAAAAACCATATCACAATGGACTGAATAGTCTAAGTGAGTCTGAATCTTAATCGGGCTGCTACCTTTATATAAAAACTTGCTGTGCCACTGAACTGCGCCTCAAAAAAAAAAAAAAATTAAACACTATATCTGACCTGCCATCAGATTGTCGACGCATGAAATTCGAAAAGTTGGCAAATTCAAATTAAAAACAAGTATATAAAGCAGTAAATTCGGCCGGGCCGAATTTTAAATACCCACCACCATGAATCAAGTATAATAGTTTACTATGAAAACTCTTCGTCGTAGTGGGTTACTTGATATTATATAGAATAGTAGGGGGTTTGATGACAAATCTTCTCCCTCTTCTGCGCCTGCTATACCCTGAAAGAAGTGTTTTCTTTTTTGAGAAACGTAATTTTAGACAAGCAAAGTTTTCTTTTGACACAAATGTTAGAGACAATCGTTGAATAAACGAAACACTTTATAAGAAAAAGAAATTTCGTTTGTCTAAAATTTTATTATAGATTACTAATTTCCAGCAAATCGGATAAAAACTACGTATTCTAGAAGCCCAAGAAATAAAGCCAGAAGATCGGGGTATATGGGGCTATACCAAAACATGGACCGATAGACACCATTTGCTACTCACATATTTGTGATCTTAAAATACCTCCAGATTTTAAATTTCAAACAAATCGGCCAAAAAATATAGTCACTATAAGCCCAAGAAGTAAAAATCGAGAGCAGTCTATATGGGGGTTATACCAAAAAATGGACCGATATACCTCAATTTCGGCACTTTTATTTGTGGTCTAAAAATACCTCTAGATTTCGAATTTCAGGCAAATCATGTAATAAATACAGTTTATTGTAGCTCAAGAATTTCAGCTAAGCGGATGGTAAATATAGTTTCTGGAAGCCCAAGAAGCAAAATCGGGAAATCAGTCTCTATGGGGGCTATATCAAAACATGGACCGATGAGCACCATTTTCGACACATCTTTTTATGGTCCCAAAAGAACTCTAGATATTCAATTTCAGGAAAATCGGATAGAAAATATAGTTTCTAGAAGCCCAAGAAGCAAAATCGGGAAATCAGTCTCTATGGGGGCTATATCAAAACATGGACCGATGAGCACCATATTCGGCACACCTTTTTATGGTCTTCAAATACCTCCAAATTTCCAATTTCAGGCAAATCGGATGGAAAATATAGTTTTTAGAAGCCGTAAAAGCAAATTGGGGATATCGGTCTATATGGGGGCTATACCAAAACATGGACCAATGAGCACCATATTCGGCACACCTTTTTATGGTCCTCAAATACCTCTATATTTCCAATTTCAGGCAAATCGGATGGTAACTATAGTTTCTAGAAGCCCTAAAAGCAAATTCGGGATATCGGTCTATATGGGGGCTATACCAAAACATGGACCGATGCGGACCACTTTCGACACACCTCTTTATGGTCCTCAAATACCTCTATATTTCCAATTGCAGGCAAATCGGATGGTAACTATAGTTTCTAGAAGCCTAAAAGCAAATTCGGGATATCGGTCTATATGGGGGCTATACCAAAACATGGACCGATGCGGACCACTTTCGACACACCTCTTTATGGTCCCCAAATACCTTTAGATTTTCAATTTCATACAAATCGGATAGAAAATACTGTTTCTATACGTGTAAGAAGCAAAATCAGGAGATCGGTCTATATGGGGGCTATACCAAAACATGGACCGATATGGACCATTTTCGACACACACAGTACCTCTAGATTTCCAATTTCAGGCAAATCGGATGGTAAATATAGTTTCTAGACGCCCAAGAAGCAAAATCGGGAGATCGGTCTATATGGGGGCTATATCAAAACATGGACCGATATGGACCATTTTCGACACACCTCTTTATGGTCCCAAAATACCTTTAGATTTCCAATTTCAGGCTAATCTGATAAAAACTACGGTTTTTATAGGCCCAAGACCCCAAATCGGGAGGTCGGTTTATATGGGGAATATATCAAAACTTGGACCGATATAGCCCATCTTCGAACTTGACCTGCCTGCAAACAAAGAACTAATCTGTGCCAAATTTCGGGACGATAGCGCCATTATTGAAGGCTGTAGCGTGATTACAACAGACAGACAGACGGACAGACGGACATGCTTATATCGTCTTAGAATTTCTCCCTGATCAAGAATATATATACTTTATATAGTCGGAAATCGATATTTCGATGTGTTACAAACGGAATGAAAAACTTATTATACCCCGTCACCATTTTATGGTGGTGGGTATAAAAATATGGGAAAGATTTAAATCTGAAGCAATTTTAAGGAAACTTCACAAAAGTTTATTTATGATTTTCGACTAAGCAGAGGCGACTTTACAAGGAAAATGTTGGTATTTTTGCCATTTTTGTCGAAATCAGAAAAACATATTTATGGGAGCTATATCTAAATCTGAACCGATTTCAACCAAATTTGGCACGCACAGCTACAATGCTAATTATACTCCCTGTGCAAAATTTCAACTAAATCGGAGTAAAAAATTGGCCTCTGTGGTCATATGAGTGTAAATCGGGCGAAAGCTATATATGGGAGCTATATCTAAATCTGAACCGATTTCAATCAAATTTGACACACATGACTATACTACGAATTGTACTTCGTGTGCAAAAGTTGAACCAAAACTCTGGCTTCTAGGACCATAATAGTCCATATCGGGCGAAAGATATATATGGGAGCTATATCTAAATCTGAACCGATTTCAATCAAATTTGGCACATATGACTATACTAATTGTACTCCTTGTGCAAAATTTCAAGCTAATCGGGATAAAACTCTAGCTTCTGGGTCCATATAAGTGAATATTGGGCGAAATATATATATGGGAGCTATATCTAAATCTGAACCGATTTCTTCGAAAATCAATAGGGATCTATTCTGACCCAAAAAAGGAACACGTGCCAAATTTAAAGGCGATTGGACTTATATTGCTACCTAGACTTTAATCATAAAAATGTGTTCACAGACAGACGGACATGGTTATATCGACTCAGGGAACCACCCTGAGCATTATTGCCAAAGACACCGTATGTCTACCTCGTCTCCTTCTGGGTGTTACAAACATATGCACTAACTTATAATACCCTGTTCCACAGTGTGGCCCAGGGTATAAATATGGGAAACATTTAAATCTGAAGCAATTTTAAGGAAACTTCGCAAAAGTTTATTTATAATTTTTCGCTCGATATATATGTCCTAGAAGTTAAAAAATATTAGAGTCATTTTTACAACTTTTCGACTAAGCAGTGGCGATTTAACAAGGAAAATGTTGGTTGGAGCTATATCTAAATCTGAACCGATATCAACCAAATTTGGCACGCATAGCTGTAATGCCAATTCTACTCCCTGTGCAAAATTTCAAATAAATCGGAGCAAAAAATTGGCCTCTGTGGTCATATGAGTGTAAATCGTGCGAAAGCTATATATGGGAGATATATCCAAATCTGAACCGATTTCAACCAAATTTGGCACGCATAGTTAGATGCTAATTCTACTCCCTGTGCAAAATTTCAAATAAATCGGAGCAAAAATTGGCCTCTGTGGGCAAATGAGTGTAAATCGGGCGAAAGCTATATATGGGAGCTATATCTAAATCTCAACCGATTTGGCTGATATTTTGCAAGTTTTTCGAGACTCATAAAATATTCGGATGTACGGAATTTGAGGAAGATCGGTTGATATACACGCCAATTATGACCAGATCGGTGAAAAATATATATGGCAGCTATATCTAAATCTGAACCGATTTTTTCCAAAATCAATAGGGATCGTCTTTGAGCCGAAACAGGACCCTATACCAAATTTTAGAACAATCGGACTAAAACTGCGAGCTGTACTTTGCACACAAAAATACATCAACAGACAGACGGACAGACAGACAGACGGACATCGCTAAATCGACTCAGAATTTAATTCTAAGCCGATCCGTATACGAAAAGGTTGGTCTATGATTACTCCTTCTTGGCGTTACATACAAATGCACAAACTTATTATACCCTGTACCACAGTAGTGGTGAAGGGTATAAAAACCATTGATCCTAGATTCAAAGCTCCCAAAACAATGTCTTTATTTTAAAGAATCCGCATCTTTGGCGTGGAATCAATACCAAAATCCTTAAGGAAGGGCAAAATCTTTGGATCTAAGTAAACTTTTTTTTGTGTACACTCAAATTTTGTTAAAACAAGTTAGTAAAGTCTAAAGTCGGGCGGGGCCGACTATATTATACCCTTCACCACTATGTAGACCAACATTTTTGATACCATCTCAACTCCTTCCAATATGTTAAGATCTGTATAAAGGTTTAGATTCCCATATACAAAACATTAAATCAGAACCGATTGGGGGAAGCATTTTTAAACTTCTACTAAATCTGAACCGATTTTTTCCAAAATCAATATCGATTGTCTTTGTCTCGAAAAAAGAACCTATGCAAAATTTGAAGACGATCGGACATAAACTGCGACCTGTACTTTGCACACAAAATACATGAATAGACAGACGGACAGACAGACAGACAGACGGACATAGCTAAATCAGAATTCAATTCTAAGACGATCGGTATACTAAACGATGGGTCTCTGACTTTTCCTTCTTGACGTTACAAACAAATGCACAAACTTATTACAACCTGTACCACAGTAGCGGTGAAGGGTATACGAATATATCGTCATTTTCCATAATTTTAGTTTGTTTGTAGGCTAAGTAGTTTCTTGGATTATAAGGCCTATTTAAGTTCCGATTACACCTAAATCAACCTCTGGATTGTTGTAGGCAACACTGACTTCCGTTTTATTTAAAGTTGTTAAAAAAAAGACAAAACGTTCTAGCAATGAACAGGAAATGCTACAGTTTTGCCCTAATTACATTGCTTATGCCCATTGTTTTTCATCATTCTTATCCTGGCCATCCGTCCTGTTTCATAACCATTGACTCATATAAACTAGGAAGACTGATGTAATAGAAGGACCTGGAAATGGCGAGGCAAAACAAAAAGTAAAAATGAAACAAAGTGAATAACATCAGCAACAGTCACATTGTGGCCAAGAGAAATCAAAGACATGTTAGGTTGGTTGTTGGTTTGTCTCTAGACTCCATCTTCACAAACCAATCATAGATGTTTTTCCATACAAAAAAGGCGCCAATTTCCCCTGTGCCATAGAATTTTCATTTCTACCGGTTCTATCGAAGTTCCCCTTTCTGTTGGCTCCTCCCCAGCAATCGGAAGGAAATGTATCGAACAACAGAAACATCAAAATCAGCAGGAGCAACAACAGAAAAATTACACTAAATCCTGTCAATGTCTGTAATTGAAGCTGAACGAGAATAATAATAAGGAAGAGATAGAGAAATAAAGAAAGACAATGAGTAAAGAAACAATGGAATAGGACGCTATAGCATAGACCGAAACTCATGTAATGTGAAGGCACCACCAACATCCAAAGCCATTGAGCAACTGAAAGGCCCAGAGGATCCTCTATATAAAGCTAATGACAGTCATAATTTACACTGAACTTATTGCTTATCCCCTCACCATATATTTCTTCCAAGAGGGGTTAACGAAAATGAATGGAGACTTTTGATTTTCTCAAGTTTCTATATCGCATTGCGAAAGGATATTCAAACAGAAATTTTATGAATATTTTATGTACAGTCACAGAACTAACTAATGAAGTAGTGAAGAAAATAGTGCAAAACGATGGTTGACTGGTGTATAGATATTCACCGGAAATCAAGCAACAGATTCCAAACATATGTTATGTGTTATGTCAGTCATCCGTTTTGCAATTGCCCAGGTACTTTACTGTGACAGCCCATGGTATGTGAATATTGAAGTGTTTAGCCATGGCGTTGTGCGATTTGAGGCAACCTATAAACCGACAGAATTCTCTTCGTTATATTCTGCACTGAATATAATTTTTCAAATTTTCAATGAAATATTTCTTTCTTTTTACGAAAAGATTTTTTTCTTTCCGAATGACCCATATTAGGGATACAAAGGTCGAACGTCGACTTTTCATCGTTTTTATACCATATATATAAAATATATAAAGTTTGATCTGCCAAACAATGTGCCTACCAGAAATATTGATTTTAGACCCCATAAAATATATACCGATTGACTCAGAATCACCTCCTGAGTCGCTCTAGCGCTTGGCGTCCGTCCGTCTGTCCATGTATTTGTTGTTCACAGGATTCCGGTAGCAATTATAAACCGATTTTGATGGAATGTGGTACAGTGAGTTTATTGGGCACCAGGGTGAACGCTATTGAATTTGGAAAATCCGATCAAATTTAGATATAGTTCCCATATCTATGTATCGCCCGATTTCGACAAATGGAGTCACGTTGCGCTGTTTTTCAAACGGATCGTCACCAAATTTGGCAAAAGGTAAATGTAATCTTCTATAGCACTAACTATATGTGCAAATCATCGAAATCGGTCCAGATTTAGATATATAACAGGTTGGCTGATAAGTCCCCGGTCTGACACATAGATGGCGTCGCTAGTATTAAATGCATATTTTTTTATATAGTACCAACCTTCAAATGATTCGTGTCAAAATGAGAGATAGAGCGTCTTTTGTGAAGCAACTTTTGTTATTGTGAAAAAAAATGGAAAAATTCCTGTTTGATAAAATTTCGTGTTTTGATAAAATACTGTTTTCTGAAGAGGAAAATATACGGTGGAAGCAAAAACTTGGCTTGATAATGAGTTTCCGGACTCTGTCCCAGGGAAATCAACAATAATTGATTGGTATGCAAAATTCAAGCGTGGTGGAATGAGCACGGAGGACGGTGAACACAGTGGACGCCCGAAAGAGGTGGTTACCGACGAAAACATCAAAAAATCCACAAAATCATTTTGAATGACCGTAAAATGAAGTTGATCGAGATAGCAGAGGCCTTAAAGATATCAAAGGAACGTGTTGGTCATACCATTCATCAATATTTGGATATGCGGAAGCTTTGTGCAAAATGGGTGCCGCGCGAGCTCACATTTGACCAAAAACAACAACGTGTTGATGATTCTGAGCGGTGTTTGCAGCTGTTAACTCGTAATACACCCGAGTTTTTCCGTCGATATGTGACAATGGAAGAAACATGGCTCCATCACTACACTCCTGAGTCCAATCGGCAGTCGGCTGAGTGGACAGCGACCGGTGAACCGTCTCCGAAGTCCGCTGGCAAAGTAATGGCTTCTGTTTTTTGGGATGCGCATGGAATAATTTTTATCGATTATCTTCAGAAGGGAAAAATCATCAACAGTATATGGCGTTATTGGAGCCTTTGAAGGTCGAAATCGCGGCAAAACGGCCCCATATGAAGAAGAAAAAAGTGTTGTTCCACCAAGACAACGCACCGTGCTTTAAGTCATTGAGAACGATGGAAAAAATTCATGAATTGGGATTCGAATTGCTTCCCCACCCACCGTATTCTCCAGATCTGGCCCCAGCGACTTTTTCTTGTTATCAGACCTCAAAAGGATGCTCGCAGGGAAAAGATTTGGCTGCAATGAAGAGGTGATCGCCGAAATTGAGGCCTATTTTGAGGCAAAACCAAAGGAGTACTACCAAAATGGTATCAAAAAATTGGAAGGTCTTTATAATCGTTGTATCGCTCTTGAAGCGAACTATATTGAATAATAAAAACGAATTTTGACAAAAAAATGTGTTTTTCTTTGTTAGACCGGGGAATTATCAGCCAACGATTATTCGTCATCTCAATGCCTTTCATTAAAGTACCAACAACGATATAATCGGACATTTCTAACTCGAGATATAATTTTTTTAGAGAAAAAAGAGCGAAAAACTAAAAATAACGGGATATCTCAAATACTGTGCCGTAAAAAATGTTTAAACATTTTTTTCGAATTCGGCAGATCAAAATACATAAGAAAAGTCGACTCTCATCAAGTGCACATTTTCAGTGTAAACTAGTATTATTACAGTAAGACTGTATTTATGTAGTTAATATATTATATATACCTCTGTAACAATAAAGGAGATCGTATCCATATCTTCATTTAAAACTTCAACTGAGTACTTATTATTGTGGAAAAATATGTTAAATAAAAAGTGCTAAGTCATAAAACAACTGTAACGAAGAAAATACATGTTGTTTTTTGTTTTTTTTTACAGTGTTGATGTTGAACATTTATGATAACTGCATTTAAAGTTTTTCGAAAATAGGTTTATTTCACAATTTATTAAGTATTTTGTCTCTCCTGTAAAATTTCAAAAATTTGACTTAGCACTTTTACACATTAAGCTAACGATATATGTCCCAAACATGTTATACTAGTTTATAAACATTATATGCTTGCACTTAAAAATATTGTGTTAAAATATTTGAGTTTCAAACATATAATTTTTACACCCAAACATATGGAACATACTTCTTCATATCATGTATTCAAACCATCTGGTGAGATCTCTTCTATATCTAGCCCGATATTAGCTTTGAAACCAACACTTAATATTTGCGTTTCTGAACTGCCACATTCCTTGCAGCGAAACTATCAACCAATTCTCATAATAAATTCGGTTAGTTCACTTAAAGGCACTGTGAATTACAATGGAATCTCCCGTAAAAAGGGTATTGAAAGTAAACTTTGCCTTAACTCAACTCATATCAATATCACCCAGTCATTTCGTTCTTTATTTGTTGGCCAGATGTAAAGATGATATTTACAGATGCTATTGCCATCGGTAACATATCCTTGTGCTCTGTTCTAATTCTTCAGAGTATTTGTTTGCTTTAGTATTTTTGTAATTTAAATGATTGGAATTAATTTTCAAAATTCTATCAAAATATGTACATACAACACTTAAATGTTTTCCTATTTCATTGCTATGGTTTAGCCTTTAACAACAAGAAAAAACAAAACGGACATATGTAGCCGATGTACACAAGGGGAAATACCAACAACAGCAATGAAATGAATCGACAAGACAAGATACAGAGGCAGGATTTTGAAGTTTATCCACAAGCTGGTTTTCACATGGTTAGTCCTGTTGTGTTGAGTGTCTTTCGGAAATCTATTTGTAGTAGTTTATGGTCAATTGTTGGTGCTGCCGTTGTTGATGATGATGTTGTTGTTGTTGTTGTCCTTGTTCCTGGCCATATCATGTCCAAGGATATTATAGTATATACGATATATTGCTTCTCATATTTATTGTTAAATGTTAACATGTTTTGCATGTCTTTTCCATGTCCTGATAACAACACCACACACACACACAGAGCATTATGGACAATGCCCCTGTGAGTCTCATATCTGAGAATGTTGGTTAGATTGTTGGGCTTTGTTCGTTTTTTTTTTTCGATTCGATTCATTTCTTCTTCAGTTCGTCCTTAAGGATATGGGTCAAAGTTGAATAGGACTACTATTTTCCTTTCGGAAACTCTTCAAAGAGGAAATTCTAGCAAACTGAATTTAGGTCATATGGCCATATGGGGGAGGAAGTACTTATGCCCTTTGCAAGGAAATATCAATATTTTAAGCTATTAAATTGTGCTCAACAAAGGTGACCTATAGGTTTATTGTGTTGACTCTAAATGGTCTAATAGAAGGCACATATGCTCCCTTGGGATTAGATTGAGTTCAGATTAAAATTTCCATTAGAAAGATTTAAGCTTGGTATATTCTCTAGGAACAATAAAGTGAAAATATTGGGAATTGTAATGTACAACAAATACAAACTGCAACAATTTGGACTCTAAAAGAATTTTCATCCAGAGCATTGACTGAGCTGCAGTGGCTAATATATAAATCAATTAGTATAAACCGAAGACCAAGAAACAATCGCAACTCTGGATTGAATCATGAGAATAGGTCCCCATATGATGTAAATGTGATGACTGTCCATCTGTTGAAATCACAAACGAAAACAGCTATCGGCTTGAAACTTGCCAAAACGTGTTGTCATTGATGTGGATCGGATTGAATTGCAAATGGAGCATATCGGATCGCTTTTAGGTATAGCTCTCATATAAACCGACATCCACATGCAGAGAAGGAATGTTATCACTCCTTCTCTGCATCTGTTTTTAGAGCAAAATTTGATTTTTAGAGATGAACATGGAATATTTTTGTCGATAAATGTTTATTTGCAAAAATTTTTCCGATCCGACTGAAATTTGGTTCTATAATTACTGTGCGAGAATTAAATGTGGATGACAATCTTTTCACGTAATCCACGGTGGAGGGTAAATAAGATTCGGCTTGGCCGAACTTTCTACCGTTTCCGTCTGTTCTCCTCATGTAGCTTCAAATTTTCAAATCAGATTTGTTGGAATTGGCTACACGCAAAGAAAAAAAACGTTTGGAAAACGTGTACCGAAAACGTTTTTCTTTTGTTAGAGTTTTTTGAATTGCTTCGAAAATTTTAAACTTTTATCACCAAAAAAATTCGTTTGTTACAAAATTTTTATTTTTTCAATAAAAAAAGTTATTTTTGAAATAACAACACAGTCCATTTCGTTTATATCAAACACTGTTCTTTTCTGATTTTAGGTCTTTAATAAGACACATTTTACAGTTCAAAATTTAATATACTACAATGTAATGTTGAACATTTTTTCGGAATCTTCCGAATATATCTGGAATATATGTAAAAAAACAAAAGCAAAAAAAAAACTTTGGCCCAAGCAGGGATCGAACCCACGACCCTTGGCATGAGAGTCGGACGTAGCTACCACTGCTCCACGGTGCCAAACTAAATGTTTGTTTCTGTTAAATAAACTTTGTTTATTCGGTTCGTGGGCGCCGCAAGCTATGCTATATAAATATAACTTATATGGATATTTATCTATTGATGACCATAACAGGTACATAGCTCAGTGGTTAGTGTGTTGGCTTACAATGTGCATGGTCCGCGGTTCGATTCTCCGTCCAGGCGAAAGGTAAAAAAAAATTTAAAAATTTATAAAATCGTATAATTTCTTCTACATTGTTGGTATTACAGGAAAAGGTGTTAAGAACTAAAAATCCTCGTGGATGTGAGAAAGATGTGAGGGACAATACAATTAGCAAGAAAATAATGTTTTTTGAGCTAGTCTTTATGAAATTGTTTTTACATCCTGGAAAAGAATAAACGTTTATCACAAAAAGTATATACTTTTCTTCCAAATACACTTCCTTACAGCGAAAAGCAAATGAGAAACGAACTTTGTTTGTCTAAAATTTCGTTTGGGAGGAAAGAATTATTTTTTTGCGTGTACCTTTAGGCTTGGTTAGGTATAGTGGCAGCCCCACATTTCAGGCTCACTTAGACTATTCAGTCCATTGTGATACCACAGTGGTGAACTTCTCTCTTATCAATGAGTGCTGCCCGATTCTATCCCAGCAAAAAATTGGAAGTTGTTCCACAAACATTTATTTTAAAGCCCATCCCAGGATCCCCTATCGAGTTTCTTCAACTTCCGATGCAGTCCTTTTGGACAAGTCCACAAACATTTCTTCTAAAGCGCATCTTGTGAGTATTAGAAGGAACGCAATCAGGGTACTTTAAGTGCAAATTTTGGACAATTAAATTAAAAAAAAAAATAGAAAACTAATAAAAAAATAGAAAATTAATAAAAAAGTAAAAAAAAAAAATAATAATACAAAATAAATTTCATCCCCGCTGGGATTTGAACCTGTGCCGTTTGACTTTTTCGCTTCCATGAAAGTTCTTTTTAGAAGATTTTGCAAATTACGAGAATTTTTAATTTTTTTGTTGTTTTGTAATGAAAAAAAATATATATTTATATGAAAATATATGCCGAAAATAAAAAATAACAAGCATATACGGCCGCAAGTTCGGCCAGGCCGAATCTTATGTACCCTCCACCATGGATTGCGTAGAAACTTCTACGAACGACTGTCATCCACAAATTTCAACTCACATGGTTGTTAAATATCATATACAACCACCACGTACCAAATTTCAACCAGATCGGATGAATTTTGCTTCTCCAAAAGGCACCGCAGGTCAAATCTGGGGATCGGTTTATATGGGAGCTATATATAATTATGGACTGATAGGAACCAATTCCTGCATGGTTGTTGGATACCCGATACTAACATCACGTACCAAATTTCAAACGAATGGGAAGAATTTTGCTCTTCCAAGGTGCTCCGGAGGTCAAATCTGGGAATCGGTTTATATATAATTATGGACCGATATCGACCAATTTTTGCATGGGTGTTTGAGGCCATATATTAACATCACGTACCAAATTTCAAGAGCATCAGATAAATTTTGGTCTTCCAAGAGGCTCCGAAGGTCAAATCTGGTGATCGGTTTATATGGGGGCTTTATATAATTTGCTTCTCTTAAAGGCTCCGAAAGCCAAATCGGGGGATCGGTTTATATGGGGGCTATATATAATTATGGACCGATGTGGACCTATTTTTGCATGGTTGTAAGAGACCATATACTAACACCATGTACCAAATTTCAGCCGGATCGGATGAAATTTGCCTCTCTTAGAGGCTCCGCAAGCCAAATCGGGGGATCGGTTTATATGGGGGCTATATATAATTATAGACCGATGTGAACCTATTTTTGCATGGTTGTAAGAGACCATATACTAACACCATGTACCAAATTTCAGCCGGATCGGATGAGGTGAGATAATCCCCCGCCGAAAAACTTGTTGGTGTTTGATCGAAACTGAGTTTAAACACACGAACCTGTGTATGCAAGGCGGGCATGCTAACCATTGCACCACGGCGGCTCCCTTTGGACCGAAGTATGCCCTTCAAACCACCGAAGTATGCCCTTCAAACTTCCAAGAGGCTCCGAAGGTCAAATCTGGTGATCGGTTTATATGGGGGCTTTATATAATTTGCTTCTCTTAAAGGCTCCGAAAGCCAAATCGGGGAGGATCGGTTTATATGGGGGCTATATATAATTATGGACCGATGTGGACCTATTTTTGCATGGTTGTAAGAGACCATATACTAACACCATGTACCAAATTTCAGCCGGATCGGATGAAATTTGCCTCTCTTAGAGGCTCCGCAAGCCAAATCGGGGGATCGGTTTATATGGGGGCTATATATAAT
This sequence comes from Haematobia irritans, assembly GCF_050003625.1. Lineage (NCBI taxonomy): Eukaryota > Metazoa > Arthropoda > Insecta > Diptera > Muscidae > Haematobia > Haematobia irritans. The sequence goes on from NC_134400.1 coordinate 217,469,171, forward strand.
TATAGACCGATGTGAACCTATTTTTGCATGGTTGTAAGAGACCATATACTAACACCATGTACCAAATTTCAGCCGGATCGGATGAAATTTGCCTCTCTTAAAGGCTCCGCAAGCCAAATCGGGGGATCGGTTTATATGGGGGCTATATAAATTTATAGACCGATATGGACCAATTTTTGCATAGTTGTTAGAGACCATATACTAACACCATGTACCAAATTTCAGCCGGATCGGATGAAAATTGTTTCTCTTAGAGGCTCTGCAAGTCAAATCGGAGGATCGGTTTATATGGGGGCTATATATAATTATGGACCGAAGTGGACTAATTTTTGCATGATTGTTATAGACCATATACTAACATCATGTACCAAATTTCAGCCGGATCGGATGAAATTTGCTTCTCTTAGAGCAATCGCAAGCCAAATTTGCGAGTCCGTTTGTATGGGGGCTATACGTAAAAGTAGACCGATATGGCCCATTTGCAATACCGTCCGACCTACATCAATAATAACTACTTGTGCCAAGTTTCAAGTCGATAGCTAGTTTTGTTCGGAAGTTAGCGTGATTTCAATAGACGGACAGACGGACGGACGGACATGCTCAGTTCGACTCAGAATTTCACCACGACCCAGAATATATATACTTTATAGGGTCTTGGAGCAATATTTCGATGTGTTACAAACGGAATGACAAAGTTAATATACCACCATCCTATGGTGGAGGGTTTAAAAATTGCGACAAACTGGAGCACCGGTACCAGTCCTGTGATATATCCGTCAGTGGCAATTTGCACCTATTTCCCGTAGGGTTGTGATACCACAGTGGTGAATTTCTCTCTTATCATTGAGTGCTGCCCGATTCTATGTTAAGCTCAATGACAAGGGACCTCCTTTTTATAGCCGAGTCTGAACGGCGTTCCACATTGCAGTGAAACCACTTAGAGAAGCTTAGAAACACTCAGAAATGTCGCCAGCATTACTGAGGTGAGATAATCCCCCGCCGAAAAACTTGTTGGTGTTTGATCGAAACTGAGTTTAAACACACGAACCTGTGTATGCAAGGCGGGCATGCTAACCATTGCACCACGGCGGCTCCCTTTGGACCGAAGTATGCCCTTCAAACCACCGACAAAGAATTAACACGCCGCTATATTTTAGTTTATTCGTCTTGATATGATTGACACCTTTAGTGCCAATCGTACTCTCCAAAATGACCTAGGCCAAAAGTCCAACAGAATTAGATCCGGAGATTGTTCGAAAGAAATGAACTGAGGAACCTCCTTTTTAAGTAATTGCGGACACTTTGGAACAAGGGAAGCAACTACTTGGCTCTATCCAATCAAACTTTTTGTGGGCATCGTTGGGCTCTTACACTTTTTGGAATTTCAATGGATTTTTCAATACGTGTTTGATCCGTTTTTTGCGATATGTTCATCTCGGGGGTAAGTATCCTATCAACGAGGCGTGAATTTCGATCAAATCTATTCTTTAATTTTCGAATAATTTCTGGTGTTTTGCCGTTTTTCTTCGTTTATTTTTTGGATCTTTAAATGCTGGACGGCTCTAACGACAGCCACTTGTGGTTTTCCAACCAAATATAAAGCAACCACTCTATTACACTTGAATTTAATCACGAATTTTATTTCTGAATACATTAGATTAAAACGCTTTTGTAAGCTTTTAAACCATAAAATTAACTGTCACTGGAGTAAATCTGTCAGCTATCAGACGAGCGGTTTAGAAATTATAGTTGGTTGCAATGGATATTAGGTACATCGCTACGGGAAATTGGTGCAAATTGCCACTGACAGACCTATCACAGAACTGGTACCGGTGCTCCAATTTTTTAATGGTCGTAATTTATTGATTTCCCTACTCGCTTGATATTAAAATCTTATTTGATCTACACATTTACTGAAATAATATTATCAAAATAACCTATTGTTCGACATATTTCAAAAGTTTTTTTTTTTTTATTTTGGGTGTGATTCGGATGCCCAAAATAAAATAGATTTCTAAGAGTTTGTCCGAAACTGGTTCCTGAGGACCTTACTATGGGGTACTCCTGCTAAATTGTCCCAGGGCGTGTCTTTTGGAATGAGTCCACGTGTAAATTTACCCCGTCAATGACAAACCCATGTTAAAGTGATCGGTCCCTTCCATATATTTTGACCAGAGCTGGGACTGGTCCATACACACCAGGGATTAGTCCTGTACCGGACCAGTGGTTCCATTTCTCGTAGGGATTGTACACTTACAAAAACCCTTAGTTAAACTAACGCTAAATTCTACATATTTTTATTACAAAAAAAAAATTATTTGTTTGTATTTCAATATGAACTAACGCAAACGAAAATTTGTGTGCGATTCCCAAATTTATTAAGAATGAACTACAGTATGATTAAAATGTTCATGATTTGGCGCCAATAATTTTTTCTTTATTTTTAGTTCAATGCATATCAGGCACACTGTAGTAGTAATTCGGTAGTAATTTTTAAAAACGTACTATTGCATACTAATCATGAAGTTTTTCATTGTTTTAATGCACGAATTCCATTATGCTAATGACAATATTTCGATGGTTTTATTGTGATGAAATTACCCTGATTTTGAATCACTGTGTCTAATAAATATCCACAAAGAAATTAAAAGACAATAATATAAAAAGTAAGTTTTCAACTCCCCTTTAACAGAGACAAAAGAGTTTTATCAAAACTTGCCAAGACAGAGAAAAATTCCGGAAAACAAAAAAAAAACAGAAAAACTTACTGAAAAGAGTTTAAAAGGAAATGCACAAGAAATCGCAGCTAAACCACGGAAACGCACCACAACTGATTCGAATAAAACATTTAAAAGCTCACTTTCATACACACACAGACACGCACACATCAACCAAACACACACACATTCATAGATACATGTGTGGTTCAAATCACCAAAGAAATAACTCAGTCGCACACTAAACAACCATACACTCACGCTCTACATTTCTATCTCTCTCTCTCGTAATCTCCACCACACTAACATCAGTAGTGTAATACGTATAGACTGATCCACTTTAATGGCCTTTTTTTATGGGCTTTTTTTAATGGGCTTTTTTTAATGGGCTTTTTTGTGATAGGTCATAAGGTCATCCAAAAAAAATTTTCCCTGTATGCATGAGTGTCATTGTATTGAGTGCATTGGCTGGCTGTGTGGTGCATGTGCATGTATTGTGAAGATGAGATAGGGAGGGAGGGAGAGATAAGAGTTTGGATGTTGGGAAAAGTGTGTGGAGTTTTCTGATCGCCTAGTATTGATCAATCGTTGAAACCTAAAGTGATTCTTGAGAATGCTATTGATTTGTTTAGCATTCTAAAATGAGAGACAGAGTGATCGTCTGAGATTCTGAAGAAATGCATGTGCATGTATCGTGAAGATGAGATAGGGATGGGGAGAGATAAGAGTTTGGCTGTTGGGAAAAGTGTGTGGAGTTTTCTGATCGCCTAGTATTGAACAATCGTTGAAACCTAGATTTGGTGTTTATTTATGTGCCATAGAAGAAGGGATAGGGTGAAGAGATAAGTGATTCGCTGTTGAGAATGCTATTGATTTGTTTAGCATTCTAAAATGGGAGACAAAGTGACCGCCTGAGATTTTGAAGAAATGCATGTGCATGTGTCGTGAAGATGAGATAGGGAGGGGGTGAGATAAGATTTTGGCTGTTGGGAAATTTTGTGTTATTCGATTTGATTTCTTGGTTGACTGTGTGGAGTTTTCTGATCGCCTAGTATTGAACAATCGCTGAAACCTAGATTTGGTGTTCATTTATGTGCCATAGAAGAAGGGATAGGGTGAAGAGATAAGTGATTCTCTAGTTTGGCTGTCCCTATATGCATGAGTGTCATTGTGTTCAGTGCATTGACTGGCTGTGTGGTGCATGTGCATGTATCATGAAGATGAGATAGGGATGGGGTGAGATAAGATTTTGGCTGTTGGGAAAATTTGTGTTATTCGATTTGACTTCTTGGTTGGCTGTGTGGAGTTTTCTGATCGCCTAGTATTGAACGATCGCTGAAACCTAGATTTGGTGTTTGTTTATGTGTCATAGAAAAAAGGGGTAGGGTGAAGAGATAAGTGTTTCACTGTTGAGAATGCTATTGATTTGTTTAGCATTCTAAAATCAGAGGCAGAGTGTCTGTCCATGGGCCTTTTTTTAATGGGCTTTCTATGATAGGTCGCAAGGTCATTCAAAAAATCTTCGGACTGAGAAATGAAAACGAATATTTGTGTTATTCGTTTTCATTTCTTGATTGGCTGTGTGGAGTTTTCTGATCGCCTGGGATTGAACAATCGCTTATAAAAGCCATATGCTCTCTGGAATTATACCACAGTTCAGAAAACGTAATTGAATTAGAATAAATAAATAAATAAATATGTCCGGTGCTATAGATGTCGTGTCCATTTTCAATGAAAAAAATTTAAAACGTATCCTACATATTAAGGATATGGTTACACATAAGGACTATTCTATTGAAGGATGCTATAGGACAACTACAAAGTATGGGGATTCTATAGTGCTGCGTTTGGTGGATGATCAAATCTTATATTTACCCAAAAGATTTAACAGCCTGGATGATGATACAATTCAACGTATAGATTCTGGAGAATTTTCTGTTTCAAAAGTGTCTATTTCAGACGATAAGGAGAATCCAATTAGCAGATTGGAGTTGAAACAGTGTTTGTCCTCCGATCCATTTTACGCACCATATTAATTATTAAAAGAAAAAAATGAAAATTTTAAATAAAGAATGAAATTCGAAACAAAACCATTGTGTTTTTTTTCTTGTCAATTTTTAGAATTTGTCATAGGGTTTGAGAAACAACAAACATGCAATAGAAATCGCATTTCATAATGTATTGCTTATAGAATATTTTGAGTGTTTTGAAAACTACAAGTGTCCAAACAAAAAATTATCTCAAATGCATCGAATTTCCATTCACTACAATGGAATTCGAAAATTTATGAATTTTCAGTTTTTCAAAGAGTGTCCAAAAGAAACTCATAGGGACAGTTTCAATTCAGCCTTCGTCAACTCAACATCACGAGAAAAAAATGGCCTTACCACCATCCCAAATTATATTCAGCGATGATGAGGATGAAAATGTAAATCTGAATGATCGAATCCTAAACAACATGCAAGTGGAAGAACAGAATATACCGGAGGGCCAACATTTCCTCAGTGAAATATCATTGGATGACTTAATGAGGATTGCAGATAATGACATGGACCCGGAAAGTCATAGGGAAATGTTGGAAGATTTACTCTATTTACATCCTGATGCAAAAATTTTAAAAATAATTTAAGTTTAAACAAAGTAATATAAAATAAAATAACATTTTAATATCATATATGTTTCTTCTCATTTATTTGGAATTAGTTTGAATTTGGGTGGACAAGAACAAGAAAAAATTATAAAACTAAATAATCCCACCGCAGTATACATACTAAAGCATATGGGTTACTGTTGTGAACAATTTTCATTTTTTATTGTCTTACTAATCATGTCATCTATACAATCATGCCATTCTATATATCTTAATAGTTTAAATAGGTTACTTACAGCACACTTAAATTTCCTATCTTCATGTATAGGACAATGGGTATAATAGTTTCTCATATTTGGGAAAACAGTTCTATATTCTAGATTTATAACATTTGTGCTTAGATATTTTTCAAGAAACTCTTTTTTAATTTTTCCAAAGACAAACACATACTTAAAACTATTTAAGGGTGCTAAGACCTCGCCGACTTCAGTGTAATTTACATCGCCATCTTTCCAATCTAAGCCAGTAATAAATTTCTTATAATGTACATTTTTCCGTTTGGCCTCCTTGACAAGTTCCCTCCTATCGAAAGGAGGTTTGAATAAAAAATAGTTTGGTACAACGGAACCGCCTTGCATATACGCCAATTCCTTTATATATATGCAATCATTATTTCCAAAACAATGTTGAAAGTCCACCAATACAAAATCTGATTTTTGAAAATTGACCATGATGAGAAGTACAACCGACAATTTTACGAAGCCAACTAAATATAAAAAAGTCTCATCTTGCTTTTATATTCAGAAAATGAGGGTGTTAAATATCAAGTTTACATTTCAGAGCTTTACATTAATTGATAATTATATTTGATATTGGAATACATGTAAAATTTATGAATTGAAACACAGATGAATTTTATTTTATTTAGATTTATTTATTTATTTTTTTGTTTAGAAATATTGTTTAGTTTTGTATTTCTTCATAAATAATTTCCTCTATAGATTCATAAAATTTCTCTATATATATAAATAATTTAAATATATTATTTACAGCACACTTGAATTTCCTATCTTTATGCATAGGGCAATGCGTATAGTAGCTTCTCATATTTTGGAAAATTGTTCTATACTCTAGATTTACAATATTTGTATTTAAATATTTTTGAAGGAATTCTTTCTTAATTTGTCCAAAAACAAACACATACTTATAACTATTTAGTGGTTCCAAGGCATCGCCAACTTCAGTGTAATTTATATCACCATCTTTCCAATCTAAGCCGTGAACATATTTTTTACAATATGTGTTTTTCCGTTTACCCTCCTTGACTAGTTCTCTGTTATCGAAAGGGGGTTTGAATAGGAAATAGCTGGGTACGACAGAATAGCCTCGCATATACGCCAATTCTTTTATATATATGCTGTCATCATTCCCATGACAGTATTGAAAGTCCACCAATACAAAATCCGGTACATACATGATTCGAAGTATAACGGACAATATTTCGTAGCCAACTAAATCAAGGAAAGTCTCATCTTGCTTTTATATTCAAATAACAGAGAACATTAAACATTATTTATTTATTTTTTTTTTTTGTGATACAATTTGGAGTAAAAATTGTAAACATAAATGACCGCAATTGAATGTATTAAACCTTTGCTCTCGTTGATAATTATATTTGATATTGGGACCTAAATAAACCAATATTTCTAGTGGGGGTTGAAGATTTCCAAAACTGTCAAAGTATTCAATTTCTTTGTGGTTTTTATAATATGCTACCCAATGAGTTCCAGATCCTATACTTGAGTCTAAGTTTACTACACCACATTCTTTTGTTTGACATTTTTTCGGAAGATTATCTCGCATAAAGACTCCTCGAAAATGTGGTATATATTCTTTCCCAAATATTTGTATGTCTATATCTGTCAGCGGTCTGTTAGGTAGCTTAGATATTAGTTTTTTGTATCCGTATTATTTAGGGTAATACCCATACCAGTTTTGTATGGTTTAAGATAAAGTCCTTTACCCATAGCAATTGACTCCATACTTTTGTTGTGACGCATACTCTCTTCTAGTTGCTTTTTAGCATCTTTAGCAGTGTTAATTGTTCTTGCTATCGATGATACACCCGAAGATATTGCACCCAAGGCACCTAGTGCTGTTATAATAGGAACCAATGGTAGAAAACCGCCAATTTTAGGAACATTAATAACTCTTGGGATGACGACATGTGACTTTTTCCCTTTGAATGATGAATTAATAACCTTCCGAGCGATTTTTATTGCAGAGTTAATATCAACAGGTTTTTGCTTCTTTAGTAGTGTGTTGGCTTTTTTAATTGTTGAATTGAAAATTGTACGTCCGCATGCTTTTTTCTTCCTCATACCCATGCCAAGTTTTAGTTTTGCTTTCATTGCGTTGGAGACTAAATAAGCATTTAATTTTTCACCCCAAGTACTTTCGTTAGCTTTTACTCTCTCCCACGCCCTCTCTAAGAGTTCCTTATCTGCTTTGTGGCGTTTTTCAATATCTGAGCTTCGTGAATAAGCTATATCATGAATTTTACAGGCTGCATCCAAAGCATTTATCCCTTTATCACCCCTTTTCAATCTTTTATCGAGTTTTGTTCCTGGTCCACAAAATTGGTATCCGGGTAAATGTAGCTCAATGGGTAAGGCGTTGATTAAATTGTTTACGAATCCTCTTCCTTGTATGGATCGTTTGCGATTGACTTGTCTCTTCCGAAATACAAACATATATATGCTCTCAACTAAAAATAAACACATAAATTTATTTGGTCAGTTTAATAATAAATTAGTCGTCAATATGCGTTTACTTAAACAGGATACAAGTATTTCTGTTCGTGATCTAGATTTTACGCAAGCGAAACCTAATAAATCGAAACATGGTTCATTGTTACCCGATTCCATTCGATGTCTAATTGTGGGCCCATCAAATTGCGGAAAAACTAATGTTATGATAAGCCTTATAGAAAGTGAAAATGGGCTAACATTTGAAAATATATATTTATACTCAAAATCGTTATATCAACCCAAATATGAATACCTGAGAAGACTAATTGAGCCTATAAGTGGTATGGGATACTTCATATATAACAACAACGACGATGTTATACCGCCACATGAAGCAAAACGAAACTCTATAATGATATTTGATGATGTCGCATGCGATAAACAGAATAATATTCGTGATTATTTCTCTATGGGTCGTCACAAAAATGTAGACTCATTTTACTTATGCCAAACTTACAGTCGCATACCAAAACATTTGATACGGGATAATGCAAACATAATTGTTGTTTTTAAGCAAGATGAAACGAATATGAAACATATATTTAATGACCATGTGGGTAGCGATATGTCCTATAAAATGTTTGTGGATATATGTCGTGAATGTTGGAGGGATAGGTATGGTTTTATGGTTATAAGCAAAGACGATGAAATCGCTGATGGAAGATATAGAAAAGGTTTTGACATATTTATTACACCTTAGTAGTATATGTCTTTCCACTGTATGCAGACGTCTACTTACACCCCCTTCTCATCTGCAACCGATTTGAAATTATTTTAAGGACGGTTCTTTACTTATCTAAGCAGTTCGAAAGCCGTACGAAAGCGATTCGGAAGCAGTACGGAAGCGGTCCGAAAGCGGTTCGAAAGCGGTTCGAAAGCGATACATCAGTTAGCATTATCGGTTTAAAATAATTCAAAAGATTTCTATTGGTGATACAATATGAATGAAAAAATATTGAAAGAATTAATAAAATCTCGAAAAATTTTGAGAAAAAAATTTCAAAGCATAAAATTAGGAGAAGACGACGCTTCACATAAACTGGAAAATGTATTCAAGCCTTTAACAGATCCATTGAATAATTTAATGAAATTAAAAAATGAGAAAATGAAACAGCGAAATAAAGAACTTCCTACTTTTAAGTTTGAAAGTAGCACACCAATAAAGACCGAACCTCCTAAATCAAATTTTAATAAACACTCTCAAAAAATTATAAATTCTAAACTGGATTCTCAAAGTGATGAAGACAGCGACAATAAAGAAAATTCAGAAAATTATTTTTCACAATTGGAAGATGATAATTTCTATACTATTAATTTAACTAAACTTTTTAATGATCAAACTCTCGATACTGTATATGGACCATATAAAGACGAAAATGGAGTGTGGAAATTGGGAAACAGTCCTATTAACATTAGCGATGATAAGATTGTTGTTGGGAATCAATCGTGGGCAAACACGCCAGGCTTGTTTGAATTAATCACCCATAAACAGCCACAAAAGTATGATTCACTGGAATTGGATATATACAAGAAAATTCTTTTGGGAACAAATGCTCATCGCAAGAACTATGATTCTGTTGGTCAAATACGAGGGAATAAAGGATATAAATATAAAAGGATTATCCAGAAACTTTTTGGTGACACTTACACTGGTAAAGGTTTAATGAGCCTAAATTTAAATAAACCAAACTATATATATTGGGATGATCCGAATGAATTAGTTGAACGCTTAAAACTTCTTATTGCATCTCAACAAGCTGGCCATTCAAATCATAACAATGAAATAATATCTATAATTGAAGAATTAAGGGAAGCCAATATAATATTCTGATAATTGTCAATTGCATTCAATTGAGATATGAGCGTCGATAAGTTTGGTCACTTTTCAAATTCTAGTGAGTTGAAAAGATATGTTCCGAAAATATTTGGTATTGCTATTGACAAGCATAATAACATCGATTTCCAAAATAAAAAGATTAAAAACGTGGGGGTACCGGTGGAAAGTGCAGACGCAGTCAACAGAACTTACTTACAAAAACAAATCGAAATCTCACGTGAATTACTAAAAAAAGACTTAAATATTGAAGTCAATACAATACATCAAGAAATATCGCAGCTAAAAACTATTATCAAGGATATATTTACAGTCCTGCCGGATATGCGAATAACATCTCAAGTTCATTAATCAAATTTAATTACAAAGTAACAATGGCCAAAAGAGGAATAGTACAAGAGATACACACTCAAGCCCGGAAAAAATTTCCCCGTCGGAGATATATAATGAAAGGAATTGATGACTTTTGGCAGGCTGATTTGGTTGAAATGGGAACTTATTCATCTTTAAATAGAGGATATAAATATATTTTAACCGTCATCGATACATTTTCAAAATACGCATGGGCAGAACCAACTAAAACTAAGAATGCATATGATGTTTCCAATGCATTTAGAAAAATATTGAACAAAGGTCGAACACCTAAAAATCTACAAACAGACGATGGTAAAGAATTTTTTAATAAAGAGTTTAAAAGTCTTACGCAAAAGTACTCAATAAACCACTACTCCACATTTAGTGTGATGAAAGCATCCATCGTAGAACGCTTTAATCGTACACTAAAAAATTTTATGTTTAAAGAGTTCTCATACAACGGTTCCTATAAGTGGATTGACATTTTACCAAATTTAGTTAATCAATATAATCGGAAAATACACAGAACAATAAAAATGGCTCCTATTGATGTCAATAAAAATAATGAGGATTATATTTTAAAAACTGCCTACAATCATCTTAAAGTATATAAACCCTCAAACTTCCATGTTGGTGACTATGTTCGCATAAGTAAATATAAAAATATATTTGAAAAAGGATATACACCTAATTTCAGTACGGAAATTTTTCGAATAAGTTCTATCCAAAACACTAATCCTACCACATATCTATTGGAAGATTATCAAGGTAATCCAATAAAAGGAGGTTTCTATAGAGAAGAAATTCTGCGAACGCGACACCCTGATGTTTACCTCGTTGAAAAAATTCTAAAAACAAAAGGTCAACAAGCATATGTTAAATGGTTGGGATTTTCTAATGACCACAATTCATGGATTAATAAGAATGAAATTTTATGATGTGTATTTAGTAATATAAAATAAATAAAGAAGATTGAAACTTAATTTTGTTTTTCATTCTAAAGTAAGTTTTCATAATGTCAATTACATTAGCCCTAAGCGGAAGATCGTCGGTGCTCATAACCAATTATTTCCCACCCATACAACTTAATGATGAATATGAATGTGCTTTAGTTGATTTTCATTCGTATAATTCAATTCCAAATATTGACTATGATAACAATCTTTTCCACATTGGTGGTGATTGCATTGAAATTCCGGTGGGATCTTATGAACTGGAGGATATTGTTAAATTTTTAAAACATGAATATGTAAAGAAAAATATCAACAAAATATTAGAGATTGAGGCTAATAATAATACACTTCAAATTGAAATATATTCCTCCCACGATATTATTGATTTTAACAAAGATCGTTCTATTGGCGCGCTATTTGGCTTCAACAATCGAATTTTGCTACCTAATGCACGACATAAATCACATCAATCAGTGAACATAATGAAAGTGAATGCCATCCAAGTCCAATGTAATATAATCACAGGATCATATATGAATAACACACCGTCGCATATAATACATGAGTTTGCTATGAATGTCTCTCCAGGATATAAAATGGATGAGATACCCAGGAATTTAATCTATTTACCTGTGAATGTCAAGGAAATAAGTTGTCTAAAAGTTTGGATTGTGGATCAAGAAAGGCGTATAATAAATTTTCGGGGTGAAGAGATTACTTTACGATTTCATCTAAAACCGAAAGCGAAATGATTATCTATAATAAATATTACAATAAAATAGGTAATGATTCCATTCCGGAACGAGCAGCCAAGCTAATTACACAAAATATACTGCCCCAATCTATAAAACGTAAATTAACTAAAGAAAATAAACTATTCCTAAAATCTTTAAAACTACAGCTTAAGAAAAATGTCTGAAATATTAAGCGTTGCAGAAAAACCATTTTCTGATGAAAGCATTATTAAGAAGGATTATCATAGCTATATGCCATATATACAGTCATATAAAAATAATGATGAAATTAGAATAACAATCCAAAATCAAGATCTCTATGTCTTACCATCTGAAAGTTATATCTACATAGAAGGCTTCATAACGCTGATGGATGGTATAGCAACACCAAATGCTAGACTGCGAAATAATTGTGTAGCACATATGTTTGATGAGATTCGTTATGAAATCAATGGGGTTGAAATTGATAGAACACGTTATTTAGGAATGGCGAGTACTATAAAAAATTATTTATCTCTCAATGAATTGGATTCGAATATGATGCTGAATGCAGGATGGAGTAAACACAATGACATGGAAAACGGGTCATTTAATTTTTATGTTCCGTTAAAATTATTGTTGGGCTTCGCAGAGGACTTCAATAAAATCGTGTTAAACTGTAAACATGACTTAATTTTGTTGCGCAGTTCAAATGATCATAATGCTTGCTTTTCCACAAAGCCTGAAGAAATGGTTAAACTAACGATACAGAATATAACATGGAGAATACCACATGTGCAAGCTTCCGATATAACAAAGTTGAAAATTATAAAAACGATTAAAGATGGTACCACATTACCGCTTGCTTTTCGGAGTTGGGATTGTCACTTTAATCCTACATTCCCAAATGCGACAAAATGTAATTGGAATGTAAAGCTTTCATTAAATAGAGAGCGCCCCAGATTTGTAATCGTGGTATTTGAAAAAAACAACAAGTTTATACATTGTAATCTAGTAAATTTAAAAGTTCATCTAAATTCCGATACTTACCCATATGATGATCTTAATCTCAAATTTGATGATAATAGATATGCTATTCTATATGACATGTACGCCAAATTTCAACACAGCTTTTATATGAAAGAACCACAACCATTACTAACAAGCGCTGAATTTAAGAACACCCCCATGGCAGTCATCGATGTTAGCCACCAAAATGAAATGGTCAAACAAGGTCCCATAGATGTCAGAATTGAACTCGAAACCAGTAAACCCATTCCTGCAAACACCATAGCATATTGTTTAATAATTCACGATCGCTATATTGAATATACACCATTGACGGGAAATGTGCGAAAAATTATTTAATTTTTTTTTTTCAATGAACCATACATACCTTTATATCCATAATCAATTTTAAAATAAATAAAAATAAAACAAAAATGTATACATCAATTTTTTCATTTTATTTATTACATTTTTTCTATATAAATAACAATTCTTAATGTTAAATTTTTTAAATACATACAATACATAATAAATAGTTTAGTGTATTTACATTAAAATTATATCCATTAGATCATTAAAATCCATATCAAAATCAGATGTATATTGTTGAACTAAATTTTCTAAAGAGGAATCAGTTTCGATTGCTCCTAAATCTAAATCTAGACCATTGCCATCTATATCAACTAGCATATTTTCCATACTTGATTCAATTTCATGGTGACCCCACGCGAAAGTATTAATTCCATCTTCCTTGATCATACGCTTTGTATCCAACGGACTTAATACAACTTTTTTCAAGGCATTCGTATAGATGTTGTGTAGCTTACACCTAAAAGTGAGCATTGTATCACAAACTTTTTCTTTAGTAAATAGACAATTCCTATAGTCATCAATTTTATAGTTGTCCATTACACTTTTTTTCACACCTTTAGCCTTTTTAATTTCATAACCATCCTCAACAGTATATGAATACATTTTTGGACCTAAACCGACAAACTCTGTCATAATCTTACCACAGTTTTCATCCTTCATTAATCCAATTTCCTTTTTATTTACAAGAGGAAAATTGAAAGGATTATCTTCGGAATACTCAGATGTATCAAAATGTGTAGTAAGATGAGGTCTAATTTCTTCATACACATCTTCAGATTCGATGGTGTATATGAAAGAGTCTGTATCCATATAGTTTAATTGTATTCTTTCACCAAACTTTTCTTTCATAAAGTTGTAGTGGAAGTCATACATTTTCCACTTAGCTAATTCTAGAATACAAAATCCTAAGTATATTGGCTTATCATAAACAATTTTTGTTTTATTCATTTGAATAGCCCAAAAATTGTCTGTGAATTTGGATATACTATGAAAGTTTGGTTTTGAAATTAGAGCTTCAGCACCTAACTTACGCCTGTCACTATATGCCCACTGTTTTACAATAGACACATCTTTTCTTTTTTCAACATTTTCCATTGTTTTGCCATATACTGCATTGTTCAATAGTTTAAAGAAATTTTTTTCAAAAGCAATATTTGTTTTTTTCCTACAATCATTGTTTTTGTCAATATATTCCTTTAGCCATGGTCTTTGACTAAAAGTAAGCACCCTATGCACTTCATTTAGAACGTAGCCCTGCTCTAAACATTGTTTTAGTGTCATGTAGTGGATGGTATACCTTTCTTTTGGTGTAAGATCTGCAACAAGTTTGTTGTGTTTCGATCCTCCCACTTTTTTGTTTTCAGCCGCTAAAGGTAAATCATTAAATTTATTATGTAGATGGGGTGGACAACTTATTGAAACTTCATAAATATACCCTTCAGGAGAATCGAATTTAAAATTTTTGATTACGTTAGGATCCCTAATAATGTCAGCTTCTGCAACCCATTTAAAATTACCATATGGTAAGAATTGCTGCATCGCCCATCCATATAGGTTATTAACATCAAGATATAATAAAAATGTAGATACAATATCAGGATTAAAGTTTTTCATATATTTATTATTGGCTTTGTGATATCTTTTACTACATTGAGTAATACCTCCACGAATGCCATTTTTTATAAAGTTGTATGTGTCTACATCCTTCAACAATTCTAGGCTAAAACCATCCGATGTTATCAGCTTTAGCATAGCATCATAAGATAGACCAGGCGCCGTAAAATATTGGCAAGGATCCAGCTTATGTATGCTTTTGCATAAGATTCGAAAGTTTTCGAATATATCTGTGAGTAGAAGGACATCCGTTTTTAAATATAACTCCATATAATCCTGAAGTGTTCTACAATTAAATGTTGTCCAAACTTCTATAGCGTGATTGTAGTCCTCCTGACTACAACTTTTGTTGGTTAATTTACTGTAGAAGTTTTCTATAGAGGGAAGGTTTATATCTTTAAGTTTTTGAAATGAATCCAAGTATTCATAACAAAATACACCCTTCCTTCTCATTAATTTAAATTCGTGGTCATTTGAGAAATTAGATCTAACCGTAGTCATTTTGTCATCTAACAGATTTTTAGCTAAGCTATCCAAGCTTGAAGGCATAAATCTTAAAGAATCTAAAAACCTATATTCTAAAAGATCCCCATTATCAAATTTAATTTTATGAGATACCGATATATATAATTCTTTATTTAGCGGTATAACTGAGGTATTTCCAGGAATAAGGTTTAGTAAATCTTTAATAAATAGATGACAGTCATATGACGAAAAGTTATGGAAAAAGATTGGTATAAACTTTGGGATCTTATAATTTAAATTACATTCATTATGGGCCGCCCCCCTATATTTTCCAGTAATATGGCAATGATCCCTAACCCTATCCGTATCTAAATTTTTGTCACAAATGTGACACAATTGAGCTGCGTGAAAACTGGATTCCTCAATAGGTGATAAGGGACACATTGGTTTTTTTAATGATAAATACCTTTCGTATATATCTCTACATTCTAAATCTAAATATTTAACAAATTTTTCCCCAGCATCCTCCCCAGTATAAATCTTAAATCTATCTAACGAACTATCTACACTACATTTTATATAAAAACTAAAAGCACACGGTTTGTGCTTATTTATTGTTGATCCTAAACTATCTTTCTCTAGTATGCACTCAAAATCGGCATACACAACGAAAGGGACATCCATCGTTTTACTTATGTTTTTAAAGCGAATAAAATTATTACCTGCATCCGGTACGGTGGTTACAATGTTGGAACATTCCTTTAAGTGATTCGACCACTTTTCGGAGTTTGAAGTGTATTGCAGGCATCTGTCGCAAATTTTTAATTTCTTACAATTTTTGGTTAACTGCGAAGATAATAATCTATAACAAATAAAATAAAAAAAAAAAATATTTTATTAATATTTAAGTAAAAAATGAAATGAAGGATTTTTTTCTTACCTTGACATGTCTTTAATCCAAATATAATGTGCTTTACCCCCACTCTCCAACAACAACAAGTTAATGTGTACCCCATTTGGAACAACATTCTGGGATATGTGGTATGGCCCGATGACAGTGTCATCTTTCCGGTTATACCCATATACATTAATACTAACTCCTGGGTTCAGCTTTTCAAATTTTGGGATTTCTTGCACAGGCATAGGGAATTCTAGCCCTTCAAAATTTAAATTTATATTGTTTTCTAACAAAATATTCTGCTGCCTGATATCTACTCGATAGGATGAAGTTCGAGTTGGGTGGGTTGGCTTTGGGGAAGTTAACGCCGAAATGACACTCCATTTGAAGCAGTATTCATCCGTATTTCTGACATTGATACATGCTTTTTTCGAATATAATTTTGGTGGCGTTGGAATATATTGGGAACCACAAAAGCCAGACCATTTGTTGATGTTGATTTCAAATTTTTCAATTCGAGTCAAAGTCCATCCAGAGTCTCTTTCCTGAAAATCCGCCATTTGACTCTTTATTTCCTCAATATGCCTTTTAATGAAATCCTCAATGTTGTCTGACATAACCAGTCTCTGCATTTTGGACACATGGTACATGTGTTGCATTTGGAGCTCTTCACCACCCAACTTTATGTATTCCCCAATTAGTTGGATATTTATCTTCAGACTTTTATTCTTCGCCAGTGAATTTAAAATTAACAGGTGTAAACTCTTGTTACATTCTTCGAATACCTCATTTATATCTATGGTATTCATATCGGTTAGGTACGTATAAGTTCCTACACGATTTTTAAATCCTGTCATCGTCTGTCTAAATTGGTTATTTATAATAACATCACTTCTTTGTATGTGATTCGGAGACTGGTGATGTTTGAACCAATTCATTGGGTTTACATAGACGTTGCATATTTCACATACTTTATTTAAATTCCTCTGACCATGACTAGGCCCTGGTTGCTGGTCGAAATTAAACTGTTGCTGCTCAAATATGTTTGAGTGTTGCTCCAAGTTTTGATTTTGCTGCAGCAATTGTTGATGAAAGATAGGTCCTGGATGCTGCAGCAAGTTAAAATGTTGTTGTTGTTGGGACCCTGGATTAAGCCCTGGTTGCTGATCCCAATTATATTGTTGTTGGGGGTAGATTCCACCTCCCACGGACATGTTTATGTGTTGTTGCTGTTGTTGTTGCTGTTGTTGTTGCTGTTGTTGTTGCTGTTGTTGTTGCTGTTGTTGTTGCTGTTGTTGTTGCTGTTGTTGTCCAAAACCTTGTCTATGCATTGTCGCTTGGTGAATTTCCATATGTAATTTCAATGCATAGACATTTCGCACCATCAAACCACATAAACTACACGTTTTGTGTGTCTGCAAATGTTTTTGGAGTGCATTTTGGCTTTTGAACATTTTTCTGCATACTTTGCACGTCAACATTTGGGATTCCATTTTGTTTAAAGTTCTTTCAAATATTTCTTTTTTAAATTTTTATAAATAAACCTTTTATTAATTATTTTTGCAGCACAAGAAACAAATCGCAATTTTTTCTTAAAAGGTACGATTCTTTTCTTTTTTCTTTTTTTGTTTATATTTATTATTTTGCAACAAAAAGTCTCAACGTATTTTACGTGTTTTGATTTATTTATTAATTTTTTTTGTATAACACCAAAAAAATTCACAACGTCCGTTTCTGTTTTTTTTCGTTTGTTAGCAAATGTTGTTTTTTTCACAACGTGTCCGTTTCTGTTTTTTTTTTTCGTTTGTTAACAAATGTTGTCTTTTTTCACAACGTAAAACTTCGATTTTTTTTTTGTAAAACACCAAAAAATTAACAAAATTCCGTTTTTTCAGTTTTTTTAAATGTTGTATTCACAACGTAAAACTCCGTGCATATGAATTGCTAAGTCGGGGTTTAGAATTCAATTGGGAACTAAAATTTCAAATGAATATACTATATATTTCTTCGAGGAATGAGATATTTATCCCTTTATAAATACACATTTCTTCTCAAAAAGTAACAAATACATAAAAAATCTAAACAAATAGACACATTGCCTGATTTTCATAGATATTTTGTATGCAATTAGACATCAATGTTTACATCTTACTAGGCGATCAGAAAACTCCACACAGTCAACCAAGAAATCAAATCGAATAACTCAAATTTTCCCAACAGCCAAAATCTTATCTCACCCCCTCCATACCTTATCTTCACGATACATATACATCTTGGGTGGTCATTCTGTGCAATGACAAACAATTCAATAGGATTTCCCAACAGTGAAACACTTATCTCTTCCCCCTACACCTTCTTCCTCCAAATCTAGGTTTCAGCGATTGTTCAATACTAGGCGATCAGAAAACTCCACACAGCAAACCAAGAAGTCAAATCGAATTTTCCCAACAGCCTAAATCTTATCTCTCCCCATCCCTATCTCATCTTCATGATACATGCACATGCACCACACAGCCAGTCAATGCACTCAATACAATGACACTCATGCATACAGGGAAAAATTTTTTTTGGATGACCTTATGACCTATCACAAAAAGCCCATTAAAAAAAAGCCCATTAAAAAAAGCCCATAAAAAAAGGCCATTAAAGTGGATCAGTCTATACGTATTACACTACTAACATCACTAAAACTTATGGCTTATGAACCCATCAGTTGAGAATATGAATCTGTGTTGGAGTTGTGTGCAAGAATTTGCACACATAACCAGAACTTTGCAAAAACCCCAACAAACGGAAGTTGAGGAAT